>NC_087343.1:61426212-61729242 GCF_030014295.1 Loxodonta africana
AAACATCCAACAGTATAGTGGAGTGGCAGCAGCCATATACAAAAAGGTGGTTTATTTTTAAAACAATTTTTAGTTGTTTGTATTGCTGCAATACTAACCCTCCCTCCCTCTTCAGACCTTCAACAAATTTAGCTACATCCACAGGGTCTTGTATTGTTTTTGTGGACATAAGGACAGGAGGTGAGATGTGCACCTGATTTCATGCATGTGGAACCCTGACAGAGTGTGCAGAATTCAAAGCAGATTTAATAAATCAAACCAATATCGTGAGAGGAGGAGTTTGGATTTACGGGCTTACATGGGTCATAGGGTTACCGGGCACCATCTATACACACGACGTGGACTTGTACTTAATGATTTTGCCCTGCGTCCTATATTGACTTTCTCAGGATACCCTCAAAAAACAAAACCAAAGCCATCCCTATCAAGCTGATTCTAACTCATAGTGACCCTATAGGACAGAGCAGAACTGCCCCCATAGGGTTTCCAAAGCTGTAGTCATCAAGGAAGCATCTTTCTCCCAAAGAGCGGCTGGTGGGCTTGAACTGCTGACCTCTGGGTTAGCAGCTGAGCTCTTTAACCACTGTACCACCAGGGCTCCTGAGAGGCCCAAAATGTCCTTTATTCAGCTGTTTCCAATAAGTTTCAAACCAAAATTTCACCGTTGAACTACATTGCAAATTTAACCGGGCGACCTGTCTTTGCGTTCGCTAAATCTGATAACCCTGTCATAGGCCCATAAGCGCCCTAGCCAATTTACAGAAATCCTGGCAAGGCATTGGACTTTCCACAAGTGGTGGAAAGATTTCAGACAATCTTTCCTAGATCTCAGGGACAGGGTGACTTCTGCTGACATTGAGGTTACAATTTTAAGTGACCATTTTAAACCAGCAGCTTTCAATGTTGGCTCATGTTAGAGTCATCTGGGTATAAAAAATCACGCACAGGCCCCCACCCCAGAGATTCTCATTTTTTGGTGTGGTGTGGGACCAGATCTCAGTGTTTTTAAAACTTACCAGAGGATTCTTAAGTGAAGCCAGGATTGAGAATCACTGGTCTGGAGAGAGAGTAGGATTTGTGAAGTCTTGTAGTATACAGCTGTGATGGGCAAAAGTAAAAGCTTGGGGGCTTGGGTAGAAAAGAGGCATGAGGATGAACTCCAGTGGGGGGACTGTTTCCACTGGGACCTGACTACCTGCTAGAAGGCTTGGGCCTGGCTGGGTCTATGATGTAGAAAAAGAAGGAAAGCCAAAGCCTCCTGCTCCCACTGTATTAGTCAGGGTTAACCAGGGAAACAGAGCCACAGTATTTATACATTAAGAAATTTATTGGATGGAATTGGCTTACATGATTCTGGGGGGTGGCAAGGCAAGTCTAGAATCCAAGGGAAGCCCAAAATCCATAGGACAGGCTATCAAGGACAGTGTGGAACTCTTGGGTATGAGCTGAAGTTGCCATTCATAGGTGAGATTTCTTCTTCTTCAGGGAAGTCTCAGTTTGGTCTTAAGACCTTTGAACTGATTGAGTCAGGCCCACCTAGATTGGTTTGTGTGTTGCTATGATACTGAACGGGGTTAAGGAGCTTCCAGACTAAGGTTGACTAGGAAGAAAGACCCAGGAATGTGCTTTTGAACATCAGTCAGGGAAAACCCTATGGGTCACAATGCTCCATCTGCAGCTCATCCTGGGTATGGTGCAGAGCTGGGTAGCATTTCATTCTGTTGTGCATGGGATTAGCATGAGTTGGGGGCCAACTCAATGGCAGCTAACAAACAGCAGATTTATAATATAATATTTCTTTCTTAAAGCCAACTGATTATGGACTTAATTGCTGTTGTTGTTGTTGTTAGGTGCTGTTGAGTCAGTTCCAACTCATACTGATCCTATGTACAACAGAAGGAAACACTGCCCGGTCCTGCTCCATCCTCACAATCGTTGTTATGCTTGAGCCCGTTGTTGCAGCCACTGTGTCAATCCATCTCATTCAGGGTTTCTCTCTTTTTTGCTGACCCTCCTTTTTTCTCATTGCCCTTCTCCAGGGACTGTTTCCTCCTGATAACGTGTCCAAAGTATGTGAGAGTAGTCTTCGCATTCTTGCTTCTAAGGAGTATTCTGGTTGTATTTCTTCCAAGACAGATTTGTTCGTTCTTTTGGCAGTCCAAGGTATATTCAATATTCTTCACCAACATCATGATTCAAAGGTATCAATTTTTCTTTGGTCTTCCTTAATCACTGTCCAGCTTTCATATGCATATGAGCTGACTGAAAACACTGTGGCTTGGGTCAGGGACACCTTAGTCTTCAAGGTGACAGCTTTGCTTTTCAACAGTTTAAAGAGATCTTTTGCAGCACATTTGCCCACTGCAATGCATCATTTGATTTCTTGACTGCTGCTTCCATGGCTGTTGATTGTGAATCAAAGTAAATGAAATCCTTGACAACTTCAATCTTTTCTCCGTTTATCATGATGTTGCTTATTGGTCCAGTTGTGAAGATTTGTGTTTTCTTTATGTTGGGGTGTAATCCATACTGAAGTCTGTGGTCTTTGAGCTTCATCAGTAAGTGCTTCAAGTCCTCTTCACTTTCAGCATGCAAGGTTGTGTCATCTGCATAAGGCAGGTTGTTAATGAGTCTTCATCCAATCCTGATGCCCCGTTCTTCGTATAGTCCAGTTTCTCAGATTATTTTGCTCAGCATACAGATTGAATAGGTATGGCAAAAGGATACAACCCTGACACATGCCTTTCTTGACTTTAAACAGTTCAGTGTTCCCTCGTTATTTTCGAACAACTGCCTCTTGATCTATGTAAAGGTTCATCATGAACATAATTAAGTGTTCCGGAATTCCCATTCTTTGAAATCTTATCCATAATTTGTTATGATCCACACAGTCGAATGCCCTTGCGTAGTCAATGAAATACAGGTAAACATCTTTCTGGTACTCTCTGCTTTCAGCCAGGATCCATCTGACATCAGCAATGATATCCCTGATTCTGCGTCCTCTTCTGAATCTGGCTTGAATTTCTGGCAGTTCCCTGTCGACATACTGCTGCAGCCACTTTTGAATGACATTCAGCAAAATTTTACTTGCATGTGATATTAGTGATATTGGTCGATAATTTCCACATTTGGTTGGATCCCCTTTCTTGGGAATGGCATAAATATGTATGTCTTCCAATGGGTTGGCCAGGTAGCTGTCTTCCAAATTTCTTGGCATAGACAGGTGAGCACTTCCAGCACTGCACCTGTTTGTTGAAACATCTCAATTGGTACTGTCAATTTCTGGAGCCCTGATTTTTTGCCAGTGCCTTCCTTCAGTGAAGCTTGGACTTCTTCCTTCAGTACCATCGATTCCTGATCATATGCTACCTCTGGAAATGGTTAAACATTAACCAATTCTTTTTGGCATAGTGACTCTGTATATTCCTTTCATCTTCTTTTGATACTTCCTAAGTTGTTTAATATTTTAGAACCCAGAGAATCCTTCAGTTTTGCAACTCAAGGCTTAAATTCTTTCTTCAGTTCTTTCAGCTTGAGAAATTTCAAACGTGTTCTTCCCCTTTGGTTTTCCAAGTCTTTGCGCATGTCATTATAATACTTTGTTTTCCTGAGCCGCCCTTTGAAGCCTTCCGTTCAGCTTTCTTTTACTTCATCATTTCTTCCTTTTGCTTTAGCTACTCAAAGTTCAAGACCAAGTTTCAGAGTCTCTTTCTGACATCCATTTTGGTCTTTCTTTCCTTTCTTTGTAATGAACTCTTGCTTTCTTCGTGTATGATGTCCTTGATGTCATTCCACAACTCATCTGGTCTTTGGTGAACATGTCAAATCTCTTCTTGAGATGGTCTCTAAATTCAGGTGGGATATACTCAAGGTTGTACTTTGGCTCTTGTGGACTTGTTCTAGTTTTCTTCAGTTTCAACTTGAACTTATATATGAGCAACCGATGGTCTGTTCCACAGTCTAGCCCGGCCTTGTTCTGACTGATGATGTTGATCTTTTCCATCGTCTCTTTCCACAGATGTAGTCAACTTGATTCCTGTGCATTCCATCCGGCGAGGTCCATGTGTATAGTCGCCTTGAAGGTTGTTGAAAAGAGGTGTTTGCAGTGAAGAAGTCGTCGGTCTTGCAAAATTCTATCATGCAATCTCTGGCATCATTTCTTTCGCCTAGTCCATATTTTCCAACTACCGATCCCTCTTCTTTGTTTCCTGTTTTCACATTCCAATCACCAGTAATTATCAATGCATCTTGATTACATGTTTGATCAATTTCTTCATCTTTGGCTTTAGTGGCTGGTGCATAGATTTGCATAATAGTTGTATTATTCCTTGTAGGCCTATGGATATTATCCTATCACTGACAGCATTGCACTTCAGGATAGATCTTGAAATGTTCTTTCTGAGGATGACTGCAATGCCATCCATCTTCAAGTTGTCATTCTCAGTGTCTTAGTCATCTAGTGATGCTATAACAAAAATACCACAAGTGGTTGGCTTTAACAAAGAGAAATTTATTCTCTCACAGTCTAGTAGGCTACAAGTCCAAATTCAGGGTGTTGGCTCCAGGGGAAGGCTTTCTCTCTCTGTCTGCTCTAGGGGAAGGTCCTTGTCCTCAGTCTTCCCCTGATTGAAGAGCTTCTCAGGCAGAGGGGCCCTGGGTCCAAAGGACATGCTCTGCTCCTGGTGCTGCTTTCTTGGTGGTATGAGATCCCCAGCTCTGCTTGCTTCCCTTTCCTTTTATCTCTTGAGAGATAAAAGGTGGTACGGGCCACAGCCCGGGGAAACTCCCTTTACCTTGGATCAGGGAGTTGACCTGAGTAAGGGTGTTGTTACAATCCCACCCTTATCCTCTCAACATAAAATTACAATCATGAAATGGGGGACAACCACAGAATACAGGGAATCATGTCCTAACCAAGTCGACACATATTTTTGGGGGGACACAATTCAATCCATGACACCTGGCATAGTAGACCATATGATTGTCTGATTCAAAATGGCTAATACCAGTCCATTTCAGCTCACTAATGCCTAGGACATTGATGTTTATGTGTTCTACTTCATTTTGACGATTTCCAGTTTTTCTAGATTCATACCTTGTACATTCCACGTTCCAATTATTAATGGATGTTTGCAGCTGTTTCTTCTCATTTTGAGTTGTGCCACATCAGCAAATGGACTTAATTATGCCTACAAAATTCCCAGCACAGCAACACATAGATTAGTGTTTGATTGAATAATTGGGAACTGTAACCTAGCATTACACTTATATGTTTAATCTTTTTCTAAAAGTCAGTTGCAGCTGCTAGACTGCAACAATCTTAAAACAGAAAGAGGAAATACACTGTGAGATTATTTGCCTAAGATGAACCATGGTTTGTTATTAGTTTTCCAGCTAGTGTGACACTAGAAGCACCACAGGATAGGTCGGGGAGACTCAGGCTCAGCAACTGTTTGTCCTAGTTATTATGGTGGAAAGATGCAGATGGAGAAAGAGACAGACAAGGGACTGAGGGACAAAGAGCCAATCTCCTACTCAGAGCCAGTAGACTAGAAGAGGAAGAAGTGCAGTAAAGAAGCTGGAGACCCACTAATAATTTTATTTGGGTTGCAGTTGAGTGCAAGACCCCAGTTTTTTTTTAATTTAAAATGCATTCTTGTTGCCTTTATTTAGTGCACAGGTGGTGCTAATGAAATTGAGGTTGTGAGTGTGATTTCTCTGAGTCATTTAGCTTTACTGCTTCACAAGAACAGATTGCACCCTTCACCTTGTAGACTTCTCTTCAAAATTGCCACTGATGCTGGGCATGCAGGGACTTAATTCAAAATTTATTCCTAATACTGGGAAAACAAAACAAAACAAAAACAAGGCTCCTGATTTGCACAGTCTTAGCCGAATGAAAAATACCCTGGGCCAAGAGTTAGGAAACGCAAATGCCTATCTCTGGTTCCATCATCAGCTGGTTGTGCCTCAGTATCCTTATTGATAAAATGGTAGTGTCATTTTAAATTGATAAATCTCTTCTAGCCTAATGGCTCCATAATTCTAAAGGGTAGCGTTCCTGCTGAGGGTGATGGGTGGTGGTGATGGGTTGGGGGGGCGGTTAGGGTTAATAGGTCCCTCAGATTTACCAGGTCCTCAGGCTTGAGTTTAATGCAATTAGCCTTGGAACAGCTCCTGTTCAGGGTATGTATGAGCTTGAAGCCAAGGAGTTTCAGCTTTACTTTATTGAATGATACAACTAATATCCAAACCTGGGACACTTTTGAGACTGAAAGAGGTGCTCCTCAGACCTGTGCTGAAACAATGGGTGTAAATTAGGACCATCCTGAGCACACTGAAACTTAAGGTCACCTTGGATGTAGACAATGAAGAATCAGTGAATAGTTTCGACCATGGAAATGGCTTAGTTTTTCTTAGATTATCCCAAGAATTAAATGAGAAAATATATATGAATATCTGTGGGAAATCAATGCACTGGTTGTGCTTAAGGAATTATTACCCCAAGCATTAAATGAGTGAAGGGAGAAAGACTAGAGGCAAAAAGGCCAATTAAAAGACTACCAGAATAGTCCAGGAAAAGGCCTGGGAATTATTTTTCATAGGCAATCAGTACTCATAGTAGCAAGAAGGAAAAATGAAGCCTATCAAGCCATTCAGAAGAAAATCATTAGCTTTGTGTGATGAATAAACAGAACAGTCTGACTTGGGGGTGCTTAAAAGTACCATCATTTTGTAACTTTAAATATAGAGCCTGGCTTTGTAGAATCATTCATTGCTCAGCAGCACAAAGAAGGCATCAACTCGGAGACCCTGGAGATTCTGCTCCTGCCTTTTCTCAAAATAGAACCACTTGATCACTTTCTCAGCCTAATGCTCTCAGTTAAACCCAGGCTCGCCTGCAAGATGAAGCAGATAAATGTTTCTGGAAATATTTGGTCATGGGATTGTATCATTAGGACTTGTAAAGCATGTCTAATTTACTTAATGGATTATAATGTCTTGGAAAAGGTTATAATGATCTATTTACACAGAATGCCTGAATGCACAGACCATTTGTATAAATAAGCAATTATGTTCCCTGCTGTCAGGATATTTTTGGTCTGAAGATCAGTTACCTGATGCCTTTAGCCTATAGTGTTAATTCAGATAGTGATTATATCCTGCATGTTATAAATCTTCAAATAATCATTATGAATAGCAGCTGTTTGGCCCTGGCTATTTTTACTCAGCTACTAAACCCTGCCTGCAAAATCTCCTTTAAGGACGGGACGTGATATGGAGGAGTTCAGAAGAACATTTATGTTTTATGTGCAGTCTTGAACGTGACCTGAAATGTGTGCGTGTTCTTTTCTTTTTTTCTGGGAAGGAATGAAAATACTTAGTGTAATATGGGCAATGCCAAAGCCCACATCTGAGGACTGTTATCTATTTGTTGTGATCGCCTCCACTCCCAGCTAGGATTTCTCAGAATCTGCAACTTTTAGTGCTACTCACCAGCAACTCTTCTTTACCGTCTGGGGTATTAACCAGCGGCTAGTTTTTTTTTTAGGCTGAGCCCGTTGTAGTGTTAACCAGTGATCGATGGAGACCAGTTGCCTCTATGCTTCTTTCCTCCTTGGTCTCACTGGTACACTGCAAAATACAACCTGACTGGACTGAAAATATGTTTCTTGCAGTTCTCTCAAATTCAATTCTGATTGGATTAGGTCTTTGGGCATTGATCTTTCATGCCATTCTCTTCCTCCACGTCTCTCTTTTTTTCCTTTTCTTTTTAAATTTTGGTAAGGATATGTTTGGGAGCAATGGTGGTTCAGTGGTAGAATCCACACCTTCCAAGCAGGAGACCCAGGCCTGTTCCCAGCCTGTGTACCTCAAGCACAGCCACCACCCACCAGTCAGTGGAGGCGTGTGTATTGTGATGATGCTGAACAGGTTTCAGAGGAGTTTCCCAATTAAGACAGACTAGAAGGAAAGGCCTGGAGATCTACTTCTGAAATTCAGCCATTGAAAATCCAATCATATTGTCGTGGGCCGACCTGATGCAGCTAACAACAACAACAAAAGTATGTATACATAATAAAACATTTGCCATTTCAACATTTTTTACATGTATAGTTCAGTGTCATGGATTCCGTTCATCATGCTGTGTGACCATCACATCGGTTTCCAAATCTTCCATCCAGTTCTCTTTTGCCAGTAGCAACCATGGTTAGTAACTTACTTGTTCACTCATTTATTTATGCTCTATCTTGTTTCAAAATGGTCTTAATTTTATTTTTTCAGGTGTGTATGATATATGTTGTTGTGTGCCGTCAAGTTGACTGCGACTCATAGCTATTCCATGTGACAGAATAGAACTGCCCTATAAGGTTTTCTTGGCAGTAATCTCTACAGAAGCAGATCACCAGGTCTTTCTCTCGAGGAGCCACTGGGTAGGTTCGAACTGCCAACACTTTGGTTATCAGCTGAGCACTTAATCATTGTACCACCGATTACAAATTTAAAATAAGAAATGCAAGTAAAGGGAAAATAGGAAAGTATAATAGAGTCAGACATGAGGTTAGTCCACAGAAGGCATGGCATAAAGTCCTATATTTTGGTCAGAGGTGGGCTGCAATTTTGGCCTTAAACCTTGTAACAGATAACTGGAAAGGCAAAGTATGACCTGAACAAGTTTCACAGAATCTATCATGTGAAATCAAGCCAGTCGCATAGGTGAAGCACAATTATTTCTGACACTGAACTTGGAGAAAAAAATTCCCTTGTGTCCTCAGGGAGAAAAAAACAGTGGCAGTAGAGTTGATTCTGACCCATGGCAATGCCATGTGTATCAAAGTAGAACTTGCTCCTTAGGGTTTTCAGTGGCTGATTTTTTGAAAGTAGGTTGCCAGGCCTTTCTTCTAAGGTGCCTCTGGGGGGACTCAAACCTCCAACCTTTTGGTTAGTAGCCAAGCGCTTAACCATTTACATTACCCCTAGACTTTTCCTCATAGAGAAGTCACTGTGAAATGTGACAAAAGGCAACTTTGATAACATTCTTATATTCCATTATTGGTAAATTAGGTGCTTTACCTGCCATATAGGTTTTGAATAAATTTTCCTCATTCCTTAGTATGGTTTAGGATTCCTACATCTGTGCCCATTGCAACCTGGTGTTGAGACTGGTTGGCTCTTGGTGAGGTTGTTACTTCTTCCATTCCCTTTGCTTTCCTATAAGCCCATGATGCCCTGATTCTCTCAGGAATGTCTATGATTCCTTTTAGGGTTCCCTGCTTCCCATGCTGGGTGCTCTGACCCTATCCCAGAAGGTCCTTGCAGGATGTGTTAGCATCTTGTTGCTGCTATAACAAATTAGAAAAGATTTAGAGGCAAATTTATTATTTACAGTTTGGAAATCAGAAGTCCAAAATGGGTCTCAGTAGATAAAAATCGAGGTGTCAGCAGCGCTGTGTTCCCTCTGGAAGTTCTAGGGGAGAATCTGTTTCTTCACCTTTTTCAGCTTCTAGCGATCTCCAACTGGCCTATAGCCAGCAACCGCATCATTCTGACCTCAGCTTCCATGATCACATCTCCTGTTCTGACCTCTTTTACTTATAAGAGCCTTGTGATTACATTGTACCTACCAGCGTAATCTCCCCATCACAAGATCATTAACTTACTCACACCAGCAAAGTCCCTTTTACCATGTAAGTTAACATATTCACAGGTTCTGGGGATAAGGACATAGACATTTTGATGGGGAGAGGCATTATTTTGTCTATCACACACGAGAATTGAGAAGAGGAATGAGTTGCGTGCTGTATTATACAAACCTGCTTGGTGAGTGTATCAGACAGGGTCCAGGCAGAAGAACTGGTCTTGACAGATAGTTCAGTAGAGGGAATTGAATATGGGGACTTAGTAACAGAGGTGATACAGGAGGTGAAAATAAAGGAAAATAGAGAAGGTGATGTAGGAACTGAAAACAATCCAGAGGTGAACTACAGAAGGAAGCTACTAGCATCTCTAGGGTGGAAGGCCAACAGAAGGAGATGGTGTTACTAGAGTTCAGGAGTCAGGGCTACCAGGCTGGATCTGGTAACCTGGAGAAGGCTTCATCTAGCCAGAGCTGGGTCCATGGAAGAGGCATAGCCACTGCTGGAGTCACTGCCTCCAGTAAGGAGAGTGGGGAGAAATGCCCTGGCTTCTCCCTCTTTCTCAGCCAATCTCCCACCAGGGCCTTCTATCTATTGACAAAACTAACAGAAGCTAGTAGGCAAGGGAGTCTGAAAGATGTCAGTGACAGGCCCCTATGATATGAAGCTCAAGAGGGGACAGACAGAAAATAGATCTGAGAGAAACAAGGGAATGGCCTACACATCACGAATGGTGAGAAATGTGCGTATGAATAACCCAGCAGAGCAGCATCTAGTACCTTTTTCTTAAGCCTGCACATAAGCTTTGGCTGCCAACGCAGTGAAGAAATAAAGGTGTTTGTATGTGTGTTGTGGGGGAGGGAGGAGGGAAGTAGAAGCACTGATTTTCACTTTGGTAGAATTTTCCCCAAGGAACAGACCTGAAAACATTTCCAGATACTTTGAAAAAGACAAATTTATTTTTTTGAAATGAAATGGATAATTTGCTACCTCTGTTCTTGCATCTTAATTCCCCCCTTCTCTCTCATCTTTCTCTTTCCCCTTCATCCTCTTTCTCCTCCCTTCCCCACACTTGTTTTCCCTTTTCCCCACCCTCTCACCCATTTTCTGCATTCATTTCTTCAAACAATGCTTGTATTAGTCAACTGGAACTTGCTGGCCATTAGTGGTTACTGGTGACTCCTTCCTTCTTTCTTGCCTGGCCTACCCTTTACTGGCTGCAGTGTTCTCAAGATCAGGGTCTTCACAGTTACAGTAATTTCATCTTTTTTTTTTTGAGGGCAGTTGTGGCTCAGTGGTAGAGTTATTGCCTTCCATGTGGGAGACTCAAGTTTGATTCCTGGCCAGTATATCTCAAGTGTAGTCACCACCTGTCTGTTAGTGGATGTCTCCGTGTTGCTGTGATGGTGAACAGGTTTCAGTGGAGTCTCCAGACTAAGGCAGACTAGGAAGAAGGTCTTGGTGATCTACTTCCAAAAATATCCAGTAAAAACCGTATGGATCACAATGGCCTGATCCCATTGTGCATGGGATCCCCGTGTGTTGGGGGGCAACTCAATGGCAGCTAACAACAACAACAACTAGATCTTTTAAAATATCTTTCACTTTAAGAGGCATCTTTATATCTTCTAAGACCAAAATCAATATGTGGTATTGAACCTATCTTAGTCCAGTTATCTGGATTCCTCTCTACCTTCAATTCACTGATATTTCTCTGTGTCTTTTATATTGTTCCAGAAAGGCCCATTTTGCTGGGTCCATGGTGGGGCATATATATAAGGCTTGAGACAGACAAGGATTCATAATTCTCAAATAAAAGAAGCACACAAGACACAAGTCTAGATTCTCCCTTCTGAATGTTTCTGATGAAATTATAAGCACTGCCCAACCATCATTCTAGGTTGCTGTGAAATGGTGGGAGTAGTAATAGTGTCAGAACCTGTCTAAACTCAGGGGGGATAATGACCAGGATCAGACCAAAGCTGAGTCCCATAAGGTGGAGGTTAGATATACCTCTATCCTCCAAACTTTTTACAAACTCTGACACCAATGATCCCATGGCACTCTCTACTTCTCATCTGGGTTTGATAACCTGTTGCAATGGTCACACAGAAATCACAGATCATACTAAAAGTTAAGTGATTTATTAAGAAAGTAACAGGGTACAACTTACGATCAGGATCACCAAGCCACTACTCGGAATCAAGATCAGGAGCGTGTAGGCAAAATCTGAAAGGTTACCCTGAAGAGGAGAGCACATCCCTTCCTTCTTCAGTTCAGGGCAGCTCTCTCAGCTCCTCGTAACCTTGCAAGCAAGCAGGCCCTCTTCTCTGCTGTACACACCCCCTCTTGGTTGTGTGGGCCTCCTCTCAGCCCTGTGAGGATAGATTCCTTTTGGCCCTGCCGTCTGTCTACCAATTCTGTGCCGGACCCCTTCTGGGCCTGTTGTTGCCAGCTCTGCCACTGGGCCTCTTCTGGTCTTCTTGCTGTCTTCAGTGTTATAGCCCTTGACCTGTGTCACAGCTTTTTTAGGAGATTCCTTGCTTCGTCTCTCTTGCCTTTTCTTCTTTCTGCTTCCTCCTGTTGTTCCCTGTCTTCCTGCTTCTTTCTGCCTGAAAAACCTCTGTGGGGTTGGTTGCATATATACACAGCTCCTTGTCAATTTCAAGGCACGGCCCTCCCACCAGGGCCATGAACTGACCAATCCCCTCTCGGTAGGCCAGGGGTACTTCATTTGCATAGTCAGCTACAGACATTTTATTTGCATAGTCTATTGAGCAATCCCAGCAAGGTACACACCTATCATGGGGTAGGCTGCAGCCCAGGACCAGACAAGAAGTATCAAACCACAAGTTGTTTACAGCTTACCCAGGAAATGCCAATCAAACTGGACAAAAGTAACAAACCCTCTGAGGTAGAAAACTAGGGTGAAGGTCACTCCTCAGGGTTTAGGGGAAAAATCTCTCAAGATGTTTTTACAAAGAACCAAGGCAAAAACCTACATAAAGGGACTTATTTCACCACAGTTGCTTTCCAGAATGAGTGTAGAAGTTTATATTTTTACCAGCAGAGCACAAGAGTTCCTGCTTTAACATAACTTTTTTATTACTAGACCTTAATCGCTTTTTCTAATTTGGTGTGATGTGCTATTTTATTGTATTAATTTTCAATTCTATAATTATTTGTGGGGTTGTACATCTGCTCCTTTGCTTTTTTTTTTTTTTAGGTTTTCTTTTTTGTGTGTTATTCATGAACCTTGAACTTTTGCTTCCAGTTGTAGTGAAGTAATTGCAGCAAACCAACGTTCCCACTAAGAACAACTAGAAAAATCAGATTAAAATAAAAGAAAAGATCTGTTTAAAGGCATTAGAAAGCTTCTAAGGTAATCAATACTTACGGGGAAAAAAAGCCCAGAAAAAGTGAGGTGAGTCAACACTTTGCAGTACTTTTTATCCTTGGGGCATTTGCCAATTATAGATATGGGACAAAAGGTTGCAGATCTGGGCAAAGAGCCTTGACAGAGAGCTATACTAAGAGGGAGAAAAACCAGCAGAGCTTCTGCCAGTCTTATGGGGCCTTAAAAGGAAAATAATTAGTCTTGAGGATCAGAATCCTTTTGAGGAAGGAGGGATAGAAAAATTGAAGCCAGCACACAGCCAGCTTTTTCTTCAAGACATTTATTGAATTCTGATACTAAGCGGGCAGGAGAGTAAGAAGCCAAATAGAGAAGCTCTAAAAACAGTGAAATTTTCAGCAGGCCAATGGATGAGAAGACAAGAACTCTAAAGTTCTGGACATACCAAGGGAAGGAGAACATGGTGGGCACAACAGGCTTTCTTATGGAACCCCTGGGGTGCTACATGCTAGGAGTAGGGCATATCAGAGGTAGACGGAGCCTTGCCAAAACTGTAGCTCAACCTTGAGACAGCCCAGCCCATGACCGAAGTAACATCATCAACCTCTATTTAATCTGCTTAGCAAAGGAAACAGCTAACCCTCTCTGGAAAAAAGATAACGTTATTCAGAGCCTCTATACTTTTTCACGCACAACATATGGCATTCAATCAAAACTTATCAGGCATACCAAGAAACATGAACAAATGACCTGAAGAGAGAGAGAGACAGAGACAGAGACAGAGAGAGAGAAATAATAGATCATAGAAATAGATCCACAGATGATTCAGATCTTTGGTAGGCAAGGACTTTAACATAGCTATGACTAATTTGTTTATATGAATACATTGAAATAATTTGCCAATTTTTCTATTACATTTCACTTTTTTTGTTGTTTATTTTTAGGAGTTCTTTATATACTTCAGCTATAAATCCCTTGTTGAATTTAGGTATTGTCCCCAGTCTCAGGAATTCCTAAAATCTCATTTTCTAGACCTAATGTTTTATGAAGTCACAGCTATCAGATAGTTAAAAGCCTGTGGAAATGGGGCATACATTAATTCTGTACTTTTATGGATAAATAAGTCAAAGTTAATTTTAACCATAGTGTCTATGTTTCTGTCTGTGAGGTGCGAAGTCTTTTTGCTTCCAGAGACGTTGATTTTCTTGCTTCTTATTGCTTAGTTTAGCTTGAGATTTTGAAGGCCTATAGCCAAATTGCATTATTGATTTCTGATGTTTTTATCTATAATTACATATTGAATTGTGAAGAAGATTTTTTTTGAGCTTTTGATACTGCTTTTAAAAATGTTTATTTTTGGTCAAGCATCAACTATAAATAAATATAGACTCCATGTTGGAGACAAACTGTTATTTACTTTTAAAGATATTATTAAAACAAGACATCCAGAATAACTATTGGTTTATGTTAAATTATCAACAATTTTATTAACATGGTGGTATAAATTTAATTTGAATAAATTGAGGACAAATTTTAACAGTCTAGGCAGTGAACTCAGCTCTTCCTCAAAAGACATACCATATAGCTGGTGCTGGCAACAGTGGCGATGAAGAGTTGACAGCGAGAAAAGGCTCTGATGCAAAGACAGTGTCCCAGTTCCCCTTTGTTGATGACTGAAGGAGCAGCTTTGTATTGGCTCTCAGAAGGAGTGGGATGTTCTGAAACTCAGTAGTAACACTGAAGTCATAGATTGCCCCAAGATGTATTCTGGGTCTTGATGCTCTGTTTGTGAAGTAGGTGTAGCCATTAAGAGGAATACGAGGAGGGAGAGGAGGAAGAGGAAGAAGAGGAAGGAATAGACTAGAAATGAAATTCTATTTCTTCCTTTCAGCTTTGCTACTTCTGAAAGGTATAAACCCTTCTGAGGCAGGCTTTGACCACATCTTTTCCATTTATCTGCTTTCTCCTTCCTTTTTCTCTTTGCTATAACATTTTCTAGAGATAATCAAGAATTGATAATAATATAATGATAGCTTATATCTTTTATAATGTTTCTCAGAAGAAAACTTCAGCTTGTAGGAATATAAGCATAACATGATTCTTTAGCTATAATTCTCAAGACTCTTTAAAGCTTTGATAGGACTGATAGAAACTGCAATAATTGTCATTTCAAAACTGCAAAAAGTTTTAATCTTAAAAGGGGTAGAAATATGACTATTTTTTGGGGGCCAACTCCTTTATTCAGATAAAACTAAATAAACCATTAATCTGATTGGCAGAGTATTAGATTGTTTAACAATATAAATTATTTTGTGTAGTTGAATCAGGGAAATATTTCAGTAGGTTTTCTTTCTAAGAAGAAATAGTTCTTTTCTAGGTATTGATATTCTAGGTTTAGGTATTGTGGTATGGGTAAATCATTGCTTGCTCTCATGGAGGGGTGTGCAATTATGTATGTACCTTATCTGAATGCTGGCAAAAGACCAAAAGCTAGGAAGAAATAGATAGTTGGAAGGATAAGCAAGCCTGCTCTTCACCCACACACTGTAGGAACCATATATAAAGAGGCAGGGCTGGACTAGGTAAAAGCTTAACCTGGACATCCTTGTAGTTGTACTTCTTTCATGAGGGCTCAGGAATGCAAGAAGCTGTGGTGGCTATGCCTGGAGCTGGTACACTGTCATCTCCATTGGGCCCTTTTTGTCAAAGCATAAAAGAAGAAATATTCTCCACTTTGCAATATGAGGTTAACATGCATGTACAGGGAAGAAAGGAATTAATGGCAGCTATCTTGGAGATCTTGGAGATAGCCAATATTAATACTATCAGTTCTTGGTCTTATGCTACCCCCTGAAATGGTTGAATGTCAGCCAATTCTTTTTGGTACAGTGACTCTGTGTATTCCTTCTATTGTCTTTTTGTTGCTTCCAGCATTTTTCCTGTAAAATCTTTCAGTTTTGCAACTCAAGGGTTGACCAGTTCCTGGAGAAGGACATCATGCTTAGTAAATGGTCAGCAAAAGAAAGGAATACCTTCAATGAGATGAACTTACACAGTGGCTGCAACAATGAGCTCAAGCACAGCAACAATTGTGAGGATGGGCAGGACCAGGCAGTGTTTTGTTCTGTTGTACATAGGGCCACTATGAGTTGGAACTGGCTCGATGGCACCTAAGAACAACAGCAATCTGGAACGTAGGTACTACAGTCTTACAAGAATGGCTGTGAGACTGAATAGCCTGGACTGTAAGAAAAGAAGTGACATTGGGAAGCTGAATTAATTCTGATGTTCTTGGCTTTGGGGGCTAAATGGTGAGGTTATAGTGAGTTGGAGGTGAGGTTACCCCAAAAGGTGAAATATTTCCGTTGTCAGTGAGAAGAGGCGGATCTCAGGACAGGAAACTGAGAAGGTGAGTTTTAGAATGGATCAAAGGGAAAACTTCTCTTTTTAGTCCTTCTCTTAGTTTACCAGTGCTTGTTGTTGTTAGGTGTTGTTGAATTAGTTCCAACTTACAGCAACACGATGTGCAACAGGATGGAACACTGCCTGGTCCTGCAACATCCTCACAATCATTGCTATGTTTAAGCCCATTGTTGAAGCCACTGTGTCAATCCATCACACTGAAGGTCTTCCTCTTTTTCACTGACCCTCTACTTTACCATGATGTTCTTTTCCAGGAACTGGTCTCTCCTGATAACATGTCCAAAGTACTTGCGACAAATCTCTTCATCCTCATTTCTAAGGTGTATTCTGACTGTACTTTCTCCAAGACAGATTTGTTCATTCTTCTGGCAGTCCATGGTACATTCAGTATTCTTAGCAGACATCATAATTCAAAGGCATGAATTCTTCTTCCATTTTCCTTATTCAATGTCCAGCTTTCACATGCATATGAGGCAATTGAAAATACCATGGCTTAGGGCAGGTGCACCTTAGTCCTCAAGGCAACATTTTTGCCTTTAGAACTTTAAAGAGATCTTTTGCAGCAGATTTGCACAATGCAATACATCATTTGATTTCTTCACTGCAGCTTCTGTGGGTGTTGATTGTGGATTCAAGTGAAATGAAATCCTTGACAGCTTCAACCTTATCTCTGTTTATCATGATGTTTCTTATTGGTTCAGTTGTGAGAATTTCTGTTTTGTTTATGTTGAGAGGTAATCTATACTGAAGGCTGTTGTCTTTGATATTTGCTAGTGCTGCCATACAGAAATATCAGAAGTGGGTAGCTTTAAAGAACAGAAATTAATTTTCTCACAGTTCAGGATGTAAATTTAGGGTGTTGGCTCTAGGGAAAAGTCCTTCTTTGTCTCCTTCAGCTTTTAGTAGCTGCCTGAAATCCTTGGCATTCCTAGTTTTGTAGGTGCACCTGTCTTCCCCTGTGTGTCTTGTTTGTGGTTGTTTATTCTTTTTTATAAGACACCACTGAGAAGTGATTAGGTTTAGGACCCACCCTACTCTTCTATGGTCTCATTAATAAAACAAAAGAGAGCTCCTATTTCCAAATAGGATGACATTAACAGGTGTAGGGCTTAGGACTTCAACATAATTTTTTTTTGTGAAACAATTAACTCCGTAACAGTTTTCAGGGCTGTTTGATCCTGTATTATAACAAGGATGCTTAAGGTTACTCCAAGCATTTGGAATTAAGTGAGAGCCTGACATGTGAAGACAGGTCAGAAGCTAGGAAAGGTTTTGTAGGGGACTCCGTGAGAAGGGCCTGTGCAGGGCCACTGCATCAAGTCACTCCAAGGGGTTATCTTTCTTATAGAAAAAAGGTAAATGGTGCCCTTCCCATCCCAGAATTGTACAATGTAGAGCATGTGGGCTCTGAAATTAGTCATATCTAGCAGTGGTTATAAATTATTCTCCATATTATAGTATGTTCTGGCACTGGCAGCTGAGGTATCTACAAGGAACTTGAGTTCTCTTTTCCTAGGACAGAAATGTCAGGCCAGAGGATGGTGTCATTCAGACTTTTGAGAAGGCAATGGGAATTAGCAGATGAGCAATCAAAGAAATTGATAGTCAGACACATAGAAGCACTCTTGTGATCTTCAGGAGTATTTAGGGAAACACTAGAATGCTTACTGGTGAAGCAGGTGGTATACAGATGATTTTGTAATTAGAGCACGTATTAGTTTCTTGTGGCTGCCCTAACAAATTATCACAAATTTGTTGGCTTAAAACAATACAGCTTTACTCTCTCATAGTTTTGAAGGCTAGAAGTCTGAAATCAAGGTGTTGGAAGGGTTGGTTCCTTCTGGAGACTCTGAGGGAGAATCTATTCCATGCCTGTCTCTCAACTTGTGGTGACTGATGGTAATGCTTAGCATTCCTTTACTTGTAGATCCAATCTCTGCCTCCATCTTCACAATGCCTTCTGCCCAATGTGTCTTTTCCCCTTCTCTTTTATAATAAGGACACTTTTCATTGGATTTAGCCCTAAAATCCAGCTCTTATCTCAAAATACTTAACTTAATTATGCTGGCAAAAACTCTTTTTCCAAATAAAGTCACATTCACTGGTTTTGTGTGTATTGTATAATTTGGGAGGCCATCATTCAACCCAGTACAAAACATAAATATAAGTAATTGTCCATATTGATCTTTTGAAGGTAGCTGATGAGACTCCTATAATATGAGTAACTTTGGGGCTCATTTTTTAATATGAGTTACATATTGTCATGGATTGGTTTATGTCTCCCCTAAAATGTATGCTATCGGTTTGGCTGAGCCTTGACTTCCAGTATTGTGTGGTTGTCCTCCATTTTGTGATCGTAATTTTATATTAAAGAGGATTCGGGTGGGATTGTAACACCTTACTAAGGTCACATCCATGAACCAATGTAAAGGGACTTTCCTTGGGGTGTGGCCTGCACCACCTTTTACCTTACAAGAGATAAAAGGAAAGGGAAGCAAGCAGAGAGTTGGGAACCTTATACCACCAAGAAAGCATCACTAGGAACAGAGTGCATCCTTTGGACCTGGGGTCCTTGTGCCTGAGGAGCTCCTTGACCAGGGGAAGATTGATGACAAGAATCTTCCTCCAGAGGCAACAGAGAAAGAAAGCCTTCTCCTAGAGCCAACAGCCTGAATTTGCACTTGTAACCTACTAGACTGTGAGAGAATAAATATTTCTTTGTTAAAAGCCATCCACTTGTGAAATTTCTGTTATAGAAGCACTAGATGACTAAGACAGAATTTGGTACCAAGAGTGGGGTGCTGCTCTAACAGAGACCTAAAATGTGGAAATGGTTTTGAAAGTCTAAATGGATAGAGGAGGGGCAGTGGCAGAGGACCAGCAGCAGCAGACAATCTACAGTGGCACAGAAGGGGCAATAGAAGAGAACCAGAAGTAGCAGAACCAGGAGACCAGCACTAGATGACACTGGAGCTGACCCATGGAGTGAGAGTACAGAGTGCCTGTGCACAGAAGGCTTCCTGGTGGAGTGGCGTGCCTCCAGGCACTTATCTGTGGAGCTACAGAGCTTTGGAACACTTGCCCCAGCAGGGCAGATGCAGGCATGAGGCCTGAGGAGCTGAGAGGCCAAGAAACCAGGAAGCAGAAGCTGAAGAGACAAGAAACACAAGAAGCCAAGCTGCCTCAGTCTCAAAAGGTATGGCCATGACTTCAGGGCTTTCAAACGGTGGAGCTATGGTCTCCGGTGTTTCTAAGGGTGGAGTTGCCACTCGGGATAGACCAGGAGAATGGTGCACCTAAAGCTGAGGGAGCAGTGGACCTGGAAGGCAGAGCTGAAGCCCAGGGATAAAGGGCCTCCACTTAGAATCTGGAGTGTGTGGCTAACACCTAGAGTCTGGAGGGCAGGATCATGTGTAAACTGTCTCAGGATTATTTTCAAAGCCTTGAGTGCTAATGTAATGTATTCTGCTGACTTGCTTAGAGCCTGTTATCCCTTATTTTCCTCCAGTTTCTCCCATTTGTAATGGAAATGTCTAGCTTACACCTGTTCTGCCATTGTACTTTTGGAAGCAGATAACTTGTATTCTAGATTTCACAGATGAAGAGGAATTTTTGGATTTTGGATTTGAAGTTAAGGTTTTTGCTGATATGATAGGATGAATATGTTTTGCATGTTGCAAGGAAGTTATTTTTTGGGGGCCAAAGGGTGGAATATCATGGATTGAATTATATTCCCCAAAAAATGTGTGTATCAATTTGGCTGGGCCATGATTTCCAGTATTGTGCGGTTGTCATCCATTTTGTTATTATAATTTTATGTCAAAGAGGCTTAGGGTGGGATTGTAACACCCTTACTAAGATCATATCCCTGATCCAATGTAAAGGGTGTTTCCCTGGGGTGTGGCCTTCACCACCTTTTATCTTACAAGAGATAAAATGATAGGGAAGCAGGCAGAGAGTTAGGGACCTCATACTACCAAGAAAAAGCAGCACCGGGAGCAGAGTGTGTCCTTTGGACCTCGGATCCCTGCATCTGAGGAGCTTCTTGACCAGGGAAGATTGATGACAAGGACCTTCCTCCGGAGGCAACACAGAGAGAAAGCCTTGTCCTGGAGCTAACAGCCTGAATTTGGACTAGACTGTGAGAGAATAAATTTCTCTTTGTTAAAAACCATCCACTTGTGTTATTTCTGTTATAGCAGTACTAGATGACTAAGACACATATATTATTGAACAATAGAAAGTTGTGTATGTACACGTACATATATGTACTACAGAAGGTTTCCAAGATTTAGAAAACAGCCCTATGAAGGCTCCCAAATCTATGGAGTCTCATAATCCTTCCCTTTCATCTCTCCATATCTTTAAAGAGAAGAAAAGTAGAAGAGGAATGAAGAAAGTAAAGACAGGTAGATATAAAAAAGAAAGGTAGAAAAAGAAAGGGAAAGTAAGCAAGGAAAGGGTAGGGGAATACTTGTTTTACTTAGCTTGCTAAATACAGTTTTTTTTTTTTTGCAAATAATAAGCTCACATATATAACACACGGAAATGATGAAATTAAGTAAAATGGTTCTGGCATAGCATGTTTGGCAATCACGTACAACATGCCCATTATTTGCATATAAATGTGGTAGCTAGTTAATAACCCATAACTAATTGTAAATTTTGTTTTCACATCCTATTATCTAATAAAATGGAGCATTGGTGGCATAGTGGTTAAGAGCTCAGCTGCTAACCAAAATGTTGGCAGTTTGAATCCACCAGCTGCTCCTTGGAAACCCTATGGGGCAGTTCTACTCTGGGGCTATGAGTTGGAACTGACTTGATAGCATATAACAACAGCAACAACGACCATATCTTATTCTCTAATTATAATGTTTTTGCATACTTTTCCTCACTCAAACAAATTGTAAAGATGATAAGTGCATGTATACATACTTGCATGTTTATTTTGTACATAGACTTTTTAGTGTCCTGATCCTTTTTATCATGTCTACAGATGAGGTTTACGCCAACAAGGAAGACCAGTTAATACGACTATTATTAAAAATTTATGCAAGAATAAGGCCAAAGATGAAGAAATGGAAAACTTTTACCAACTTCTGCGATTTGAAATTGATCAAACATGCAATTAAAATGTATTGATGATTACTGGTGGTTGGAATGGAAAAGGTGGAAACAAAGAAGAAGGATCAGTAATTGGAAAATATGCCTTGGTGATAGAAATGATACCGGAGATTGCATGGTAGAATTTTGTAATACCAACTACCTATTCATTGTAAATACCTTTTTTCACCAACATAAGTGATGATTATATATATGGACTTTACCAGACAAACTACACAAGAATCAAATTGATTGTATCTGTGGAGAAAAATGATCGAAAAACTCAATATCATCAGTCAGTGAAGAAAAGACCATCAGTTGCTCATATGCAAGTTCAAATTGAAGCTGAAGAAAATCAGAACAATTCTGCAAGAGCCAAGTACAGCCTTTCAGTATATCCCACCTGAATTTAGAGATCATCTCAAGAATAGATTTGATGCATTGAATACTAACGATGAAAGACCATATGAGTTGTGGAATGACATCAAGGACATCATACATGAAGAAAGCAAGAGGTCATTAAAAAGTGGAAAGAAAGAAAAGACCAAAATGGATGTTAGAAGAGACTCTGAAACTTGCTCTTGAACACAGAGGAGCTAAAGGAAGAAATGATGAAGTAAAAGAGCTGAACAGAAGATTTCAAAGTGTGGCTCAAGCAGACAAAGTGAAGTATTTTATTATAATGGAATGTATAAAGACTGGGAGTTAGAAAACCAAAAGGGAAAAACACACACAGCATTTCTCAAGCTGAAAGAATTGAAGAAAAAATTCAACAACCAAGTTGTAACATTGCGGAATTCTATGGGCAACATATTGAACAACACAGGAAGCATCAAAAAAAGACAGAAGGAATACACAGAGTCACTGTACCAAAAAGAATTTGCTGACATTCAACCATTTCCGGGAGTAGCATATGATCAAGAACTGATGGTACTGAAGGAAGAAATCCAAGTTGCACTGAAGGCACTGGTGAAAAACAAGGCTCCAGGAACACCAATTGAGAAGTTTCACAAAAGTTCGCAATGCTGGAAGCTGTCACTCATCTATGCCAAGAAATTTGGAAGACAGCTACCTGTCCAACGGACTGGTAGAGATCCTTATATTTGCCCATTCCAAAGAAAAGTGATCCAACAGAATGCAGACATTATCAAATAACAACATTAATATCACTCGCAAGTAAAATTATGCTGAAGATAATTCAACAGTGTTTGAAGCAATACATCAACAGTGAACTGCCAGAAATTCAAGCCAGATTCAGAAGAGGATGTGGAAGCAGGGATACCATTGCTGATGTCAGATGGATCGTGGCTGAAAGCAGAAACTACCAGAAGAATGTTTACTTGTGTTTTATTGACTACGCAAAGGCATTTGACTGTGTGAATCAGAACAAATTATGGATAATTTTGTGAAGAACGGGAATTCCAGAACACTTAATCATGTTCATGTAGAACCTGTGCATAGAACTAGAAGCAGTTTTTCAGACAGAACAAGGGCATACTGCTTGGTTTAAAATCAGGAAAGGTGTGCGTCAGGGTTGTATACTTTCACCATAGTTATTCAATCTGTATGCTGAGCAAATAATCCAAGAAATTGGCCAATATGAAGAACAGCATTGGGATTGGAGGAAGACTCACTAACAACCTGCATTATGCAGATGACACAACCTTGCTTGTTGAAAGCGAAGAGGACTTGAAGCACTTACTGATGAAGATCAAAGACCACAGCCTTCAGTATGGGTTATACCACAAAACATAAAGAAAACAGAAATCCTCACAACTGGACCAACAAGAAAAACCCTGATAAATGGAGAAAATATTGAAGTTGTTGAGGATTTCATTTTACTTGGATCCATAATAAATGCCCATGGAAGCAGCACTCAAGGAATCAAACAATACATTACATTGGGCAAATCTGCTGCAAAAGACCTCTTTAACGTCTTGAAAAGACGTCATCTTGAGGACTAAGGTGAGTGTCTTAGTTATTTAGTACTATTATAACAGAAATACCACAAGTGGATGGCTTTAACAAAGAGAAATTTATTCTCTCACAGCCTAGGAGGGTAGATGTCCAAATTCAGGGTGTCACCTCCAGGAAAAGGTTGTCTCTCTCTCTGTTTGCCCTGGGGGAAGGTCCTTGTCATTAGTCTTTGCTTTGTCTAGGAGCTTCTCTGTGCAGGAACCCTGGGTCCAGAAGATGTAGTCTGCTCCCATGTCTCGTGCTGGTGTCAGATCCCCATGTCTCTGTTCCCTTCTCTCTTTTATATCTTAAAAGAAGTTGACTGAAGACACAACATAATCTTGTAGATTGAGTTCCGCCTCATTAACATAACTGCCACTAATCCTGCCTCATTAACATCATAGAAGTAGGATTTACAACACGTAGGAAAATCACATCAGATGACAAAACGGTGGATAATCACACAATACCGGGAATCATGGACTAGCGAACTTGACACACATTTTTGGGGGACACAGTTAAATCCTTAACAGTGCACCTGAGTCAAGCCATGGTATTTTCAATTGCATCATATATATGCAAAAGCTAGCAATGAATAAAGAAGACTTAAGAAGAATTGATGTATTTGAATTATGGTGTTGGGAAAGAATATTTAATATATCATGGACTGCCGTAAGAATGAACAAATCTGCCTTGGAAGAAGTATAGCTGGGACACTCCTTAGAAGCAAGGACTTTGTCTCAAGTGCTTTGGACATGTTATCAGGAGGGAGCAGTCCCTGGAATAGGACATCATGCTTGGTAAATTGGAGTGTCAGTGAAAAAGAGAAAGACCTTCAAGAGACAGGTTGACACAGTGGCTGCAAAAATGAGCTCAAACATAGCAATGATTGTGAGGATTGTGCAGGAACTGGGCAGTGTTTCATGCTGTTGTACATAGGATTGCCATGAGTTGGATTCATGTCTATGACACCTAACAACAACACAGATGAGGTTAAATGATGATGCTAAACATTTAACTTTCTATTATATATACCTTGTTATGTTTCTTTGTCTCGTTTTATCATCTGGTAATTCCAGAACATAATTTGACTAATATGAATAATAATAATAAAATGTATGCAGAAGCTAGATCATAGTACTCCTTTAGGTTCCTAAGCCACTGTAGTCATGTGGTCAGGGTTGCAACCCAGGGGCCCGGTCAGAGTACTCAGCTCCATCTGTATATCTACAATAGGCCTTTCCTAGGAAGCCCTGTTTTCTAAGAGGCCATGGTTCTTCCAGGTGGTAGTCTTGGTTTGAAGCTGTTCTTTCTCTACTGAGGGGCTGATAGAGACCCATCCTCTTCTTCCAGTGGCTCTTACTACATGCGGTTGAATGAAGACTCACTGGATGAGTAGTGTGAAGACAATATTACTTTATTGTCCTTGTTCACCTTTGTTCATTAAATTCTGTACTAAGTTTGCATTTTTTTTTTTTTTGGCCTAAATTCCACAAGTAACTATAATAAACTCTCCATTCAATACAAATCACCTTTTATTATCTAAGTGATTCTAAACTATTGACCACAGGTTTTACTGAACCATTCCCACTGGGGTTTCATGCTTATATAGCATCATAATTCAATCATTATAGCATTTGCCTTGAAACTTTCTGTTTTGCCCTTGACTGTGAAACCACTGATACTCATATGTTTGTTTTAGTATGTCATTGATAAATCCTATCTTTTTAAAATTTGTTCATCCATTTTTTTTAACATTTTTGATGTTCATGCTGTGTGCCAGGCTTTGCACCAGATGCCAAAGATTCAGAGAGAGATCAGACATGCCTTGTAGTCAAGAGGCTCACAGATACCTAAATACACCATCATGATCTGTATGATAATGTTAGGGAGAGGTACTGAGTATTAACAGGCCACAGCCTTCTTTAGCGTCAAGGGATTTAGAAAAGACTCCCTGGAGTAGGTGGTGCCCAAGTGGAGTTTTGGAGAATGAATAAGGAACACTCAAGTCAGGGGAGGTGGGCAAAGGGAATTTCAGTCAGAAAAGACAGGAAAAAAGAAGACATGAAAGCAAAGCACCCAGCTTGGAGTACGCAGGAAGCAATAAAAAACTTAGTTTTGGGGGGGAGCAGAGAATGAAAGGAAATGGCAAGAGGTGAGGTAGATGAGGTCCACAGAGGCCAGATCATGGAGTTCTTGCATACCACCTGAAAAGCTGGGGCTTTTTTTTTTTTTTTTTTTATTATCATTGTTCTTTAGCTGAAAGTTTACAAATCAAGTCAGTCTCTCATATAAAAAGGCATACACACCACGCTGTACACTCCCAGCTGCTCTCCCTTTAATGAGAGCACATTTCTCCTCTCCACCCTCTATTCCCTGTGTCCAGTCAGCCAGCTCCTGTCCCCCTCTTCCTTCTCATCTTGCCATCAGTCAAGAGTCACTCACATAGTCTCATGTATCTACTTGAGTCACGAATTTCACTCCTTACCAGCATCATTGTCTATCTTATAGTCCAGGCCAATCCCTGTCTGTAGAGTTAGTTTCAGGAATGGTTCCAATCTTGGGCTATCAAAGGGTCCGCGGACCATGACCGTCGGAGTTCCTCCGGTATCAGACAGACCATTAAGCCTGGTTTTTTTACCAGAATTTAAGATCTGCATCCCACTGATCTCCTGCTCCATCTGGGATTCTCTGTTGTGTTTCCTGTTAGGGTATTGTTCAGTGGTAGCTGGACACCATCTAGTTCTTCTGGTCTCAGGCTGATGGATCCTCTGGTTTATGTGGCCCTTTCTGTCTCTTGGGCTCATATTTACCCTGTGGCTTTGATGTTCTTTATTCTCCTTTGCTCCAGGTGGGTTGAGACCAATTTATGCGTCTTAGATGGCCACTTGCTAGCATTTAAGACCCCAGTCGCCTCTCACCAAAGTGGAATGCAGAACATTTTCGTAATAAATTTTGTTATGCCAATTGACCTGTATGTCCTCTGAAACCATAGTCCTGAAAAGCTGGGACTTTTTAAGGCAATCGGAAACCACTGAAAGGGAAGAAGTGGGGAAGAACATGGCTAATTTTGCACTTTAGAAATCTCTCTCAGGCTACATGGTTTTGAGGCTAACAAAACTGGAGACAGAAAGAACGTGAAGGATGTAGGGTTCACTCAAGGCCGTGGTGGCACAGTTGGAGAGGAGAAGATTCAGAAGCACAATTAAGAGGTGAAGTTGGCACATCTCCTGAAGGAGAAAGAGGTAAAGGAGACCATCCGAGAGGAAATTACTAAGGGAATAAGCTCCAATAAGCTCTTGAGAATAAGCCCAAGGTGAGGAGGTTTGCCTTGAATGTGAGCACTACCACTGTCTTGGGGTGGCAGTCGTACCCTTCTCCGCCCAGTCCACTGATTTACCTGCAACAACTTCCACTTACCCATTCTGAGCTAGGGTTCCAAATTCTCATCTTTTCTGGATCTCTGAGCTGTTGGCTCTGCACCAAGCTCCTGGTCCCCACTTCAGGCCCAGCTTGTTATGATGTCTCTTTAGGCAAGCTTCTCCCATACATCCTTAGTGTATTCATAGGGATATGATTTGTCACTTGCTCTGTGGTGCTACATAGCTATAAAACCATAGGCGAGAGGTTCATCTACCTTCTGCCAGGCTTCCTCCCTTCCCCCTTTCTCTTCCCTCCCCCTGTTGCTCTGGTCCTGCCCTGTCCAGCACTCCCCCGAAGAAGCCAGAATCATATCATGTATGGCTGGAATGTCCCTGAAACTTCTATTCACATGTTTCCATTCTGCCCTCTGTGTTCAAACAGAACAAATAAGGTGTGGCTATAAGGAAGCTGACCAGAGTTTACCAAGAACACTGAACTTGGAGATTCTGTGGGCAAGAGCATTAGAGATCAGGGCCCACCCAATATCTCAAGACTATATACTGGTGGCAGGCTTTTTCCGTGTTCCTGGCAATGTAATACAGGGATAGAAAAGGTCTTTTTGCAGAAAATGTTTTATAAACTACTTTGGTGAGTAGTGTCTAGGGTTTTAAAAGCTTGTGAATGGCCATCTAAGATACTCCACTGGTTCCACCCCATCTGGAGAAAGGAAGAATGAAGAAAACCAAAGACACAAGGGAAAGATTAGTTCCAAGGACTAATGGACCACAACTACCACAGCCACCACCAGACAGAGTCCAACATAACTAGATGGTGCCTGGCTACCACCACCGACTGCTCTGGCAGGGGTCACAATAGAGGGTCCCAGACAAAGCTGGAAAAAAAAACGTAGAACAAAATCCTAACTCACACACACACACACACACACACAAAGACCATACTTACTTGTCTGACAGAGACTGGAGAAATCCCGAGAGTATGGCCCCTGGACACCCTTTTGACTCAGTACTGAAGTAACTCCTGAGGTTCACCCTTCAGCCAAAGATTAGACAGGCACATAAAACAAATAGAGGCTAAATGGGCATGCCAGCCCAGGGTCAAGGATAAGAATGCAGGAGAGGACAGAAAAGGTGGTAAAAGGAAACCCAAGGTCGAAAAGGGGAAAGTATTGACATATCGTGGGGCTGGCAACCAATGTCACAAAACAATGTGTGTCTTAATTGTTCAAGGAAACCCTGGTGGCGTAGTGGCTAAGTGCTACAGCTGCTAACCCAAGGGTCAGCAGTTCAAATCTGCCAGGCACTCCTTGGAAACTCTACGGGGCAGTTCTACTCTGTCCTATAGGGCCACTATGAGTCAGAATTGACTCCACGGCACGGGGTTTGGTTGGTTTTGGTAATTGCTTAATGAGAAACTAGTTTGCTCTGTAAATCTTCATCTAAAATACAATAAAAAATAATAAAGTACAATTAAAAAAAAAGACCTTTATCTAGGCCTAGGATAACATAAGAGCCCTGGTAGTGCAACAGTTAAGTGCTCAGCTGCTAACTGAAAGGATGGAGTTTGAACTCACCTAGCAGCTCTGCTGGAGAAAGACCTGGGGATCTGCTTTTGTAAAGATTACAACCTAGAAGACACTATAGGGCAGTTCTGTTCTGTCACATGGGGTTGTCATGAGTCTAAACCAACTTGACAGCAAGTAGCTACAATAAAAACAACAGCAAGGATAGCATGGACATATACAGACTCTTACCTAAGGCAGAGTTACCTAGTGATAGTATGAAACACTAGTGAGTCTGTCATCACTGGAATTCCTCAGCACAACCTGAATGATTCCCGACTGGGGTTTTTGGAGAATGCTCTGTTCAGCAAAGTGGTTGGTGGGCTAGATGCCATTTGAGTCCCAACCATTCAGAGATGCCCTGATTCTATGATGTTCTAGAAAACACCAGGGCGGCCGTCGCAGCATCCTTGACTATTGCTGGGCTATTTCTTTAGCTTGTCCCAGATCAGGATTGTCACAAGAGACAAGCAACAGAGATTTGGTGCTGGTTTTTCCCGTAACTTGGGAGGAAGTTTTGCATTGATTGTACTAAGCAGTAATGTTATATTCAGTTAAATAGAAATTAGTCAAACAGAGAAATAAAATGTTCTGTGTTTGGAATCAAACATTCTAAAGGGGCTCCTTTATCCTTTGTTAGAAGTGAATACTTCTTGTCTCTGCAATGTAGGCATTGCTTGAACAGCATTAACCAGAAGGAGGAATTGGAGTAAATGCTCTATTTATGGAACATTAGTGGGCTTTAGTGCAACTTCATAAAGCTAATGTGTTCATTCTGTAGTTAGACAGTTCAAGTTTTTCAAAGTGTCTTTGGGGTCCTGGGAAATTGCTCAGCTAACTTATTGGTTGTAGAAGGGTACCTAAGCATCAATCCTTAAGTCATTTGTGTGTGTGAGGGCAAGAAAATCTACTTTACTGACTCACCTTATCCTATTAATTAAGAATCCCAACGAATGTGAAGAATACATCGAACTATTTGCAATAAGACTGGTAGTTAATCTTTAAGCACTATACATATGGTAATACTTATATAAAAAGAAGCAAGCATAGAATATATTTTCTTTAAAATCAACAAAAAAACAAGCTTAAGCAAAGCGTACCGAAAACTGTAGAGCCAGAGACTTATTTCGAAAACTAATGCTTTATAGCTAAGCTCAGAACATGTTTTTCTTCTGGTAAACTTGGCACAGAATGATGCCACCTTCAAGTGTTATATATTGAGTGTCCTCTCAAGATATCACTGTATTAAGCAAGGTGAATGTCTTAAAATTTTATATTGGCTCCAATTCTTGTTCTCAAGATATAGTGTTTTCTTACTAGAATGACTTGGTTGCCTTTGTGGCACTAAGAACATTTGGTGGAGATGTAGCAAACTGTGCTTTGCAGTGAATTCGCATAACAAAACTCGAATTGAATTATGGTGCAATGAAGGGGAAAGTCTGAGACTAATTTGATTCGACATTTATGTACTGAAAATTTCTGAAGTATGTCTCCTCTCTGCTGCCAATTCCTGTTTTCCCACAGAGGTGGTCCGACCAGTTCCGGAGTAGACCGGTGAAGTTGAGACATACTGTTCCTTAAGGTCAGAAAAAAAAAAAAAAGGATTTTATTTTATTTTTTCTACCAGCTTGAAAATAGGTATAAATTTGAGCTGTTCTGCAAATTCTGTTTTAAATTGTGAGAACTAGTCATTACTACTAGGTGCTACATGGTTGGCATTGAAAAATATGTGACTTTCACTTTTCTGTGAGTCTGTCCAAAACTAGGGGTTCTGCCCTGTTAATTGTTGTCATTATTAGCAGCCATTGAGCCACCCCTGACTCAAAGTGACCTCATGCACAATGGAACAAAACACTGCCCAGTTCTGTACCATCCTCATGATTGGTTGTACATCAGACGGTTGTGATCCATAGGGATTTCACTAGCTGATTTTTGGAAGTTGATTGCTAGGCCTTTCTAGTCTGTTTCAGGGCTGGAAGCTCTGCTGAAATCTGTTCAGCATCAAAGCAACACATAAGCCTCTACTGACAAATGGATGGTGACTATTTGTGAGGTTTATTGGCTGGGAATCAAACCTGGGCCTTCTACGTGGAAGGCAAGAATTCTGCCACTGAACTATCACTGCCCCCACCCCTTTTCATTAGGGTGGCTATACTGCAGCTGTCTGAACACTCAACTTCATCCTCCCTACAACTTCTCTCTATATAACTGAGCTGGCTAGGGTAAGCCAATATCCACCATTTGTATGGCGGCACATTCTCACTCCAAACTCCTCAACATTTGAGTAGACAGTGAAACCTGAAGGTAAATGCCAGGTAAAAAACCCTTAAATAGGACTCACAAATATTTGTGTTCCTTCACTTGTGTTTGACCATTTTGATTCTGTAAAGGACAATATTTCCACATGACTACATGCTCATTGGTGTTGATCATTCTGATTGATTCATCTGACTAGTTAACATCTCTAAACAGTTTATTAAGCCCTTTAACCACCCATGAAAATTTGATTTCCTGATTTAAAATTCAAAGCAGTAAGTGCTGATTGTCCTCATCTTTGAGCTTGTCCTGAATTGTTTAGTGTTAGGTGTTGCTATGGGAGGGGTGGCAGATTTTGGATTTGGCATATATATTAGGGCTAGTAAAAGGGGCCCTGGTGGAGCAATGTTTAAGTGCTCAGCTGCTCACTGAAAGGTTGACAGTTCAAACCTACCCAGTGGCTCTGCAGAAGAATGACCTGGAGATCTGCTTCCATAAAGATTATAGCCTAGAAAACCCTATGGGGCAGTTATGCTTTGTCACATGGGGTCACTATGAGTCAAAATCTACTTGATTATACCTAACAACAGCAGGGTTAGAGATAATTAGACCTTAGGCTCTTAGAACTCTATTATCAAGGCCTCCTTTCACATCTGTTTTTCTGGGTAAATACAATTTATTTTATCTAGGAATGTATTCTGGAAAGATAATTAAAAAAACCCTCAGGTTTCTCCCTAAGCTGCTTCCTACCTCAATAAGTAGCTTTTATCAGGACACAGATCCTAAAAAACAAACAAAAACAAAAACTTCTTTCTGTTTTGTTTCCAGTTATCAAGTTAATGGTCTGTACATCTTAGCCTGTAGAATCGTGGAATATTGCAGCTGTAAAGGACTTGTGTTTTTCTGCCTATTCTCAGTTTATCATTGACGAGTATAGCATGAAGCTACAGTGTAGGCTGACTTCTTTCAGACTCCAAGGTCTAGAACTGAACTTGGAGAATGAACATAATTAGAATTGCAAACAGATTTAAGAGGGAGAAGTTAAAGCATTGGGAATGATTCAGCCTGGAAGGGGCTAGTACGGACACTTATAATAGTGCTATATACATGAAGAACTATTTCAGATCTGCAAACGGTTTTCAACAGTCATGTCAATGCCAAAGTTGGATTCAGCCTATAAAGTTTTCATCGGCTCCTCTATCAGGTGTTTGTCACTCTTGCTTTCTATGTCTTCCATCACTCTAGATCAAAACCCTTAAGTTTCACTCCAGCCTTTGACATTTAGCTGGAATGGCAAGTGACCCATAGAGCCAGAGACAAAGGACCAAGACTGCTCATGATGGGGGTTCCTAAAGCCATGCCACATGGGGTCTGTTTGGGAAAGAAAATAGAGTGTGGGAATCAAAGTCGGAGGGGTGAACTGAGGTAGACAGTAGAGGAGGAAAACATGGAGTGAGACTCAGTCTCTCTCTCTCTGAAGGTTTCATATTCTCCATCAGACAAGTGACTTCCACTTTACTGCTTTCTTGTAATTTCTGCTCCCTGAAAAGATCAACATATGTAATGCCTCAACTTGCTACTCTCTCTTCTCTGCCATAACATGTCTTGATGCCCCTTTTTAACTTCTGTCCTATGGCTAGCTTCCTCAACTGCTATTTCCCAGTGCCAAATTCTGAAAAATGGATTTGATTGGCTTAGGTCATCTTTTCCCACCAGGTCAGAGATCTAAATCCAGCCTTTGGATGGATAGCCATTGTAAAAGGAACATATTTCTGATTCAATCGGCTGTGGCTGAGTGTAAGGTGTTGGTCACGTGGTACAAATGTGTCATTTATACCACAGGGGCTGCTGTGGGTAGGCAGTGTCCCTCAGGCCTCATAAATCTAGTAATGGCTCAGAGGAGACAAGACAAAGCTACACTATTAAGAATGATGGGAGGGCTTCTTGTATCCATTCTAAGTTTGTTTCTTTTCTACCTCAATGCTTCTGTTGAAATAAAGTCTGGTAAGTTAAATTTTCTTAGTTTTTAGGGGATGAAAAACAGCCTTTTCCATACATACAGATTTTTTTCAGATGTTGCTTACTCTACAAAATGAAATGTCAGGGCAAAAAAATTCATGTATATTGTGTAGCATGAAAAATATGCTAGAGGAGAGATAAACTGCTGATTTTGTTCTACTAAACTCTTTTTTTCCTCCTCTAATCTGCCATACAATGGGATTAGGAGTCTCGGAGGGAGACTGCTATGTGAGACAGGAGAGGAAGAGGGTGACAGATGTTTCTTTGATCTTTTAGATTTCTCTAGGGGTTGGCGTTAGAAGCTTAAGTTGCATTGATGGTGTCTGTCAGTCAGACAAAAGAGCATCATGTTCTGAGAACAGGATGAATGGCTAGAGAAAGGTAGCTGCCATACTTCTCAGATGCACTTTTCTTGCAGTTTGATAATGCTGCTGGCCTGGGAGAGCAGAAGAAGGGAGGAGAGAAAGAGAGAGAGAAAGGGAGACAGAGGATGTGGTAGCCTGAGTATTTTATGTTGTTGCTGTTAGTTGTTGTGAAGTTGGCTTCAACTCGTGGCAACTCTGTGTATAACAGAATGAAATATTGCTGATCCTCTGCCATTTTCATGATTGTTGATCCATTGTTTTGGTCGTTGTATCAGTTCACCTTATTCAGGGTTTTCCTCATCTTTGCTGGCCTTCCACTTTACCAACCATGATGTCCTTTACCAACAATCATTTCATTCTGATAATGTATCCAAAGTAAGTGAGTCGAAGTCTTGGACAATATTTTGTGATCCATAGGGCCTTCACTGGGTAATTTTCAGAGGTAGATTGCCAGGTCTTTCTTCCTAGTCTGTTTTAATCTGGGGGCTCTGCTGACATCTGTCCACCATTGGTGACCTTGCTGGTATTTGAAATACCGGTGGTATAGCTTCCAGCATCATAGCAACACACAAGCCACCACCGTACGATGATCTGTCAGGCGGGTGGTGGGGATATTTCATAGACATTCTAAAATACTGATAAAAATGTTTCCTAGCCGTTTGTGAAAAGTCATTTCATTTCTTCATTGCTATACTTCATAATATGCCTTAGTTTTATATAAAACAATATTCCTAGGACATTATCATAATAGTAATGATTGCTATGATTAAATGCTGCTCTAACTTATCAAATGTGTGCAATAACACAGGTCTTTGACACCTCACTAAAACCAGATAATTAGATATTTTTCCCTGTTTTAGAAAACCAAGGATCAAAATATTAAACAAATTGTCTATGTTCCATATGCAACAAGTGAAGGGAACAGTTGTCATTCAAACCTGTTCTCTGAAGCTAAAACTTGGGTTTGTGAACCATGCTATGCATCCTACTTGCATTCCAGGCCTGGGTGGGAAATTCAGTGCTGGCCATCTGGGTGAACAACATGATTTAACATTCACACAGGGGAATTTGAGAGATTTGAAAAACACTCTCCCCCGCGACCCCCTACTGAAAATATCCCCATCAACTACATGGTGAATAAATGACATCATTAGAATCTTTGGTTCTTTAGGTTTGGAAGTTTTCTCTTGACTTCTAGAACGGCCCATAAAATCTCTCATACAAAAGCTTTCTTCCTCAGCCTTTTGCGTAGCCTTTTTTATGGTGCTATCTCACACAATGAGCAAAATGGTTGTTTGTGTATCTTTTCTCCCTTGTTGGAGTGTAAGCTTTTTAAGGTCAGGAACACTTGTTTTAACGCTCTTTGGTCTGTATTTTATTCTACAGTTAGAAGGAAGTACAGAAATATATTAGTCAACAGCTGTGGTTAGGAGGTGCTTACCCCATAGATGTTGGAGATATTTTTCCCTAATGGGCTGCTGCTGGAGCAGAAAGCTGAGGGGTAGAGAAGGTAGAGAGATATAGTAGGGCTCACTGTTTATTCTAACAAGTTCCTATGAGAATATGTCCTCTCTAATTCTGTTTCTGTAAAATGTCATTCATTTTCTCATCCTGAACTGACAACTCTGGTGCTCAAGTTAATCATTGCCTGTTAACTATATTGTTTTTTGAAGGGAACAATGGTAAAGTAGCTCATCACATAGTTATAGACTGAGCTTTCTGCAGTCCAAAGGGCATATAAATGAAAAGAACAAGGAAAGAGTGAAGGAGGAAAGAAGGGCAAGATGGGAGGGAAAAAGGGAGGAGAAAGGAAGGAAGGGAGGGAGGAAGGAAGGAAGGATGGACTTTAGACCTTAAAGATTAACTGGTCCAACCTCGTTTTTCTTCATAAGTAACTTGGAGAGATTTAGTATCTCCCCAGATCACATATGGCCAGAAACTCTGGGATTCTATTTGTTCCTAATCCCATGCTGTTATATATGATGGAAATGGCATAAATTAAGGCTTCCATACCACCAAAAATCCATTGCCATATCTTTCTTCCACAGAGCTGCTGGGGGGTTCAAACCACCGACCTTTCGGTTAGCAGCTGAGTGCTTAACTACTGTGCCACCAGGACTTCTTTCCATACCACCAGCTACCCTATTCTCTGACAAGAGGGGTAAGGAAGCTCAGTTCTTACAGGGAGAGCCTGAGCAGTTAGTGAGGGGGAGAAGGATGCTTCGGTTCTTTTTGAATGAGCAGCTGAAGAAGATTTGTCCACCGTGGAGAGCAAGTTGCTATAACCTGGGGTGTGATAAGGGGAGCAGAAGACAGGGCAGACACATTCTCATTTTAATTTGATTCTATTTTAACAATAAAGCATTGGGGGAGATTTTGTTTTAGCAGACCACCTGTCATTGTTGAGGTATTCTCCTTGCCTTTTTCCAGGTGCTGAATGTAGACCATTTTTTTTCTTTAAGATATTTATTACAATATTATCCCTTGATGGCATTTGTCCAGGCCCTGGCCTTCCTGGTTATACTTGACCTCACGCTGCTCCACAGCCCCCAGAGACCACCTCACACTACTCATCCAAACGGGATACTCAGGATTCCCATGATGTGTTTTTATTTTCTTATTTTTCAGTATGGAAGAATGGCTTTGGCAATGTCTAACTGTATGCATTTTTTGGCAGTTGCAACTTAGGTTTATTCATATCTATGAATTTCCTTCCTTTTTCCAGGGATGATGCTGTATTTTGGAGAAATTCATAAACAGAATAGAATTGGTTTCATTCAACTCTTTATTTGATTGGAATATTGTACAATTTAACAAAATAATGGAAAGAACATTGGCTGGAGTCAGAAGACCCTAGGTCTATTTCTAGATCTGCTACCAGCTAACTGTTTGACACTAGCGGTAACTTTACCTGAATTAATTTATTTCTCTAAGATGTGAAAGGTAGAATAAATACCTCTCTCAGGATAACTCCCCAGTACCAAGACTTTGTGATTGTATGAAATCAGGCCAACAGAGAAGAATACAGCAGCATTTCCCTGCAGGGGTTGTAAATGGTAAGTAGAAGGCTTAAATCTGCTGTAAGGTTATTTTTATGCTCTGTTTTAGAGTTATCAGTTGCTCACGAATACTACAGAGAAAAAATTTTGACAACTCTCAATTCATTGGAGCCTGTCCCTGGCTATCCATAGCTATTTATAATAATTTCAGTTCAGGGTTCTGTAGAAAAAAATTTCTTAATGAGTAAAGATATTTGGTATAGAAATTTTAGATAAGTAGAAAATTATTTGTACAAATGCAAATGCATATGTGGTGATAAAGGTGGGTAGGTAGAGAAAAAAAGCATTCTGCAGGCGATCAAAGACAAGGCATTAGCTTAAAATCTGTTAAGCATAAGATAGGAGCTTAGACAGTATTTGATGAAAAGTTATCTGCTCTATAAGTTTCAGCCATCTATCAAGATCAGGACAGAGAGAGCAGAGAAGATGAATGGGAATGAAAGTATAAGAAGGTATAATTTCTACCCTAGGCAAAGGTCCAACACGTGAGACCAGTATTTCAGGCTTCTAATAATCACTTTATTAATAAATGAACCATACCATACCCAAACTTTGAGTAGGAGACCCACAGTAGAGCAGTTTCACAGATCACTCCATCTCATTTATCATCTCATCTGCCCATGAGCCCAGAAAGCTTCTCAGACCTTTTCTGTTAAGCCTGAAAAGGTATGGTTTCTTCATCAACTTCAAGCTGATACAGAGCCAGGTGAGAGGTTGTTCACTTTCTTCCAAGAGGAAAAAAGTTTTGGGGAGAGATAGAGAAAAAAAAAATTAAGCCTTTTACAAGAAGACAAGGACCTCTGAATGTGTTCTCAGTTTGTCTCCAGATAGCCTTGTCTATTATGGAATCAAGTTAAGGAAACCTAATTAGGTTTACTGAAAATCAAAAAGAAGACAAGGAATGAAAGCTCTTCTCAGGTAGTTAACTGTGTCTGGGAATTGTTAGATGTTAAGGCAAACAATTACACACACTGGAAAGGGGAGAAGATCTTTCAATTAGATGGAAAATCAAATTATGAAGATCATTCACTAGGGGAAGGCAGCTACACTAAACATTTAACTGACTCAGCTGTAGATATGTGGGGTGAGTAGAAATTTTCAGAGCATTTGATTTTAGTTCTCCCTCATTTTCCCTATAGTTTTTAGCCATAAGTACAACTGGACACGCTTTTGTATAGAGCTATATTATAGAACTGGTTCAGCAAATTTATAATAAGACATAAGTATACAGTTAAATTAATCAAGTATTACTTATACATTCTACATTTACTTAGAAGAAGAAAACAGGAACTGCAAAGATGAGGAGAAAATTGGTTGCTTGAAATATTTAGAGTCAATTTGGAAATGACATCTACGATATTCTAGGTTGAGTACTAAAGCTGTCACTATAGCATAAAGTTATAACTAAAAAAAAACCAATTGCCTTCAAGCTGATTCCAACTCATGGCAACCCCATGTGTGCCAGAGAAGAACTGTGTTCCACAGGGTTTTCAGTGGCTAAATTTTTGGAAGTAGATCACCAAGCCTTTCTCCCAAGGTGCCTCTGGGTGGACTTGAACTTCCAACCTTTCAGTTAGCAGCTAGGAACATTACCCATTTGCACCACCCAGGGACTCCAAAGTTACAAAGATAAAAACTAATTTTTTGAGGCCATCAACTATGCCAAGTGCACTGTAGACATTATTTCATTTAGAAGAAGGGAAATCTACATTGTGGGATGGGATTACTAAGAGAGATCTGCTTAAGGCAGATAAGTTTTGTTTTGAGTCTTGAAGGAACTGTAGTGTAGAGCTCAAGAGGGTTTTAAAGAGTAGCACTCTGGACTAGTATAAAAGATAAGCCAAGCTCTGCAAGAAAGAATAAAAAGGACTTAAAAAAAGTGTTGCTATGAGTCGGAATCAACTCGATGGCACTGGATTTGGCTTTTTGGTTTTTTAACGAAAGTGTGTGGGGCAGAGGGCCCCTAGTGGGAATGGGCTGGGAGAGAAGAGTGATAAGGTGGGTAACTAATTTGGGCACAATTTGTCAGGCTGAGGACATTCAATTAAATCAAATACAGAATACTTTTGCAGTAATAAAGTACCATTTTGTTCAGGAGTGGATTAGCCAATAAAGAAGGTAAGCACAGTGATTATCTTGTTTACCAGATCATTTGTAGTGAAAAATTTTACATTTTTTCACCACATCAAAGATTCTGCTTCTAGGTATGGCTGGCATCTGTCTCTCTCTCAACCCCACAGCACCTTCCTACAGAATCAAAGCCTCTTTTCCAATTTACAGTCCCTGGCAGGGACGGATGACCCAGTAAGCTAGGGTAGGCACGAGTTTATTTGTGGTGGCTTCCTAATCTGTAGTAAACAACTTCACGTATGTGATGAAACCCATTTGAAATTGTTCACTATAGATTAGGACGTGTCTGTCAGTTTGTCCTACTGTACTAGCATGCATGTTGCTGTGATACTGGGAGCTTTGCCACCACTATATCAAATACCAGCAGGGTCATCCGTGGTGGATAGGTTTCAGTGGAGCTTCCAGACTACAACAGACTAGGAAGAATGACATGGCAGTCTATTTCTGAAAAAATTGGCCAGTGAAAACTTTAAGAATAGAAGTGAAACACTATCTGATATAGCACCCAAAGATGAGACCCTCAGGCTGGAAGGCACTGAAAATATGACTGTGGAAGAGCTGCCTCCTCAATGTAGAGTCAGACTTACTGATGTGGATGAAGTCAAGCTTTTGGGACCTTCATTTGCTGATTTTGCACGACTCATAATAAGAAGAAACAGCTGCAAACATTCATTAGTAATCACAATGTGGAATGTACAAAGTATGAATCCAGAAAAATTGGAAATCATCAAAAATGAAATGCATAAACATTGATATCCTAGGCATTAATGAGCTGAAATGGGTTAGTATTCGCCATTTTGAATCGGACAATCATATGGTCTGCTATGCCAGGAATGCCGATTTGAAGAGGAATGATGTTGAGTTCATCCTGAAAAAGAACATTTCAAGACCTATCGTGAAGTACAATGCTGTCAGTGATAGGGTAATATCCACACACCTATTAATATGACTATTATTCAAATTTATGCACCAACCTCTAAGGTGAAAGATGAAGAAATTGAAGATTTTTACCAACTCCAGCAGTCTGAAATTGGTCAACCATGCAATCGAGATTTATTGATAATTACTGGTGATTGCAACGCAAAAGTTGGAAACAAATAAGAATTGGTAGGTAGGTGGGTGGAAAATATGGCCTTGGTGATAGAAACAGCACCATTGATCTCATGATAGAATTTTGTAAGACCAACGACTTCTTCATTGCAAACACCTTTTTTCAGTAACATAAATAACGATTATACACATGGACCTCAATAGATGGAATACACGTGAATCAAATTGACTACACCTGTGGAAAGGGATGAAGGAAAAGCTCAATATCATCAGTCAGAACAAGGCCAGGGGCTGAATGTGGAACAGACCATCAATTGCTTACATGCAAGTTCAAGGTGAAGCTGAAGAAAATTAGAACAAGTGAATGACAACCAAAGTGTCACCTTGACTATATCGCACCCGAATTTAGAGACCATCTCAGTTATAGGTTTGACCCACTGAACACTAATGACCAAAGACCAGATGAGTTGTGGAATGACATCAAGGACATTGTACACAAAGAAAGCAAGAGGTCATTAAAAAGACGGTAAGGAAAGAAAAGGTCAAAATGGATGTCAGAAGAAACTCTGAAAGTTGCTCTTGAATGTAGAGTAGCTAAGATGAAAGGAAGAAATGATGAAGTAAAAGAGCTGAACAAAGGATTTCGAAGGGTGGATCATGAAGACGAAGTAAAGTATTATAATGACGTGTGCAAAGAGCTGGAGATAAAAAACATAAATGGAAGAACATGCTCAACATTTCTCAAGGTGAAAGAACTGAGGAAAAAATTCAAGCCTGTAGTTGCAATATTGAATAATTCTGTGGGGAAAATATTAGATAACCCAGGAAATATCAAAAGAAAATGGAAGGAATACACAGTCACTGTACCAAAAAGAATTGGTCGACATGCAACCATTTCAGGAGGTAGCATATGATCAGGAACCGATGGTACTGAAGGAAGAGGTCCAAGTTGCACTGAAGCCATTGGTGAAAAACAAGTCTCCAGGAATTGATGGAATACCAATTGAGGTATTCCAATGCAGCGCTCAAAGTGCTCATTCATCTATGCCAAGAAATTTGGAAGACAGCTACCTGGCCAACACACAGGAAGAGATCCATATCTGTACCCATTCCAAAGAAAGGTGATACAACAGAAGGCAGAAATTATCAAACAATATCATTAATAACACACACAAGAAAATTTTGCTGAAGATCCTTCAAAAGCGGTTGAAGGAGTACATCAACTGGAGACTGCCAGAAATTCAAGCTAGATTCAGAAGAGGGCGTGGAATCAGGGATATCGTTGCCAATATCAGGTAGATGATGGCTGAAAGCAGAGGATACCAGAAAGATGTTTACCTGTGTTTATTGACTGTACAATAAGGCATTCAGCTGTGTGGATCGTAAAAAATTATGGATTACATTGTGGAGAATGGCAATTCCGGAACATTTAATTGTGCTCATGAGGACCCTGTTCTTAGACCAAGAGGCAGTTGTTTGAAGAGAACAAGGGGACACTTCGTGGTTTAAAGTCAAGAAAGGTGTGCATCAGGGTTGTATCCTTTCACCATACCTATTCCATCTGTATGCTGAGCAAATAATTCGAGTGCTGGACTATATGAAGAAAAATGTGGCATGAGGATTAGAGGAAGACATATCAGCAGCCTGTGTATGCAGATGACACAACGTTGCTTCCTGAAAGTGAAGAGGACTTGAAGCCCTTATTGATGAAGACCAAAGAACTCAACCTTCAGTATGAATTATACCTCAACATAAAGCAAAAATCCTCACAACTGAACCAATAAGCAACATTATGATAAATGGAGAAAACATTGAAGTTGCCAAGGATTTCATTTTACCTGCATCCACAATCAACATCCATGGAAGCAGCAGTCAAGAAATCAATGGATGCATTGGGCAAATCTGTTGCAAAAATCTCTTTAAAGTGTTAAAAAGCAAAGATGTCACTTCAAGGACTAAGGTGTGGCTGATTCAAGCCAGGTATTTTCAGTGCGAAAGCTGGTCAATGAATAAAGAAGACTGAAGAAGAATTGATGCTTTTGAATTATGGTGTTGGTGAAGAACGAACAAATCTGTCTTGGAAGAAGTACAGCCAGAATTCTCATCAGAATTAAGAATTAATTCTAATTAGAATTAAGGATAGCAAGACTTCGTCTCACATACTTGGACAAGTTATCAAGAGTTATCAAACCCTAGAGAAGGATATAAAAACCCACTGCCATCGAGTCGATTCCGACTCATAGCGACCCTATAGGACAGAGTAGAACTGCCCCGTAGAGTTTCCAAAGAGCGCCTGGCGGATTTGAACTGCCGACCTCTTGGTTAACCACTGCGCCGGTATCGTGCTTGGTAAAGTGAAGGATCAGCGAAAAAGAGGAAGACCCTGATCTAGATGGGTTAACACACTGGTTACAATAATGGGCTCAAGCATAACAATGATCCTGAGGATGGTGCAGGACCACCCAGTGTTTTATTCTGTTGTACATAGGGTCGCTATGAGTTGGGTGGAGCCCTGATGGCATAGTGGTTAAGAGCTTGGCTGCTAACCAAAAGATTGGCAGTTCAAATCCACCAGCTGGCCCTTGGAAACCCTATGGAGCAATTCTACTCTGTCTTATGGGGTTGCTATGAGTTGGAACTGACCCGACAGCACCTAATAACAACAACATGAGTCATAAGTGATGTGATAACACCTAACCACAACACAACAACAGATTATGTAAGTATAAGTAAGCCCATGCTTACCTTGCTTGGTGCATCATCTGTCCCTTTATAGCGCTCTATGAGTCAAAACTGACTCGACAGCAATGGGTTGACAATTAACACAAAGGCTGCTGTTTTCTTATTTTCCTTCCCAGCATTGCTTACCAGAATAGCATTTCCTGGTCAGGTTGTCAAACCTTTCAGTCGCATGTTTTGTTTTGTTCTAGCTTATTCCTACCAGGCATTAAGCATTTTATTCAGAATGTTTATATTTCTGGTGGAGAAAAGGGAAAGGAGGAGGGAAAATGACATTCTCAAGAAGAAAGGGGGAGAGAAGTTTCCCAAAATGGAAAAATAAACATCTTATATAAGTACTTATTGTGCTATGAAATAAAAATGTCTTCTACAGCAGCAGCTGCCTCAGCGCCCGTGTAGATATGCTTGGAGAGCGAAAGAAAGGCAACTTCACAGAAAACAATCCTCAATACATAATTGGAACTTTTGTTCTTTCCAGATTGTTTTGTGAAGAGCATGCTGCCAAAACGATTTTTCTTCTTCAACTGCTTCTTTTGAAACATCATTCTTTATTATTATTATTATTTTTTAAATTTCAAGGATGTTTCTTATCTACACATCTCTTCTTTATTTTTTTGAATTACTAACCCCAATGTATAGATGACTGGGATCATTAGAGTTCCTATTTCGTAGATGCAATTTGCTTAACAGCCTGTCTTGCAGGTTTATTCTGAGTAATTCAATGGAGTTTACTTCCAAATTACCTTTGCTTGGTTCTAAGAACTTGGAGGTATTTCTTGATCATTTGCCTTCCCAGCTTCCTCCAAAAATGTTGATCTGGTCTGTTTTGTTCATGTGGGATTGCTCATTAGTGATAAGTATGGGTATGGTGCATTTTCTCTGCTTTAAAAAGACAAACCAAAATATTTTGTTAAAAATCATTACAATATAATATAAAGAGGAGGAAAGACAGTGGATTTTCATCCTGACATTCTGAGTTATTTTAATAATTTTCAACTTGCTTTAAGTCATTCATTTCTTTAAAACCTGGAGGTTTGGTTTTGGCATTTGAAATTGTCTGCAACACAGCATATGCTGACTCACGGGCCTGCAAACAATTTAAAAAACTGAAAAAAAAAAAAAGATATTAAAAAGGCATCATCTGTGAATGTAATGTTTCAATCATCTACAAAATTGCCTTTTAAATAGAAGAGACATTTCAAATTTATAGGGCCATCCAGAAACATAAAAATTAATATCTTAGCTCTGTGCTCGTTTCAACTTATAGACGACATCCTATTTCTGCCCAAATTATTGCTTGGATCTGAAGTTAGGCATATCAAATTGTAGGGTGCAACTAGATTGTTTGGACAAATTCTGCATTCTTGAAAATATGTGGACACAACAAATAATGATGCAAGTGTTCAGCATTGCACTCTGTAGCTACTTAGTAACGAATTGAACTGAAAATTCAAATAGCAACATAGACCTTAAAAATCAGGGTGATGTAGTGTTTTTTTTCTCCAATCAGTTTAATTGAATAATGGACAGATTCAGTATCCAGATGGGATATCACAACCAAAATGGGAAAATAACCAGGCTTCAGGGCACAATAGGACTAAATTTTTTCAGGATGTGAAGCTCAGTGATGGCAACATAAAACCTTCTAATCAGTGCTTTGTTTGCTGCAATGGAAATATAAGTGTGCCATATAGATAAATATCACTAAGAAATAAGACAAAAAGGTAACAAGAAATATATGGACATATACATATTTAAGAACCCTCAGACATTTGAAGCAGAATGGAAACCTAGCTTTCCTATAGTGTCATGAAACAAACAAACAAAAAAACCCAGTTTCTGTTGAGTTGACTCCAACTCATGTCGAATCCATATGTGTCAGAGTAGAACTGTGCTCCAGAGGGTTTTCAATGGCTGATTTTTTTCTGAAGTAGATTGTCCTTTCTTCTGAGGTACCTCTGGGTGGGCTTGAACCATCAACTTTTTAGTTAACAGAGCACTAATCATTTGCACCACCCAAGGACTCCATAGTATCATATGTGGTATGATTTATGGTCAACCATGCCTAACTGTTTCTCCTACTAACCTGTTATTGGTAGTGGAAATGCAGTGTATTAATTAAGGCAGTTTTGGTTGCAAGTAACAGAAAGCCTTATCTAATTGGCTTAAGTGTATTATCCCACACAACAGGAAGTTCAGCAGTAAGACAGGCATTAGTTTTAGTTGATTTGAAGATTAATGATGTGATCGATACCAGCTTATCATCACCCTTCTCTTCTGCTTTTCTCAGAACATTATAGGTTTTTTTTTTGCTTTCTCATCATTGATGTAAAATGGTAATCCTTTGGGTTGCTCACTTTTGCAACCCAGCCACCAAGTATGAGGAAACTCAGGATGCATGGAGAGGCCACATGTAGGTGTTTCAGCTGACAGCCTAGATCTAGTGGACAGCAAGCATCAATTACCAAGTGTGTGAGAGAGATGAGTCCAGCTCCCAGACTTTGAGTCTTCAGTTGAGGCCCTAGCTATTGTGGAGCAGACAGAGTCATTCCTGCTTTGCTCTGCAGGGAGCCCTGGTGGTGAAGTGATTAAGTGATACAGCTACTAACCAAAAGGTTGGCAGTTCAAATCCATCAGCCGCTCCTTGGAAACCCTGTGGGGCAGTTCTTCTTTGTCCTGTAGGGTTGCTATGGGTCAGAATCAACTCAACAGCAATGGGTAGCAGTGGTAGTAGTAGTATGCTGTGCAGAATTCCTGACCCACAGAAACCGTGGGAAAATAGATGATCACTGTTGTTTTAAGCCACTAAGTTTCAGACTCATTAGTTATCAATAGTTATCTATTGCTACATGAATCATTGTTCATGTGCAGTGTAATGGGGAGAGAGAGAGAGAGTATAAGAGAAAAAATATCTGTACTATGGAATATCCATCTTTACTTTCTGTCAAGAGGCAGTCGTTTGAACAGAACAAGGGGATACTTCATGGTTTAAAGTCAGGAAAGGTGTGCGTCAGGGTTGTATCCTTTCACCATACCTATTCAATCTGTATGTTGAGCAAATAATCCAAGAAGCTGGACTATATGAAGAAGAACGGGGCATCAGGGTTGGAGGAAGACTCATTAACAACTTGCGTTATACAGATGACACAGCCTTGCTTGCTGAAAGTGAAGAGGACTTGAATTGCTTACTGATGAAGATCAAAGACCACAGCCTTCAGCACGGATTACACCTCAACATAAAGAAAACAAAAAATCCTCACAACTGAACCAATAAGCAACATCATAATGAATGGAGAAATGACTGAAGGTGTCAAGGATTTCATTTTACTTGGATCCACAATCAACACCCATGGAAGCAGCAGTCAAGAAATCAAAAGACACATTGCTTTGGGAAAATCTGCTGCAAAAGACCTCTTTAAAGTGTTGAAAAGCAAAGATGTTGTCTTGAAGACTTAGGAGAGCCTGACCCAAGCCTGGATCATCTCACCTCCAGAGGAAAGTGTGTCCCTGTTCCCTAGAGCGTGTAGGATGGTGGGTTTTGCAGCTGGAATGGGCAACCAATGCAGTTGGTGTAAGGAACGGGAGGTACTACTTATTCTTGGACCCCTGTTGTGGGTGGCTAGGTGGTGTGGGTAGAGCCATCAGTCCTCAGGCCCCTGATGTGGGTAGGTGAGAACCCTGCTTAATAGGCATAGCTATGTCAAATGTCACAAACCTGCCATTCCACCATATACCTGATACAGTGAAGTTAGGCTTCAGGTATATACCCTGTTGTACTGTGCTAACGAGGGTGTATGCTATTGAAATGGGCCCACACAGGTCTATGTAGGGGAGAAAAGCATTCAAAATCCATGGAGTCCTTATGCCTTTGCCTAGGCAAAGGAGCTATGCCTGTCCTGAGTTCCTGGTTGAGGGGAACTGGCAGATTAGTTTTCCCTGTTTGTTAATTTGTTCCCTCTCCAAGTCCAGGAGAATGGCTCAGAGCGCTTGACGGGTCCTACTTCTGGCCCAGAGGATGCAGCAATCTCTGAAACCAGCCCAGACTGGTGCAGAGTGAGGAGGGAGCAGGTAAATGGGAGAGAGGTTTTTCCCAAAGGGATGTTTATGAATCTGTGCAGTAGGTTAGATGCATGTACTTATCTTTTGCCGATTGAGTGCCACTTTTCACAGGTTCTGGAGGCTTAAGAAGAGTCTCCACCACTCGTTCTCTCCTGTTGTGGAGAACACATCCTGAGTGCACTGCTTGCCTCACTGCTGGTGTCAGCTGATCTGACCTTCAGAGCTGGCAACCCCTCACTGCTTCTGAACCATCTCTCCCTCCCCTTGCCACTCAGTATGGTTCCTCAACTTTTCCTTTGATGTTCAGTGCTCCTAGGTTGTCATATATAATTGATTCACTTGTGTTTTTCAGTTCTTTGTTTTAAAAGAGACCACAGGAAGCGTCTGACTACTCCACCATCTTAGCCCTGCCTCGAATGTCCTATATCTTTATTTACTAAATCTGGCAATCCCAGACAGAGATCATATGGCCACGAAACCTGAAAGATTTACCATCTGGCCTTCTACAAAAAAGTCTGGCAACTGCTGATGTAGAGGAAAGGTTTCTGAAATAGTAAGAGTGAACATCTGGGTTTTTGACCTGCTTTTATTAGTACTTTGCTGTTTAACCTAGATTTGCTGGGTTAGATTTTAGCTTTCATGTCTACCAAGTGAGTCTAACACCTGTTCACCTGCCTCTCAGAGCTGTTTGGGCATAAGCTATCATATTAATGGTGGGAAAGCACTTAGGGAGGTGCACACACGGAATGGAGGTAGGGTTTACGTTCTGAGAGTAAAGGTACATTTCCAAACATTATACTTACGGTTCCTTTGTTTAACACTCCCACTCCTATTGGACCCTTTTGTTTCCAGTTTCTACATTCTTCCTGGGTGCAGAGGCAAGTGGAATCAATAGCACTAAGTCTGGATGAAAGGGTGATGGATGTCATTTATAGAGCCGAGCTGGCTAAACAGGTTCTAAATGCAATTTCAAATGGATATGTTATTTCTTCAACATAGCTTTGTTCTAGATAGTATTTTGTTCTATGGATTAGGAATGAATCAAACTTTTTTTTTCCCGTCCTGAAAAATATTACTCTTTGAGAATCATGCATGGGAGTGATCAATCCTATTTTCCGTTTTGACAGCTCCAGCATTAGTGGAGGCATAGGTTGTATTTTAAAGGAGTGATAACCCTAAGAATTCATTTCTGCACAGAAAAGTTAAATAATGTGAAGAACAGAAAAAAGGAAGGAGACTAATGCTAGCATTAAAACCTGTTACTGTCAAGTTGACTCCGGCTCATAGCAGCCCTACAGGGCAGAGTAGAACTACCTACTCTGGATTTCCAAGAAGCGGTTGGTGTATTCAAACTGTCGGCCTTTTGGTTAGCAGCTGAGCTCTTAACCACTGCACACCAGGGCTCCCATGATGCCTCCATTAAAGAACTATTCTAGTCTACCTATTATCCAATTGCAGACTTTTGATTAGGAACTCACAAAATTACTGCTGCCCTCTGCTTTATAAAATTCTAACTACTTAGCTCCATTAAAAAAAACAAAACTGTGGTCATGAGAATTTTACCCTAGACAAAGTTAGGCACGGTGTTCTGTGCTCCCATAGTACCTTAAACATTGTTCTTTTGTGGCCTAATAATTTATTGTTCAATTATTTCCCCAGTGGGTGGTGATTATCCTGAGGTCAAAAGTATTTTTTTTAATTTGCATATCCCCAGCATATAACATTGTGCTAGTAAGTAAGCAGTGACTGAATGAAATGAATAAATATGAAACTGCTGTAAACATTCTTATGCCCTAAAATTCTATACTATTTCACCTCAGCTAAGGTTTTCTGAAATAATTTTCAGTGGCTTGATCATAATTTGCTGTGAGATGTTTATGTGGAATTATAATTTGAACACTTCCTCATAGCTCTTTTCTCTCTAATCTACCAATTTGGATTCCATTCTTATCTAAATGTGAATAATTCCCAATTATGTAGTTCAAAGCTTTACTTCCTTTCCAAGTTCTCGTCTTATATATCTCTACTTAGATGTTCTACCAACGTTGTATACTCCATATGCAAGGCATACTAGACAGTGAGGTAGATGGGAGGCAGAAGATTGGTTCCTAATTCTAGCTCTTCTTCTACTGGCTGGGTGACCTTGGCAAGTCAGTTAACTTCTCTGGGAGCCAATTTCCTTAATCTACATGAGACAATAGCTGCAATAATGGTTTCCAAACTGTGCACAGTGTAGCTCTGTAGAGTTCTGAAGTACCCACAACAAAAGGCATCGTGAGTATTTTACATTGTGGGGAGGTTCTACTCTGTTCTATAGGGTTGATATGAATCAGAATTGACTAGACAGCAATAGACAGAATAACTGCTTTATTTGTACTGTGTTGTGAAAATATAGAACTTATAAGAGATTGACGAAAAATGCATTGTCACAAGTAGTTTTCTTTTTTTTTATAATTTTTATTGTGCTTTAAATGAAAGTTTGCAAATCAAGTCACTCTCACATAAAAACCTATATACATCTTGCTACATAATCCCAATTACTCTTCCCCTAATGAGACAGCCCGCCCTCTCCCTCCACTCTCTCTTTTTGTATCCATTTTGCCAGCTTCTAACCCCCTCTACCCTCTCATCTACCCTCCAGGCAGGAGATGCCCACATAGTCTCAAGTGTCCACCTGATCCAAGAAGTTCACTCCTCACCAGCATCCCTCTCCAACCCATTGCCCAGTCCAATCCATGTCTGAACAGTTGGTTTTGGGAATGGTTCCTGTCCTGGGCCAACAGAAGGTCTGGGGACCGTGACCACAAGGGTCCTTCCAGTCTCAGTCAGACCATTAAGTCTGGTCTTTTTATGAGAACTTGGGGTCTGCATCCCACTGCTCTCCTGCTCCCTCAGGGTTTCTCTGTTGTGTTCCCTGTCAGGGCAGTCATCGGTTGTAGCCAGGAACCATCTAACTCTTCCAGTCTCAGGATGATATAGTCTCTGGTTCATGTGGCCCTTTCTGTCTCCTGGGCTCGTAATTACCTTGTGTCCTTGGTGTTCTTCATTCTCCTTTGATCCAGGAGGGTTGAGACCAATTGATGAATCTTAGATGGCTGTTTGCTAGCATTTAAGCCCCCAGATGCCACACTTCAAAGCGGGATGCAGAATGTTTTCTTAATAGATTTTATTATACCAATTGACTTAGATGTCCCCTGAAACCATAGTCCCCAAACCCCTACCCCTGCTACACTGGCCTTCGAAGCATTCAGATTATTCAGGAAAATTCTTTGCTTTTGGTTTAGTCCAGTTGTGCTGACCTCCCCTGTATTGTGTGCTGTCTTTCCCTTCACCTGAAGTAGTTCTTATCTACCACCTGATTAGTGAATACCCCTCTCCCACCCTCCCTTCCTCCCTTCTCTTGTAACCACAAAAGAATGTTTTCTTCTCAGTTTAAACTGTTTCTCAAGACCTTATAATAGTGGTCTTATACAATATTTGTCCTTTTGCAACTGACTAATTTCACTCAGCATAATGCCTTCCAGGTTCCTCCATGTTATGAAATGTTTCACAGATTCCTCACTGTTCTTTATAGATGCGTATTTTTTTAGTATTCCATTGTGTGACGATACCATAAATTTATTTATCCATTCATCCGTTGATGGGCACCTTGGTTGCTTCCATCTGTTTGCTATTGTAAAGAGTGCTGCAATAAACATGAGTGTGCGTATATCTGTTCGTGTAAAGGCTCTTATTTCTCTAGGAAATATTCCGAGGAGTGGGATTGCTGGATCATATCATAGTTTTATTTCTAGCTTTTTAAGGAAGCGCCAAATCTATTTCCGAAGTGGTTGTACCATTTGACATTCCTGCAGCGGTGGGTAAGTGTTCCAATCTCTCCACAGCCTCTCCAACATTTATTATTTTGAGTTTTTTGGATTAATGCCAGCCCTGTTGGAGTGAGACGAAATCTCACTGTACTTTTCATCTGCATTTCTCTAATGGCTAATGATCGTGAACATTTCCTCATGTATGTGTTAGCTACCTGAATGTCTTCTTTAGTGAAGTGTCTGGTCATATCTTTTGCCCATTTTTTAATTGGGTTGTTTGTCTTTATGCAGTTGAGTTTTTGCAGTATCATGTAGATTTTAGAGATCAGGCGCTGATTGGAAATGTCATAGCTGAAAACTTTTTCCCAGTCTGTAGGTAGTCTTTTTACTCTTTTGGTGAAGTCTTTGGATGAGCATAGGTGTTTGATTTTTAGAAGCTCCCTGTTATCTAGTTTTTCTTCTGCATTCTTTATAATGTTTTGTATACTGTTTATGCCATGTATTAGGGCTCCTAACGTTGTCCCTATTTTTTCTTCCATGATCTTTATCATTTTAGATTTTATATTTAGGTCTTTGATCCATTTTGAGCTCCTTTTTGTGCATGGAGTGAGGTATGGGTCTTGTTTCATTTTTTTGCAGATGGATATCCAGTTATGCCAGCACCATTTGTTAAAAAGACTATCTTTTCCCCATTTAACTGTCTTGGGGCCTTTGTCAAATATCCACTGCTCATATGTGGATGGATTTATGTCTGGATTCTCAATTCTGTTCCATTGGTCTATGTATCTGTTGTTGAACCAGTACCAGGCTGTTTTGACTACTGTGGAAGTATAATATGTTCTAAAATCAGGTAAAGTAAGGCCTCTCACTTTGTTCTTCTTTTTCAGTAATGCTTTACTTATCCGGGGCCTCTTTCCCTTCCATATGAAGTTGATGATTTGTTTCTCCATCTCATTAAAGAATGTCGTTGAGATTTGGATAGGAATTGCATTAAATGTATAGATCGCTTTTGGTAAAATAGACATTTTTATAATGTTAAATCTTCCTATCCATGAGCAAGGTATGTTTTTCCACTTACATAAGTCTCTTTTGGTTTCTTGCAGAAGTATTTTGTAGTTTTCTTTGTATAAGTCTTTTACATCTCTGGTAAGATTTATTCCTAAGTATTTTATCTTCTTGGGGGCCACTGTAAATGGCATTGATTTGGTGATTTCCTCTTCAATGTTCTTTTTGTTGGGGTAGAGGAATTCAACTGATTTTTGTATGTTTATCTTGTATCCCGATACTCTGCTGAACTCTTCTATTAGTTTCAGTACTTTTCTGGAGGATTCCTTAGGGTTTTCTGTGTATAAGATCATGTCATCTGCAAATAGACATACTTTTACTTCTTCCTTGCCAATCTGGATGCACTTTATTTCTTTATCTAGCCTAATTGTTTTGGCTAGGACCTCCAACACAATGTTGAATAAGAGCGGTGATAAAGGGCCTCCTTGTCTGGTTCCCCATCTCAGTGGGAATGCTTTCAGGCTGTCTCCACTTAACGTGATGTTGGCTGTTGGCTTTGAATAAATGCCCTTTATTATGTTGAGGAATTTCCCTACTATTCCTATTTTGGTGAGAGTTTTTATCATGAATGGGCGTTCAACTTTGTCAAATGCCTTTCCTGCATCAATTGATAAAATCATGTGGTTCTTGTCTTTTGTTTTACTTATGTGGTGGATTACATTAATTGTTTTTCTAATGTTGAACCATCCCTGCATACCTGGTATGAATCCCACTTGGTCATGGTGAATTATTTTTTTGATATGTTGTTGAATTCTATTGGCTAGAGTTTTGTTGAGGATTTTTGCATCTATATTCATGAGGGCTATAGGTCTATAATTTTCTTTTTTTGTGGTGTCTTTACCTGGTTTTTGTATCAGGGATATGGTGGCTTCGTAGAATGAATTTGGTCGTATTCCATCCTTTTCTTTGCTCTGGAATACCTTTAGTAGTAGTGGTGTTAACTCTTCTCTGAAAGTTTGGTAGAACTCTGCAGTGAAGCTGTCCAGACCAGGGCTTTTTTTTTTTGCTGGGAGTTTTTTGACTACCTTTTCAATCTCTTCTTTTGTTATGGGTCTATTTGGTTGTTCTACCTCTGTTTGTGTTAGTTTAGGTAGGTAGTGTGTTTCTAGGAATTCATCCATTTCTTCTAGGTTTTCAAATTTGTTAAAGTACAGTTTTTCATAGTAATCTGATATGATTCTTTTAATTTCAGTTGAGCCAGTTGTTATATCGCCCATCTCATTTCTTATTAAGGTTATTTGCTTCCTCTCCTGTTTTTCTTTTGTCAGTTTGGCCAGTGATTTATCAGTTTTGTTGATTTTTTCAAAAAACCAGCTTTTGGTCTTGTTAATTCTTTCAATTGTTTTTCTGTTTTCTATTTCATTTAGTTCAGCTCTAATTTTTATTATTTGTTTTCTTCTGGTGCCTGTGGGTTTCTTTTCTTGCTATCTTTCTATTTGTTCAAGTTGTAGGGATAATTCTTTGATTTTGGCCCTTTTTTCTTTTTGGATGTGTGCATTTATTGATATAAATTGGCCTCTGAGCACCGGTTCTGGTGTGTCCCAAAGGTTCTGATAGGAAGTGTTTTCATTCTCATCAGATTCTCTGAATTTCTTCCTTCCATCCTTAATGTCTTCTATAATCTTGTCTTTTTTGAGCAGGGTATTGTTCAGTTTCAAAGTGTTTGATTTCTTTTCCCTGCTTTTCCTGTTATTGATTTCCACTTTTATGGCCTTATTGTCAGAGACGATGCTTTGTAATATTTCAGTGTTTTGGATTCTGCTAAGCCTTGCATTATGACCTAATATGTGGTCTACTCTAGAGCATGTTCCATGTGCACTAGAAAAGAAAGTATATTTGGTTGCTGTTGGGTGGAGTGTTTTGTATATGTCTATGAGGTCAAGTTGGTTGATTGTGACATTTAGATTTTCCATGTCTTTATTGAGCTTCTTTCTGGAACACACCGAAAGTGGTGTGTTGAAGTGTCCTACTATTATTGTGGAGCTGTCTTTCTCACTTTTCAATGCTGATAGAGTTTGTTTTATGTATCTTGGCAGCCTTGTCATTGGGTGCATAAATATTTAATATGGTTATATCTTCTTGGGGTATTGTCCCTTTAATCATTATATAGTGCCTTTCCTTATACTTTACGATGGATTTAGCTTTAAAGTCTATTTTTTCAGAAATTAATATTGCCACTCCTGCTCTTTTTTGATTGTTGTTTGCTTGATATATTTTTTCCATCCTTTGAGTTTTAGTTTGTTTGTGTCCCTAAGTCTAAGGTGTGTCTCTTGTAGGCAACATATAGGCAGATCTTGTTTTTTAATCCATTCTGCCACTCTCTGTCTCTTTAGTGGTGCATTTAGTCCATTTACATTCAGGGTAATTATGGGTAGGTATGAATTTAATGGTATCATTTTGATTTCTTTTTTTGTGTGTTTTTGACAGTTTGTTTTCCCACTTAATTTTATGTGCTGAGTAGGTTATCTTTATATATTGTCCTTTGCTCATATTTGTTGTTGTTGATTTTGTTTCTGCTGAGTCTCTATTTTTTTCTTGTATTTTTCTTTGATAAATAGGATAGTTTGCCTCCTTTGTGGTTACCTTATTATTTACCCCTATTTTTCTAAATGTAAGCCTAACGTTTATTTCTTTGTATCGCCGTATCTTCCTCTCCATATGGAAGTTGTATGATTACATTTTTTAGTCCCTCTTTACTATTCTAATGTTGTCTTCTTTTATATAACAACATCGCTGTTACCCTGTTTTGGGCTTTTTTTTTATTTTATAATCTTGCTTTGTTTTTTTTTTGTTTTCCCTGTCTGGGTTGACTTCTGGTTGCTCTGCCCAGTGTTTTAGTCTTGGGTCGATACATGATATTATTGATTTTTCTAACCAAAGAACTCCCTTTAGTATTTCTTGTAGTTTTGATTTGGTTTTTACTAATTCCCTAAAATTGTGTTTATCTGAAATGTCTTAATTTCACCTCCGTATTTAAGAGAGTTTTGCTGGCTATGTGATTCTTGGCAGTCAATCGTTTTCCTTCAATTTTTTAAATATGTCATCCCATTGCCTTCTTGGCTGCATGGTTTCTGCCGAGTAGTCTGAGTTTATTCTTATTGCCTGTCGTTTGTAGGTGACTTTTCGTTTATACATTGCTGCTCTGAAAATTCTCTCTTTATATTTGGTTTTGGCAAGTTTAGTTATAATATGTCTTGGTGATTTTCTTTAACATCTACCTTATGTGGAGTTCGATAAGCATCGTGGATAGATATCTTCTCATCTTTCATGATATCAGGGAAGTTTTCTGCCAACAAATCTTCAACAATTCTCTCTGTATTTTCTGTTATCCCTCCCTGTTCTGGTACTCCAATTACTCACAGGTTATTTCTATTGATAGAGTCCCACATGATTCTTAAGGTTTCTTTATTTTTAAAAATTCTTTTATCTGATTTTTCTTCAAATATGTTAGTGCCAAGTGATTTATCTTTGAGTTCAGAAATTCTAGCTCCTACTTGCTCAATTCTACTCCTCTGACTTTCTATTTAGTTGTCTAATTCTGTAATTTTATTGTTAATCTTATGAATTTCTGATTGCTGTCTGTCTATGCATTTTTCCAGCTTATTAAACTTTTCATTGTATTCCTGAATAATCTTTCTAATTTCTTCAGTTGCTTTATCTGTGTGTTCCTTGGCTTGTTCTGCGTATTGCCTCATTTCCTTCCTGATGTCTTGAAGGGTTCTGTATATTAAACTTTTGTATTCTGCATCTGGTAATCTCAGGAATGCACTTTCATCTAGAAGTTCCCTGGATTCTTTGTTTTGAGAGCCTGTTGAGGTGATCATGGTCGGTTTCTTTATGTGACTTGATAGTGACTTTTGTCTCCAAGCCATCAATAAGTTATTGTATTAGCTTATGCTTGCTTACTGTGTCGTAGCTTCTTGCTTTGTTTTGTTTTGGTATACCCCTATGGGTTGCTTGAGTGAGCTAGCTTGATTATTTTCACCTTTGGTGTGGTGATTTCCTTTCCCTAGATTGCTAGAGCTGTTATCAGGTGTATCAGTCTAGGAGTCCATTCAGTTATCTAGTATGAATTCAGCTCAGGTTTCCTGGTAGCTGATCATCAAGCGTGTGATACAGGCTCTGTCCTACAGTCTTAGAGGGGCAGGGGTGATTGGTGTATATACTGGTATCTGATTGCAGCAGGGGATCACGCTCTGAGCAAGGAAGGGAGCTGAGAACCAACTCCCAAGTGTCTCTGAGGAAAGCACATCCCTGTTCCCTAGAGTGTGCAGATTGGTGGGTTCTGCAGAGGGACCATGGGCACCCAAAGTTTTGGGTTGTAAGGACTGGGAGGTACCAGTTATCTTTGGACCCCTGTCACAGGTGGCTGGGTGACCTGAGTGGAGCTACCAGTCCTTAGGTCCCTGATGTGGGTAGGTGAGGACCTTGTTTAATAGACACAGCAATGTCAAATGTCAAACACCCACCTCTCCACCGCATAGCAGAAATGGTTGGAGTCAGCCAACAAGGGCCTATTCTTCCAAAATAGGCCCACATAGGTCCATGCAGGAGGGAAAGGTGCTCAATGTCCACGGATGGTTTATGCCCGGACAGGAGCTTCTTCTGTCCTGAGCTCCCCCAGTTAGTGGAGCTAGCTAATTATCTTTTCCCCCAAATGGACATTTTTTCCTTTCCCAAGGCTGGGAGGATGGCTCTAGGTGCTCAACAGTGTTCATCTGAGGCCCAGGTAAATCAGCTGCTGAAGCGGCTTTGCAGGTGGGGGGGGGGGCATGTTAAAATATCTACAAGTACTTAGCTTTTGCCGTAAGCGCTGTTCTCCTCAGGTCTGGAGGTGTGAGTAGGCCGTGTGGCTGGCTGCTTCTCCCTGAGGAAACTGCGGCTAAATGTTAGTACCAGCCCTTTGCTGCTGCCACTCCGGGAATGGTGCCTGAGGGCTCCTCGGAATTCAGGTCTGGTAACTCCTCTCTGCTTTTGAACGGTCTCTTCCTCTCCCTGCCCCTCAATTTGTTTTTTAAGCTTTCATTTGAAGCTCAGGGCTCCCAACTTGTCACAAATATACTCGTTTCACTTGTTTTTTGGGGGTTTTTGTTGTAAATAGGGCTCGCCAGAAGCATCTATCTATTACGCCACCTTGGCTCTGCCTCACAAGCAGTTTTCTTAAGGAGTAAAATGGAGGCTTTATTTAGAAGGAAACCTGTTTAAATTTTGTCATTGCAGCTCTACTGGTATTAAAATAGACCCTCGGTATCATGGCAGTGCTGTGGGAGCCAGTGGAAATCAATGTAAACCATGCAGTCAGCTCTTCTGGAGATGTCACTGCTTGGGACAATTTTTTAAAGAAACTCTTGTGTCAACACTTTCTATGATGGGCACTGTGCCTTGCTGAGATGCCTCATCTGGAACACTCTGCTTGAGGTTGTATTGATGTCAGGACACCCTGCTCCTCATTACAGGTCCCAGTAGCCTACTTGCCAAAGCCAAGAGATACTAGAATGTGAACACAGGGCCCAGTTGGCAAGAAATACATATCATCGGACCAGGGCCTACAGTTACACTATCCTTAAGTCAGGGTGGGTGGTCTGACTTGAATGAAACTTGGCATCATGGCATATAAAGTTATTAACTTCCTGGAGTTATTACTGGGAATATGATCTTATGTTTTGATAGCAAATATGCTAAAATGTACCATTTCTTTTTATGTACATTTTTTTTCTAGGTTTCTTTCCTAATTTTTTTTTCTTTAAAGAGATGAAATGAAAACTTCTTTACCCAGAGCTAACTTAAACCTTTCTGAACATGATTTCTGCCCCTTCTTATATCTAGTCTTTATTATCAGGCCAACCACCTGCACACCACAAACCCACAAGTACATGGAGGCAGGCCACAGATACACTCTGGTGTTCACTGACAATAGGTTAGTGATCCCACTTATCTGTTCCTATTCAATTACCACTATGATTCTAGGATAGCCTACTCCAAATTTTGGCTATGTGACTTGAAGTTGACACCATCTCTTGCTTGAGTATGGTTTTAGATATGTGGATTTATGGCATCTGGGGGATCTATAGGTGGGCTGCCTAGTTGGAAATTGGAGGCACATGCCTGGAGCTTAGGAAAGAGACCTGAGCTAGAAATATGAAATTGAGATACACCAGCTCTAGACGGTTATTGAGATCATTGACGTAGATGAGATAGCCTAGAGCATGTGCAGAATGAGAAGAGAAGGGCATCTGAAAGAACTTTGAGAAAGACTTAAAGGATGGGCTGAGGACAAGGAGACTGATAGTAATTCTGAAAAGGATCTCTACTTCTTATTAATAAGGTAGGTCCTGCCCGAGAGCTATTTTCCTGCTTTCTTTCTGAATGTGGTCACTGACTACTTTTACCTCCTTCCTCCTTAATCACAGCTTGGATTTTGATGGCTACAACCTTACACCTGGAAACCCTGGTGTAATAGTGTTTTGTTTGTTTTTTTTTTTTAGCTTATACTTGGAAACCCTGGTGTCATAGTGGTTAAGTGCTACGACTGCTAACCAAAACATTGGCAGTTCAAATGCACCAGGCGCTCCTTGGAAACTCTATGGGGCAGTTCTACTCTGTCCTATAGTGTTGCTATGAGTCGGATTCGACTCGACGGCAATGGCAGCAGATACGGGTGCCTTACACTTTGGATTGAGCTGTGTTGAATATGTTACTAACTCCCTTATTTGACCTCTTTATCTTAGTCCAGAGGTAGAGAACTCCCTGCATATTGGTCAATTTAGCCATTTGACTGGATTTCAACTAGTTTTTTGAACTTCCTCCCTAGAGGATTTGCAATTAGTAGCAGTTAGATATCTAATTCACATTTCAAATATGAATATTTATCATTTGATTAAAGCAGTGGTTCTCACCTGAGAGTGATTTTGTCCTCCATGAGTCATTTGGCAGGGTCTGGAGACATTTTTGATTGTCATGACTGTGGGAGGTGTGGTACTACCGGAATGGGTAGAGACCAGTGATGCTGATAAACACCGTACAATGTACAGGACAGCCCCCTGCAACAAAGAGTTATTTGGTCCCAAATGTCAATAGTGCTAAGGTTGAGAAACCTTAGTGTAAAGGGATGCCATTGAAAGATTTTTAAGCAAGGAAGTTGTATCCCGAGATTTGTATTTTAAATATTACCCCAACTGTTGTAAGGAAACTAGATTGGTGGCAGTGGTGGGAAGTGGGAAGAGTGGAAACAGAGGGACCTGGTAGGATGCTATTGCAGATATTGATTGCTTGAGTTACTGTGGTGGGAGTGAAAATGGAGAGAACAAATGGAATCCAAATATATTTGGGGGGTAAAAATGTCATGACTTGTTAGCAATTGGGTATGACTGTTGAGGGAGAAGAATGAATCATACTGGGCTTTCAAATTTCTGACTTGAAAATCTAGGGGAATGCTAGTCCCATTTAATTAGTTGGGGAGCACGGATTAGAAGTGAGTTTTGGAATCCCAGTCAAGAGTTTATCTTTAGGTCTATTCAGTTTAAGATGCCTTCGTGAATTTCAAATGGTTGAAATTTATATGAGTCAGAAAGTCAGAATACTTAGGGTGTGGCTAAACAAATCGTATTTTTATGTTGTAAAAGAAGATATAACATGTTTAAAAGATAAACCGTTTGGACTGAGACAGTTTGTAACTCTGTCACTTTGTTGGCAATTTATTTCCCCTATCTGAAAATATCAGTTCCGCTAGGTGTGAAATAAAGATATTAAACTAGATTAATATTTTCCAACCAATTCGTCACCACTATTTCCTTTAATTAATTTTCTCATTAACCTCGTGTTTTGAAATTTTTTAATCAGCCTAACACATTGCATTCACTAAGAAATCATACATTAATTCCATCTGTCATTAGCATTTTTCCATTTTAATGTTAGTCCAGATTTTAAAGCCTTGATAATTATGCCTTTTGGCTATGATGGTATGAAATCCCAAAAGTGAAATTTAAATGCAGGCACACCTTAGTACTACAAACTGCTACTGGTCATTAGCTTGTGCTCTTGCTGTCTTTTTCCCAATCCAAGGTCAATTATGTATTAAGTTTGGGTCCTGTGATCTCCTGGCATACAACTAGGTTAACAAGTGTGAATTAATTATTCCATGTAACTGGTTAGAGCTTATCACTAATAAATAGCCTATTGCCAGAAGCCATCTTGGAGGTGGATTCTCTAGCCCAAGACAAGCCTTCTGATGACTGCAGTCCTGACCAATAGCATAACCGTATCTGCACAAGAGACTCTGAGCCAGAACCACCCAGATAAGCCACTCCAAGATCTCTTCTCTCAGAAACTAAAGCAAATAATACATTTACTGTTTAAAGTTGCTGCGTTTTAAGGTAATTTGTTACATAGCAATAGATAACTAAGAAAGATATACAAAATGTCGGTCATGTCTAGATCCTGGGACTCAAGAGCTGTAGTCAGATGGTCATATTATTCCCTATTTTTAACTCTGCTTTCCACATTCGCCACTTCATCCTCAAGCTAGTTCTCTTTATGTCGCATAAGAGATGTCCTGTTGTAAGCATAGCTCACATCCTTATGGCTCGAGAGAGATTTCCCTTTTCCCAGTGTCCATATACAAGAGAGAGTTCTTATCTGACACTATTGAGTCATGTGCCACTATGTGTCCACTGTGTGTTCACTCTGTCTGGGGAGATATTATAGACTAACTGGTTGAGTTTATTCATATGTATATCCTTGTGGCCATACGTGAAGTCTCATTTCTTCTCTAAAGCACATGAAATGTGGGGGAGGTAAATTCAATATGTTGTTCGTTGCATTTTGAGTTGATTCCAACTCATGGCAACCCTCCACAGGATTTTCAATGATGTGACCTTTCAGAAGCAGATCGCCTGGCCTGTCACCTGAGGTTTCTGGGTGGGTTTGAACCACCAACTTTCCAGCTAATAGTCGTGCACTTAACAATTTGAGCCACCCTAGGGACTTAATAAAACAAACAAACAGACAGACAAACGAAACCCACTGTCCTCGAGTCGATTCCAACTCATAGCAACCATATAGGATAGAGTAAAACTGTTCTATAAAGTTTCCCAGGAGCAGCTGGTGGATTTAAACTGTTGACCTTTGGGTTAGCAGCTGTAGGTCTTAACCACTATGCCACCAGGGTTTCTAGGGACTCGATAGCAGGAACTATTTCTTACCTATTTGTGTGACCCAAGGGACTAGCTCAGTTATCACACAAAGGAGCTTAATTCTCTTGGTTAAATTATTGATACGCAATTCTGAGCATTGTTAATCCTCTCTCACTCTTTGGCCAGAGAATGTCTTTTGCTCTATCAACTCCAACCTAGAAAAAGTCACTGTGGCATTAAATTATTTTCCTTCCAGGTATCAATTTTAAGTATAAACTTGGCTACACACCAAAACTCAACTGGATTATAAATGAAGATGTAGAAGACAAATGCTTTATCCCAAAAGTCACCCTGAGTTCCAGGATGTCATTGCCAGAGAAAGGGGTTGGGAATGCTGGTAGGAGAAAAGATGTCCAGCACAAGTGGAGTCAAGTGGGAATAAAAAGGAAGATCCTGACTTTTTAATTTACAACTACCCTTTCACAGCAATCTCAAATTTAAATATATGACACACACATTAAAAGAATTTCTCAACATCAACTTTTAAAGTATGGTAACACCACTGCTGTTATCTGGAAACCCTGGTGGTGTAGTGGTTAAGTGCTACACCTGCTAGCCAAAAAGTCGGCAGTTGGACTGCAGTTATTTAGGAGTCTTACCTACCCCAGACAGACTCAGGAACAATGAAGTAAAAAGCCATAAAAACAGAATGAATTTTATCAATTGACATGCCCTCTGGCCCTCTTTCTGAGCCCTGTTTTGTTCTTTTGCTTACTCTTCTTAGAAGCTGAATGCGTAGCTGAAGTAGGATTCCCTGGAAGCTTATCTCAAGCACAGCCTACTCTTCAGAAAAGCAGCTGCCATAGTCTCCTTATGCATAATTAAAAACAATAAAGTGTAAAATCTGTTGCAAACTTAACTATATGCTTCAGGCCCTGTTCTAAATGCTTGTATCAGTCAGGGTTCAACCAGACAAGCAGAAACAGCAGAAGAGTATATTGTTAGGTGCTGTTGAATTGGTTCCAACTTACAGAGACCCTGTGTACAACAGAACAAAACACTGCCCAGTCATGCATCATCCTCACAATCTTTGCTGTATTTGAGGCCATTGTTGCAGCCACTGTGTCAATCTCCATCTCACTGAGGTCTTCCTCTTTTTTGCTGACCCTGTACTTTACCAACATGATGTCCTTCTTCCTGATAACGTGTCCAAAGCCTTTCCATTCTCACTTAGAAGGAACATTCTGGCTATACTTCTTTCAAGACAGATTTGTTCGTTCTTCTGGCGATCCATGGTCAACACCATAATTCAAAGGAGTCAATTCTTTAGTCTTTCTTTTTTATCGTCCAGATTTAGCATGCATATGAGGCGATTGAAAATATCATGGCTTGGGTCAGGCACACCTTAGTCTTCAAAGTGATATTTTAACACTTTAAAACAGCCTTTTGCAGCAGATTTGTCCAACTAGATACATCATTTGATTTCTTGACTGCTGCTTTCCATGAGTGTTGATTGCGGTTCCAAGCAAAATGAAATCCCTTGACCACTTCAACCTTTTCTCCATTTATCATGATATTACTTGTTGGTCCAGTTGTGAGGATTTTAGTTTTCTTTATGTTGAAGTGTAACACATATTGAAGGGTGCAGTCTTTGATTTTCATCAGTAAGTACTTCAAACCTCTACTTTCAGCAAGCAAGATTGTGTCATCTGCATATCACAAGTTGTTAATGAGTTTTCCTCCAATTCTGATGCTGTTTTTTTCTTCATATAGTCCATTTTCTTGGATTATTTGCTCGGTTTACAGATTGAGTAAATATGGTGAAAGGATACTACTCTAACACATACCTTTTCTGATTTTAAACCACTCAGTATCCCCTCATTCTGTTCAAACAACTAGCTCTCAGTCTCTGTACAGGTTCCTCATGAACACAATTAAATGTTCTGGAATTCTCATTGTTCGCAATGTTATCCATGATTTGTTACGATCCACACCGTTGAATGCCTTTGCATAGTCAATAAAACAAGGTAAACATCTTCCTGGCATTCTCTGCTTTCAGCCAGGAACCATCTGACATCAGCAATGATATCCCTTATTCAATGTCCTCTTCTGAATCCAGCTTGAATTTTTGGCAATTCCCTGTCAATGTATTCTAGCAACCATTTTTTACTTATCTTCAGCAAAATTTTACTTGTGTGTGATATGAATGGTATTGTTTGATAATTTCCACATTCTGTTGGATCACATTTCTTTGGAATGGGCACATATATGGACCTCTTCCAGTTCATTGGCCAGGCAGCTGTCTTCCAAATTTCTTGCCATAGATGAGTGAGCACTTCCAGTATTGCATCCATTCATTGAAACATCGCTATTGGTATTCTGTCAATTCCTGGAATCTTGTTTTTTGCCAATGCCATCAGTGTAGCTTGGACCTCTTCCTTCAGTACCATCGGTTCCTGATCATATGCTATCTTCTGAAATGACTGAATGTCAACCAATTCTTTTTGGTACACTGACTCTGTATTCCTGCCGTCTTCTTTTCATGCCTTCTCTGTCATTTAATATTTTGCCCATAGAATCCTGTAGTGTTGCAGCTGGAGGCTTGCATTTTTTTCTTCAGTTCTTTCAGACTGAGAAATACTTCCCTTTTGGTTTTCTAACTCCAGGTCTTTGCATATTTCATTATAATACTTTACTTTGTCTTCTTGAGATGCTTTTTGAAATCTTCAGTTCTTTTACTTCATCACTTCTTCTGTTGCTTTAGCTACTCTACTTTCAAGAGTAAATTTTAGAGCCTCTGCTGACATCTATTCTGCTATTTTCTTTCTTTCCTGTCTTTTTAATGACCACCTGCTTTTTTCATGCATGATATCTTTGATCATCCTACAACTCATCATGTCTTTGATCGTTGGTATTCTATTCTTGAGATGTCTCTAAATTCAGGTGCAATATATTCAAAGTTGTACTCTGGCTCTGGTGGACATGTTTTAATTTTCTTCAGTCTCAACTTAAACTTCCATATGAGCAATTGATGGTCTTTTCTGCAGTTGGCCCTTGGCCTTGTTCTGACTGATGATATTGAGCTTTTACATCATCTCAGATGTAATCGATTTGATTCCCGTGTATTACATTCGGCAATGTCCATGTGTATAGGCACTGTTTATGTTGTTGAAAAAGGTATTTCCAATAAATAGATGATCATTAGTCTTACAAAATTCCATCATGTGATCTCCAGCATTGTTTCTATGACCAAGGCCATATTTTCCAACTACCAGTCCTTCTTTTTTTTCCAACTTTTGTATTCCAATTGCCAGTAATTATCAATGCAACTTGATTGCGTGTTTGATTAATATCATATGGAAGAAGTTGGTAAAAAAGCTTTAATTTTTTCATCCTTGGCTTCAGTGATTGGTGCGTAAACATGAATAATAGTCATATTAACTGTCTTCCTTGCAAGTGTATGAATATTATTCTGTCACTGACAGCATTTTATTTCAGGATAGAGCTTGAATTGCTCTTTTGGACAATGAATGCAATGCCACTACTCTTCAGTTTGTCACTCCTGGCATAGTAAACCATGTAATCGACCAACTCAAAATGGCCAATACTAGTCTGTTTCAGCTCACTAATGCCTACAATATTGATCTTTAGTCATTCCATTTAATTTTTGACAACTTCCAATTTTCCTTGATTCATACTTTGTATATTTCAAGTTCCAATTATTAATGGATGTACGCCACTGTTTCTTCTTATTTTGAGTTGTGCTACATCAGGAAATGAAGGTCACAAAAGCTTTACTCCATCCATATCATCATGGTTGACTCTACTTTGAGGAGACAGCTCTTCCCTAGTCATACTTCAGTGCCTTCCTACCTGAAGGGCTTATCTTCCAGCACTGCTATTCATAAGGTTTTTACTGGCCAATTTCTTCAGAAGTAGACCATCAGGTCCTTCCTCCTAGTTTATCTCAGTCTGGAAACTGTACTGAAACATCTCCAACATGGGTGACCCTATTGATATTTGAAATACTGGTGACTTAGCTTCCAGCGTCATAATAGCATGCAACCCACCACATTACAACAAACTGACACACAAATGGTAAGGAAGAATATACACATGTTATATACAAAACAAGAATTTATTTCAAAGAATTGGCTTATGCAATTTCAGGACCTAGAGAGGTTCAGAGTCCATAGGCCAGGTGGTCAGGACAAGATCAGGAGCAGACTAGAACTTCACGGGCATGGAATGAAGCTTCTTGTCTACAAGCCATCAGAAAGGGAAGATCAGGAGTAGCCTGGAACCCACGAATGTGGGTCAAGACTACTGTTCACAGGTAACAGTCCCTGTCTTTCCTGAGGGAAGGCCTAAGCCATCTTTTAAGGGCTTCCAACTGATTGTTATGTCTACCCAGAGAAATCTGCCTTTCACTTGATCAGTTCGGGCCCACCTAGGATATTTTATCCAGTTTATAGTCCTCGAAAGTTGCATGGGACACATGTGGTGTCTATCACTTTAACTGGCCACATCTAAACATACTCAACATCCTTGCTACTCAGTGTCATCTGGCCTCAGCATTACCTGGGAGCTTGCTGGACATGCATATTCTCAGACCCCACCCAGACCGACTGAATCAAAATCTATGCTTTAACAATATCACCAGTTAATTTATATGCACATTAAAATTTGAGAAATATGGTGGTTCAATGGTAGAGTTTTTGTCTTCCATGTGGGAGACCTGATATCGATTTCCAGCCAATGCACCTCAGTGTGCAGCCCACACCCATCTGTCAGTGGAGACTTGTGTGTTGCTTGAATGCTGAACTGGTTTCAGTGGAGCTTCAAGATGAAGACAGACTAGGAAGAAAGGACTGGCTATCTACTTTTGAAAATCAGTCAGTGAAAACCCCATGGATCACAATGGTCTGGTCCACAACAGTTCATGGGGATGACACAGGACTGGGCAGCATTTCTTGCCATTGTACACAGAGTAGACAGCAGCTAACAACAACAATAATTCAAAAGAATATGTAGGCTGCATCTGAATGCACTCCAAATACTTATACCTGGTGGTAAGGAGCCTGGGTGGCTCAGCAGTTTGTGATTGGTTACTGTCTTAGGCTGGGTTCTCTAGAGAAGCAAAACCAGTGAAGTAGATATATGTATGTATAAAAAAAATATGTATATGTATGTGTATATATGTATATATATAAATATATAGAAAGAGAGAGAGATTTATGTAAAGGAAATAGCTCACACAGTTGTGGAGGCTGGGAAGTCCAAAGTCTGTGGGTCAGGTGTCAGGGTGGAGGCTTCTCCTGACTCATGTAGCTGCAGGTGCTGATGGATTCAAGATCAGCTGGCAATATGGCAGACTGCTGGCTCAAGTCACAAGAATTGGAGGTCAGACGATGATGAGCAGGATGCAGGATCCAGAATAAGCAAGTCAGTGAGCTTTGCCAGAACATCCATATATATTGGATGCAGGCCATACCCCCAAGGAAACTCCCTTTACAACTGATTGACTGATCATATCATATTACACCATGGAGGTGATTGCATTATATCAAGAATGGAGGATAACTACAGCATTACATAACTATCAAACTACATTATTATTGCCAAACCACTGAGAATCATGGCCCAGCCAAGTTGACATGCAACTTTAACCTTCACAGCTACTAAACCCTATGGAGAAATTACTCTGTAACACATGAGGTTGCCACGAGTTGGAAGCTAACTTGATGGCAGCTAACAACAAAAGCATACCTGTTGATGGCTGCATTAACAGCTTCAGAGTTTAATTCCTGTTCTCTCTAGGAACCCCTACTCTGCTTTCCACACAGGGAATGCAATAACTGGGCCAGGAGATCTCGACTGTACCCCCTGGACCATGTTCTAGTTCTCCATGGAGCCTGGCTTTGTGAATGCTGAGCCTTTGAAAGAATATTTCATGTATTTTTATATCGTCCTCCATTAACAGAGGAGCCTAAGTACATGACAATTCCTTGCAACCTAATGGACTCTAACAAATAGCCTGGGTTATCTAATTTGCAAAGCCACAGTGATTATGACACTAATAAATTAAACATGGGAAGAAGGGCTTTTAGAGAAAAGTACACTGAGAGCAACAGGAAATTGTTGACAACTGATAAATAACCCTAAAATATAACAATCTGTGCCATTTTCTCTGGGTGAAAATAGCCCCTTAGGGCTAAAAAGGATCTGAGGCTCTTTCTGTATTGTAGGATGTACAAGACATGTTGGTGATAAGGATGCCTGAGTCATAAGAGAAAGGTTAAGTTGCTTACAGCATACTGATTAGGAAGGCAGGGAGTTTTAAAATACACATTTAAAAGATTTGCAATAAATACGATGACAGTAACATAATTAGGGGCTTATATAAAAATCTTAGCTCTCTGAAACACAGTCTTCCAGAATGACTCATTCTCCAGGCCTCTAGAGTACAAAGTGTGCTGGTGACGCTCATCATTTCCTTCCCACTTTCAGAGAACATGAGTCTTCCACAGCACCAGAGGAAGCCACAGAGGTATTATTACTTGATCATTCCTTTGTCACCAGGGTTAATTTCCTCAGGCTGGACCCATTAAATTCACTCTCCCTGAAATTGGGACACAAAGACTTTAGTCTGTCTCTGTTGGGCACTTGAGTTGAGAAGCCAACATGAAGCTGGGTCTGGATCCACTAATGTTTGCCAAATCAGGGAGAGCTGGCTGCTGAGACAAGGCAAGATAAAAGATCCTCAGGTTCATGCAGCTAGAGAGGGAAATCTCTCCTAGTTCTTCTTGCTAGTTCTAACCCTTCTTGAGGCTCGATTATATTACCTACTTTTGTTGTTGTTTTTATTGTTGTTAGGTGTCATCGATTTGGTTCTGATTCATACCCACTCTACGCATAATGGGACGAAACTCTGTCTGGTCCTCTGTCATCCTCATAATTTTTGCTATGCTTGAGCCCATTGTTGCAGCCACTGTGTCAATCCATCTCATTGAGGGTCTTCCTCTTTTTTGCTGACCCTCTACTTTACTAAGCATGATGTCCTTTTCCAGGAACTGATCCTGATAATATGTCCTAAGTATGTGAGAAGTAGTCTCACCATCCTTGCTTCTAAGGAGCATTCTGGTTGTACTTCCAAGACAGATGTGTCCATTCTTTTTATTCTTCCCCAACACCACAATTTGGAGGCATCAATTCTTTTTTGGCCTTCCTTATTCACTGCCCAGCTTTCACATGCATATGAAACAATTGAAAATACCATGACTTGGGTCAGGTTCATCTTAGTCCTCAAGGTGACATATTTGCTTTTCAACACTTTAAAAAGGTCTTTTGCAGCCAATTTGCCCAATGCAATGTGTCTTTTGATTTCTTGATATCTGCTTCCATGGGTGAGCTGTGGATACAAGTAAAACGAAATCCTTGACAACCTCAATCTTTTCCCATTTATCATATTGCTTATTGGTCCAGTTGTGAGGATTTTTGTTTTCTTTGTGTTGAGGTGTAATCCATGCTGAGGTTGTGGTCTTTGTTCTTCATCAATAAGTGCTTCAAGTCCCCTTTACTTTCAGCAAGCAAGGTTGTGTCATCTGCGTAACACAGGTTTTTAATGAGTCCTCTTCCAAACCCGGTCCCCCGTTCTTCTTCATATAGTCCAGCTTCTTGGAGTATTTGCTCAGCATACAGATTGAACAGGTATGGTGAAAGGATACAACCCTGACTCACACCTTTCCCTACTTTAAACCATGCAGTATCCCCTTATTCTTTTTGAAGGACTGCCTCTTGATACATGTACAGATTCCACATGAGCACAATTAAGTCTTCCGGAATTCACATTGTCCACAATGCTATCCATAATTTGTTATGATCCACACAGTCAAATGCCTTAGCATTGTCAATAAAACGCAGGTAAACATCTTTTTGGTATTCTCTGCTTTCAGCCACGTTCCGTCTGACACCAGCAATGAATCCCTGGTTCCATTCACGTCCTCTTCTGAATTAGGCTTAAATTTCTGGCACTTCCCTGTCAATATTCTGCTGCACCTGCTTTTGAATGATCTTCAGCAAAATTTTGCTTGCGTGTGATATTAATGATATTGTTTGATAATTTCTGCATTCTGTTGGATCACCTTTCTTGGGGATAGGTATAAATATGTATCTTTTCCAGTCAGTTGGCCAGGTAGCTTTTTTCCAAATTTCTTGGCATAAATGAGTGAGCATTTCCAGCACTGCATCCGTTTGTTGAAACATCTTATTTGGTATTTCATCAATTCCTGGAGCCTTGTTTTTCGCCAGTGTCTTCAGTGCAGCTTGGACTTCTTTCCTCAGTACTATGGGTTCCTGATCATATGTTACCTCCTGAAATGGTTGAACATCTACCAATATTTTTTGGCATAGTGACTGTGTATTCCTTCCATCTTGTTGTTAGTTGCTGTTTATTCAGCTCCAACTCATGTTGACCTTATGAGTCACAGAATAAAATGTTGCCCAGTCCTGTGCCATCTTCAAGATCATTGGAATGTTTGAGTCCTTCGTAGTGGTTATTGTGTCAATCTATCTTATTGAATGTTTCTGTCATTTTTGTTGAACCTCTACCAAACATGGTATCTTTTTCTACCAATTCACCTTTCCTAATGACATGCCCAAAGTAAGCAAACCAAAGTCTCATCATCCTTGCTTCTAAGGAGCATTCTGGTTGTATTTCTTCTAAGATTTATTTGTCCTTTCTTCTGGCATCCATGATATATTCAACATCCTTCACCAATACCATAATTCGAATGCATCAATTCTTCTTTTCTTTTTTCATTGTCCATTTTTTGCATGCATATGAAGTGATTGAAAAGACTGTGGCTTGGGTCAAGCAAATCTTAGTAATCAAAGTGATCTCTTGGAAAAAAGCCTTACCTGCTTTGTAATACCATGAAATATTCTTGTGTTCTTCTAGTAAATTCCACTGTTTTTTTTTTTAAGTCAATTTAAATAGTGTCTGTTCCTTGAAAACAGCTGATCCTTGTTGAAGATAAGAGCCTTTCTCTACCACAGCCCATGTTGATCCCTAACATTTTACCTGCAACAGGTTGTGGTGGCTATGGAGTAAAATGAGGTACAGGGGGCACAGACTAGAGGAACTAATCATAGTCAGTTGGACCAGACTGTTTGCAGAAGGAATGATGCATTGTGTTGACCAGGTAGCAGGCCAAGGATATGAGGCTGAAGTCTCAGGCAGAGGTCAGTGACTGAAGGCCTAAGGTGGTGTATCAGTCAGGGTTTTCCAGGGAACCAGTTTGTTTGGTTAAATAACTGGCCCTGGCGGCCAGTTAAGTGTTTGGCTGCTGTCCAAAATGTTTGCAGCTCAAATCCACCAGCTGCTCCTTGGAAACCCAATGTAACAGTTCTACTCTGTCCTGTAGGGTCACTATGAGCCTGAATTGACTTGGTGGCAACAGGATATAACTAGTCAAGTTGACACACAAAAATAACCATCAGAGATGGGTAGGAGAACACAGGAACATGTCTGAATTCAGGGTTCAAGCTTGGCCTAGAAACAGGCTGAGGTAGATTTGGAATTGAGATAGATTTGGAAGCAGCACCTTAGCATCAGGTATGGTGCAGAAGGTTGAATCTCCCCCACAACAAAAGGGACACCTCTGCCCTGATCATAAAAACCTATTCTAGTGTAAAAGGGGGATAAAGGGGTGCTGTAGGTAGGTTCTGGTAGTCACAGTAAATGCCTGGGTCTGCTCAAGCCAGTGGCCCATCAGAAATCATATTTCTACTTCTCCAGTTCCAGCTTCATTGCTTAGTAGCTCTCCTCAGAGCTCAGACATTTTCTTTTCAGGCTACCTCTATAGAACCATTATCAGGTGCTTAGGTCCCATTCTATCAATTTGACTCTCTTCTTGGGGAAAACAGCATCAGTGATGTCACTAGGGTTGGTGTCACCCAGTGTGGTAAGTCTTGGTGTCACCTCCCCACCTGGGGTGGGTGGGGCTGGCTGGTAAACCCTCCCCCCATTGTGGGCAGAACAGCCCCTTCTCCACCATCCCACTCCTCTGCCCTCCTCCCCGCAGCTCCTCCCTTTCCCATTGGCCAAGATGAAGACCCTACTCTCTTCCCAATGAGCACTGTGGCCTAGCTGCCTGTGACCTAGCTGGGGGGGGGGGGGTTGATGAGTTACCACACTGGGTGACAAGTGACACCAACCCTAGCAGCCTGTCTACAACCACCACTGGCTCACCTGCCACTGCCACCACTGCAGACCCTGGGGTCATTGGTATCACCCCCTCTGACAGTGTCAGGGGTGTAGTCCACACCCACAGTACCCCCTTAGTGATGCCATTGAGAAGCATATCGTTCCTTTATTTTTTCCAAGGTCAACCTATACTTAAATGTGGCTTTTTCCCACCCATCTAACCACTTGGTTGAATTGATATATCTCAAGCCAGGGCTAAAGCTAACTTTAAAAAAAAAATGCCATTAACTGGGTCAAGCCTTTCAGGACAACTATTGAGAACCCACTTGAATCAATTCTATATAGCCTCTGAAAACTCTCCATTTTTTTTCCCTTGCTTTTTGTGACTCCTTGGAGCTCTGTTGGTGCAGTGGTTAAGAGTTTATCTGCTCAAACAACCCAATCAAGAAGTGGGCAAAGGATATGAACACACACTTCACTAAAGAAGATATTCAGGCAGCTAACAGATACATGAGAAAATGCTCTCGTTCATTAGCCATTAGAGAATGCAAATTAAAACCGCGATGAGATTCCATCTCACTCCAACAAGGCTGGCATTAATCCAAAAAATGCAAAATAATAGATGTTGGAGAGGCTGTGGAGAGACTGGAATTCTTATACACTGCTGGTGGGAATGTAAAATGGTACAACCACTTTGGAAATCTATCTGGCGTTTTCTTAAAAAGTTAGAAATAGAACTACCATACAACCCAGAATTCCCACTCCTTGGAATATACCCTAGAGAAATAAGAGCCTTCATGCGAACAGATATATGCACACTCATGTTTATTGCAGCTCTGTTTACAACAGCAAAAAGCTGGAAGCAACCAAGGTGTCCATCAAAGGATGAATGGTTAAATAAATTGTGGTATATTCACACAATGGAATACTATGCAACGATAAAGAACAGTGACAAATCTGTGAAACATTTCATAACATGGAGGAACCTGGAAGGCATTATGCTGAGTGAGATTAGTCAGAGGCAAAAGGACAAATATTGTATAAGACCATTATTATAAGAACTTGAGAAATAGTATAAACTGAGAAGAACACATATTTTTGTGGTCACGAGTGGGGAGGGAGGGAGGGTTGGAGAGGGTTATTTACTGATTAGTTAGTAGATAAGAACTATTTTAGGTGAAGAGAAGGACAATACTCAATACACGGAAGGTCAGCTCAAATGGACTGGACTGGACTAAAAGCAAAGAAATTTCCGGGATAAACTGAATACTTCAAAGGTCAGTGGAGCAAGGGCAGGGGTTGGGGGACTATAGCTTAAGGGAACTTCTAAGTCAATTGGCAAAATAATAATATTATGAAAACATTCTGCATCCCACTTTGAAATGTGGTGTCTGGGGTCTTAAAGGCTAACAGGCATCCATCTACATGCATCAATGGGTCTCAACCCACCTGGATCAAAGGAGAATGAAGAACAAGAACACCAAGGTCACACGACAACTATGAGCCCAAGAGACAGAAAGCACCACATGAACCAGAGTCTTACATCATCCTGAGACCTGAAAAACTAGATGGTGCCTGGCCACAACCGATGACTGCCCTGACAGGGAGCACAACAGAGAACCCCTGAGGGAACAGGAGTTCAGTGGGATGCAGACCCCATATTCTCATAAAAAGACCAGACTTAATGGTCTGACTGAGACTAGAGGAATCCCAGTGGTCATGGTCCCCAAACCTTCTGTTGGTCCAGGTCAGGAACCATTCCCGAAGACAACTCATCAGACATGGAAGGGACTGGACAATGGATTGGAGAGAGATGCTGATGAAGAGTGAGCTACTTGTATCAGGTGGACACTTGAGACTGTGCTGGCATCTCCTGTCTGGAGGGGAGGTAGGAGGGTAGAGAGGGTTAGAAACTGGCAAAATTGTCATGAAAGGAGAGACTGGAAAGGCTGACTCATTAGGGGGAGAGTAAGTGGGAGTATGGAGTAAGGTGTATATAAGCTTATATGTGGCAGAAGGACTTGATTTGTAAATGTTCACTGAAAGCTCAATAAAAATTATTAAAAAAAAAAAAAGAGTTTGTCTGCTAACCAAAAAGTTTAGCAGTTCGAATCCACCAGCTGCTCCTTGGAAACCCTATGGTGGCAGTCCTACTCTATCCTATAGGGTCACTGTGAATCGGAATTGACTTGATAGCAACAGGTTTGGTTTGGGTTTTTGTGTGACTCCTTAGTGAAGACAATGTGTGTGGGCTGGGTTGTATATCTTTATCTGTGTTTGTTGGTATAAAATGCAGAGACCCAAAGGGTAGGTTATAAAAATTTTTCTCAGAAATTCCAAACTTTATGAAATTAAAACTGGGAATGCTCAATGTTATGGCAAAACATTCATTTATTTAACAAATATGTATTAAATACCAGCCTAGCAAACCCTATGGGGCAATTCTCCTTTGTCCTATTATGTAGCTATGAATTGGAATGACTCAATGGCGCATAACAACAACAATAGCACGTTGGTACTATGGAGTCTCTGACTGGTTTATGGTTAATGAGCTCAGTTGCTCGCTGAAAGGATGGAGGTTTGAGTCCAGACGTGCCTTGAAAGAAAGATCTGGAAATCTACTTCTGAAAAATCAGCCATTGAAAACCCTGTGGAGTGCAATTTTACTCTGACACACATGTGGCTGCTGTGAGCTGGAGTCCACTCAATAGCAACTGATTGGCCCAATACATTCTTTAAGGATAAAAAATGACCGATGTTTAAAAAGTGAATAAGAGCTTCAGAATAGAAGTGCCTAGCATATTTAGGGTGACTGGCCTAGGAGTAGGCCTGACTCCATTTTTGTTAAAAGCTCCTACTTCTGCATTCCTGAGAATGTAATCTTGAGGTCTTCCCATTCCCATGCACATGGCCTTAGGCCTCTGGCTGGGTGGAACCAAGAGATCCTGCCCCTCCCCATCCCAATGATTATCTTGTTTAGCCAACCTAGCTTTTACCCCAAAGCCAGTCTTAACAAATAAAGGTGGGGGTCAGAAATGTGATTGTAGGAGAACGAGTTTTCCCAGGAGGCTATGTGCAGAAGCCCTAAAATCAAGGTGCTTGACCAAACTAAAGTGTTTGATCCATCTTGACTTATGCTAACTTGGTTAATAATCAGTGACTCTGGTACAGAATAAAAAGTCTGTGACTAATAAAATATTTCATCTTTGTTATTAAGCTGAGGGAGAGTCCTGATGCCAGCAGGTTTAAACACATAACAAAGGATTTCCCCTGCAAGCGTCAAACCCTTAGTCAAACTTAAGTACGTAACAGAAGTTTTTAATGTTCTTAAGGCAGGGTCTTGACACAAGATTCCTATCAGAAGTCCCTTCAGCTGCCTTCAGAAAATGTTTAATTACCTTGTGACCACCTGGTAAAATCCCACTTAGACACATACTCAACTAACCAATCCAAATAGCCCACATTTGTGTTTTCAACCAATCACTGTGAAGCCTGTGCTTCGAGTTGTCCTGCCTCTAGCTTTCCTGATCTTGCAACTTCCAATCAGAATATAGTAACCTAATTCCTAATTCTGCCTTATATCTATCCACAGGAAAGGGCTGTCCCTTGCAGTCACTGGTTTTCACTTGGTGTGGGCGAACATCTCCCTTTCTAATGTTTCTTATGCTTTCAGTGAATCTCTTTATTTTTACTTTAACAGAGTAGGCGTTTTTACTCTAAGATATTGTTGTTGTTGTTAGCTGCCATTGAGTGGGTTCCAACTTATAGCGACCCGATCCAACGCCATGCTCACAATCGTTGCTATGTTTGAGCCCATTGTTGCAGCCACTGTGTCAATCCATCTCTTTGAAGGTCTTCTTTTTCACTGACCCTGTGCTTTGCCAAGCATGATGTCCTTCTCCAGGGACCGATGCCTCCAGACAACATGTTCAAAGTATGGAAGACATAGTCTCGCCATCCTTGTTTCCAAGAAGCATTCTAGATGTACTTCCTCCAAGACAGATTTGTTGTTCTTTTGGCAGTCTATGGTATATTCAATATTCTTTGCCAACACCACAATTAAAGTCATCAATTCTTCAGTCTTCCTTATTCATTGTCCAGCTTTTGCCTGCACAGCAGGCGATTGAAAATACCATGACTTGGGTCAGGCACACCTTAGTCTTCAAGGTGACCTCTTTGCTTTTCAACATTTTAAAGAGGTCGTTTGCAGCAGATTTGCCCAATGCAATGTGTCTTTTGATTTCTTGACTGCTGCTTCCATGGCTGTTGATTGTGAATCCAAGTAAAATGAAATCTTTGACAGCTTCAATGTTTTCTCTGTTTATCATGATGTTGCTCATTGGTCCAGTTGTGAGGATTTTCATTTTCTTTATGTTGAGGTGTAATCCACATTGAAGGCTGTAGTCTTTGATCTTCATCAGTAAGTGCTTCAAGTCCTCTTCACTTTCAGCAAGCAAGGTTGTGTCATCTGCATAACGCAGGTTGTTAATGAGTCTTCCTTCAGTTCTGATGCCCTGTTCTTCTTCATATAGTCCAGCTTCTTGGATTATTTGCTCAGCATACGGTTTGAATAGGTATGGTGAAAGAATACAACCCTGAGGCACACCTTTCCTGACTTTAAACCACTCAGTACCCCCTTGTTCTGTTCAAATAACTGCCTCTCGATCTATGTAAAGGTTCCTCATGAGCACAATTAAGTGTTCTGGAATTCCTATTCTTCGCAGTGTTATCCATAATTTGTTATGATCCACACAGTTGAATGCCTTTGTGTAGTCAATAAAACACAGGTAAAGATCTTTTTTGGTATTCTCTGCTTTCAGCCAAGATCCATCTGACGTCAGCAATGATATCCCTGGTTCCACGTCCTCTTCTGAATCTGGGGTGAATTTCTGGCAGTTCTCTGTCAATATACTGCTACAGCTGCTGTTGAATGATTTTCAGCAAAATCTTGCTTGTGTGTGATATTAATGATATTGTTTGATAATTTCCGCATTCGGTTGGATCACCTTTCTTGGGAATAGGCATAAATATGGATCTCTTCCAATCAGCTGGCCAGGTAGCTGACTTCCAAATTTCTCGGCATAGAGGAGTGAACGCTTCCAGTACTGCATCTGTTTGTTGAAACATCTCAATTGGTATTCCGTCAATTCCTGGAACCCTGTTTTTAACCAGTGCCTTCAGTGCAGCTTGGACTTCCTCCTTCAGTAATATCAGTTTCTGTTCATATGCTACCTCTTGAAATTGCTGAATGTGAACCAATTCTTTTTGGTATAGTGGCTCTGTATTCCTTCCATCTTCTTTTGATCCTTCCTGAGTTGTTCAATATTTTGCCCACAGAATCCTTCAGTATTACAACTTGAGGCTTGAATTTTTTCTTCAGTTCTTCTAGCTTGAGAAATGTCAAGCACATTCTTCCCTTTTGGTTTTCTGTCTCTAGGTCTTTGCACATGTCATTATAATACTTTACTTTGTCTTCTTGAGCTACCCTTTGAAATCCTCTGTTCAGTTCTTTTAGTTCATCATTTGTTCCTTCTGCTTTAGCTGCTCTATGTTCAAGAGCAAGTTTCAGAGTTTTTTCTGACATCCGTTTTGGTCTTTTTTCCCTTTCCTGTCTTTTTAGTGACCTCTTGCGTTCTTCACATATGATGTCCTTGATGTTATTGCACAACTCATCTGGTCTTCAGTCATTTGTGTTCAATGCATCAAATCTATTCTTGAGATAGTCTCTAAATTCAGATGGGATATACTCAAGGTTGTATTTTGGCTCTTGTCAGCTTGTTCTAATTTTCTTCAGTTTCAGCTTGAACTTGCATGTGAGCAATTGATGGTCTGTTCTGCAGATGGCCACTGGCCTTGTTCTGACTGAGAATATTGAGCTCTTCCATTGTCTCTTTCTACAGATATAGTTGATTTGATTCTTGTTTATTCCAACATAAATGGTGACTGTACACATGGCCCTGACCAGATGGAATACACTCTAGCACCTAGCAAACCACTAAAACTGAGGCACTCGGCATAATAAAATGGGTGATATGAGGTCTAACCAAAACTCCATTTTGTTACAAGCTCCTGCTTCTGCATTCCTGAGAATGTAATCTTGACTTCTTCTCATTCATTTGCATATAAACTTGGGCCTCTGGCCCACTATCAATCATCTTGTTTAACCAGCCTGGTTCTTGCCCCAAGCAACTCTTGAGTAAATAAGGGTGGGAGTCAAGAATGTGACTGTAGGAGAAGGAGTTTACTCAAGATGTTCCAGGAAGAAAGTAGTTGAAAACAGAGTTGCTGATGACATACTCACCTTGTGACCATGTGACTATCATGCACTCCCCTTCTGCCTCTTTACTGCAAAAGCACACCTCTCCTGCCATGCTTTGGTGCACTTGGTAGATTCTCCTCTGCTCTATGTTTCCCCAGTTCGGGAACTGTATTATCCTCAATAAATCCCTTTGCTTTTACTTTTACAGAGTGAGCATTCTTACTCTTTGATAAAAGTCAAGACAGGGAGTGGAACATCTTTTGCAAATTGTCTCTGTGTTGGGAGTCTATCTCCCACTCCCAACACCAGAAGAGTACCAGTTGCTTCTTTCTCATTTCAGAATCCCTTAAGCAACTTTAAGGAGGCTGATCAGAATGCTCGATATGTGTCCCTGGATTTTGGTGAACAACCTGAACTATGGTCAAAGGTAATGTTGAAGATAAACTTGAAATGAAAGATGGACTGAAGCCACGAATGAAGGCAGGACAGAAGTAAAAGCTGCATGTTCACCATTTAACTTTCCATAGGTCAAATATGCACCATGGAAGAGAACCAGGTTGGAGAATTCTGCAAGCATCCTTTGGAAGGATAAGGAGGCTTCCAAAGTATGAGGCTGTGGTGTTTATTGCTGACGTGCAGGACCAATAGATCAGTTAAGGAAGATACATCAGGGACCTCTGAAGAACTCACAAATGTGCCCCCAAGAAAAAGAGCTAGCTTTGCTGATCTGTCAAACTATCCAGAGGTTCAACACTGAACAACTCAAGAAGGTTTTTTATGTCTTCTTACCTTCGCTCCCTCCCTCTCCCCTGGGGGACGTGGGTGTAAGATACAGAAATGCTGTCTGAGAAATCTAGAAGTTTATTTTTCCTCCTTTCACCACTGCAGGTTTCCTGACCCAGGTAGGCTCAAGCTGGGGGAGAGGAAAAGATTTAAATGAAGTTCAGAGTTTTTACTATTATGTAGATATGGACATTTGAATTAATAAAATGAGACAGTTATTACAACTAAAAGTAACTGGAGAACTTCTAATTGCCCAACAAAATAAAGAAAACTTGGGACTCCCCTAGATTTCATCTAGGGGCAGGGAAAGTCAAGTACCACTCCAGAGAGCAGGTACGAGCTGGCATTGGGAAGGAAAGAATTATGTTGCTTAATGGCTTCATTCTTTTAAAGTTAGAGTTACCCATGATAACTATGTAAATATATTTTTTAATCAAATGCTGTTTGCTTACGTGTGGCTATGACAAAGTTTTCTATGCATTATCAATGTTCTGTTAAAAAAAAAATAAAACACGCAAACAAAAAACAGCTAGAAAGCATTTTACCAAACCATTTCAAGGCTTATTTATACCATTAAAAAAATTCTAGGAAAGAAGAAAATAAGTTGTAGGCAGGAATAAAAAAATCTGGGCATTTATGGAAGATGAGATTGTAGGCAGTTCTTAAAGGAGTAGAAGATAAGTGAGAAGAAGTGAAGAAACTTAGGGAGTAAGTAAGAAAGTAAATAGAATTAAAGTAGAGGAAATGAATAGGTGGTTTAAAAGAGGAATTAGAAATTGGAGGAATATAGGGAGCACTAAAGGAGAAGAGAGTTTGTGTGTGTGTGCCATATTTTTATACAAAAATATTTTATGCAAAAAAGTTTAAGTTTTTTGCCAACTGCACCCTACCCCACCACATATTTTTGTACGCTTGCTTTACTAATTTTTTTTCATAGCAACATGTAAAAAAAAAAAATTGGCATAGTACATTTCCAAAAATATGGGGGGGGGGGACGGGTTGAGTTGGTTGGCTTAATAAAAAGGTACAGCCAGCATTGTTTGCATAAAAATACAGTTCTGTGTGTTTGTAATGGTAGTGGAAATGGTGACGGTGGCAAGCTGTCAGAATTTTTCTTGTAAATAGAATATTTCCCTTGTTTTTAGGTACCAATCAGTCAGTTATGACTCATAGTGACCCTATGTACAACAGAATGAAACACTACCCCCTCCTGTGCCTTCCTCACAACTCTTGCTATGTATGAGCCCACTGATGTAGCCGTTGTGTCAATTCATCTCATGGAGGGGCTTCCTCTTTTTTTGCCGACTTTCTACTTTCCAAAAAAAAAAAAAATTTTTTTTTTTTTTTTTCTACTTTACCAAGCATGATGTCCTTCTCCAGGGACCAGTCCCTCCTGAGAACATGTCCAAAGTACTTAAGATGAAGTCTCACCATCCTGGCTTCTAAGGAGCATTCTGTCTATACATCTTCCAAGAAAGATTTGTTTGTTCTTCTGACAGTCCATGGTATATTCAATATTCTTCTCCAACATCATAATTTAAATGCATCAGTTCTTTTTTGGTCTTCGTTATTCATTATCCCACTTTCACATGCATATGAGGTGATGTAAATACCATGGCTTGGCTCAGGAGTACTTAGTCCTCAAGTGACATCTTTCCTTTTTAATACTTCAAAGAGGTCTTTTGCAGCAGCCCGATGTAATACATCATTCGATTTCTTGACTGCTGCTTCCATGGGCATTGACTCTATATCAAAGTAAAATGAAATCCTTGACAACTTCAGTCTTTTCTCTGTTTATCATAATGTTGCTTATTGATCAGCCGTGAAGATTTTTGTTTTCTTTATGCTGAGGTGTAACCCATACTGCAAGCTGTAGTCCTAGATCTTCATCAGTAAGAGATTCAAGTCCTCTTCACTTTCAGCAAGCGAAGTTGTGTCATCCACATAATGCAGGTTGTTAATGAGTCTTCCTCCAATTCTGATGTCACATTCTTCTTCACATTGGCCAGCTTCTCAGATTATTTTCTCAGCATACAGATTGAATAAGTAGGGTGAAAAGATACAACCCCGATACACACCTTTTCTGATTTTAAACCACACAGTATCCCTTTGTTCTGTTCGAACAACTGCCTCTTTGTGTACAGGCCCCAAGTGAGCACAATTAAATGTCTTGGAATCCCCATTGTTCATAAGGTAATTCATAATTTGTTATGATCTGTGCAGTCAAATTCCTTTGCATAGTCCAAAAAATAAGTTTAACATCTTTCTGGTATTCTGTACTTTCAGCCAAGGTCTATCTGACATCAGCAATGATATCCCTTGTTCAACGTTCTCTTCTGAACCCAGCTTGAATTTCTGGCAATTCCCTCTTGATGTACTGCTAGCAACCGCTTTTGAATGATATTCAGCAAAATTATCCTTGTGTGAGTTAGTAATGATATTGTTCGATGATTTCTGAATTTTGTTAGGTCACCTTTCTTTTGAATGGGTATGAATATGGATCTCTTCCAGTCACTTGACTAGGTAGCTGTCTTCCAAATTTCTTGCTATAGATGAATGAGCAATTCTAGTGTTGGATCTGTTTTTTGAAGCGTCTCAATTGATGATATTCTGTCAATTCCCGGAGCCTTGTTTTCTGCCAATGCCTTCAGTGCATCTTGGACTTCTCCCTTCGGTACCATCGGTTTTTGATCATATGCACCTCCTAATATGGTTGAAAGTTGACTAATTATTTCTTGTACAGTGACTTTGTGTATTTCTCCCATCTTCATTTGATGCTCCTGCAATGTTCAACATTTTGCCCATTGAATCCTTGGATATGCAACTGGAAGCTTGAATTTTTTCTTCAGTTTTTTCTGCTTGAGAAATGCTCAGTGTTCTTCCCTTTTGGTTGTCTAACTCTAGGTCTTTTTACATTTCATTATAATACTTTACTTTGTCTTTTCGAACTGCCCTTTGAAATATTCTGTTCAGCTCTTTGACTTTATCATTTCTCCCTTTCACTTTAGCTACTCTACATTCAAGAGTAAGTTTCAGCATCTCTTCTGACACCCATTTTGGTGTTCTCTTTCTTTCCTGTCTTTTTAATGACCTTTTACTTTCTTCATGTATGATGTCATCCCATTATTCATCTGGTCTTTGATCATTAGTGTTCAATGCATCACCTCTATTCTTGAGCTGGCCTGTAAGTTTTGGTGAGTTGTACTCAAGGTCATACTTTGGCTCTTGTAAACTTGTTTTAATTTTCTTCAGCTTCTACATGAATTTGCATATGAGCAGTTGATAGTCTGTGCCACAGTTGGCACCTGGCCTTGTTCTGACTGATGATACTGAGCTTCTGTATCATCTATTTCCATAGATGTAGTCAATTTGATTCTTGTGTACTTCATCTGGTGAAATACGTGTATAGTCACCATTTATGTTATTGAAAAATACAATTAATAAGTCATTGGTCTTGTAAAATTCTGTCATGCAATCTCCTGAATCATTTCTATCACCAAGGCCTTATAGTCTAACTACTGATCCTTCTTTTTTGTTTCCAAGTTTCTCATTCCAATCACCAGTAATTTTCAATGTATCTTGATTGCATGTTTGATCAATTTCAGACTGTGGCAGTTGGTAAAAATCTTAAATTTCTTCATATTTGGCATTAGTGATTGGTGTGTATCAGTTATCTAGGGCTGCTATAACATAAATACCACAAATAGATGGCTTTAACAAAGAGAAATTTATTCTCTCACTGTCTAGGAGGCTGGAAGTCCGAATTCTGGGTGCCATCTTTAGGGAAATGCTTTCTCCCTGTGTTGGCTCTGAAGGAAGGTTCTTGTCATCAATCTTCCCTTTGTCTAGGAGTTTCTCAGTATAGGGACCCCAGGTGCAAAGGATGCACTCTGCCCCTGGTTCTTCTTGCTTGGTGGTAATGAGGTTCCCGTCTTCTCTGTTTAATTCCCTCTTTTATATATCAAAATACACTGACTCAACATACAACCTAATCTTGTAGATTGAGTCGTGGATCATTAACATAAATGCTTCTAATCCTGTCTCATTAATATCACAGAGGTAGGATTTACAACACATAGGAAAATCACATCAGATCATAAAATGGTGGACAACCACACAAATACTGGGAATCATGGTCTAGCTGAGTTGACACATATCTTTTGGGGACACAATTCAATCCATAACAGTGAATAAATTTGAATAATAGTTACATTAACTGGCCTTCCTTGTAGGTGTATGGTATTATACTGTTACCGACAGTGTGGTATTTTAGGATAGATGTTGAAATGTTCTTTTTCATGATGAATACCATGCTGTTTCTCTTCAAGTTGTCATTCCTGGCATGTTGTTATTGTTAGATGCCATTGAATTGGTTCCAACTCCTAGCGACCCTATGTACAGCAGAGCAAAACATTGCCTAGTCTTGTGCCTTCCTCACAATTGTTATGCTTGAGCCCATCATTGCAGCCACTGTGTCAATCCATCTCATTGAGGTTTTTCCTCTTTTTCGCTGACCTCTAGTTTACCAAGCATGAAATCCTTCCCCAGGGACTGTTCCTTCCTGATAACATGTCCAAAGTATGTGAGACAAAGTCCTGCCATCCTTGCTTGTAATGAGCATTCTGTTTGTACTTCTTCCAAGGAAGATTTTTTCATTTTTCTGGCGGTTCATAGTATATTCAATATTCTTCTTCAACACCATAATTCAAAAGCATCAATTATTCCTGGGTCGTTCTCACTTATTGTCCAGGTTTCACATGCATGTGAGGTGATTGAAAACACCATGGCTTGGATCAGACGCACCTTAGTCCTTAAAGTGACATCTTTGCTTTTTAACATTTTATAGCGATCTTTTGAAGCAGATTTGCCCAATGCAATGCATCTTTTGATTTCTTGACTGCTGTTTCCATTGGCTTTGACTGTGGATTCAAAAGCATTTGCAGCAGTACATCCACAGGGAATTGCCAGAAATTCAAGCCAGATTCAGAAGAGGACATGGAACAAGGGACATCATTGCTGATGTTATATGGTTCATGGTTGAAAATAGAGAATACCAGAAAGATGTTTACCTGTTTTATTGGCTGTACAAAGGCATTTAACTCTGTGGATCATAACAAATTATGGATAACATTATGAAGAATGGGAATTCCAGAACACTTATTTGTGCTGTTGAGGAACCTGTACTTAGATTAAGAAGCAGTCATTCAAACAGAACATGGAGGTACTGCCTGCCTGGTTTAAAGTTAAGACATGTGTGGGTCAGGGTTGCATCCTCTCACTGTACTTACTCAATTTGTATGCTAAGCAAATAATCTGAGAGGATGGACTATATGAAGAAGAACAGGGCAACAGGATTGGAAGAAGACTCATTAACAACCTGCAATTTGCAGATGATGCAACCTTTCTAGCTGAAAGTGAAGAAGACTTGAAGCACTTGCTGATGAAGATCAAAGACCACAGCCTTCAGTATGGATTACATCTCAACATAAAGAAAACAAAAATCCTCACAACTGGACCAATGAGCAACATCATGATAAACAGAGAAAATATTGAAGTTGTAAAGGATTTCATTTTACTTGAATCCACAAATTCCCAGCGTAGTAAGTAGACCATATAATTGTCAGATTCAAAATGGCCTATACCAGTCTATTTTAGCTCCCTAATGCCTAGGATATTGTTCGTCAAGTGTTCCATTTCATTTTTGACAGCCTCCAATTTTCCTTGATTCATACTTTGTACATTCGACATTCTGATTACTAACGGATGTTTGCAGCTGTTTCTCCTCATTTTGAGCATGCCACATCAGCGAATCAATCTCCCAAAGCTTTACTCCATCCACATTATTAAGGTTGACTCTACTTTGAGGAGGCAGTTCTTCCCCAGTCATATTTTGAATGCCTACCAACCAGAGGGGCTCATCTCCTGATACTATGTAGGTAGAAAATGTTACGCTGATATCCATAAATTTTTCACTGGCTGTTTTTTTCAGAAGTAGATCACCAATTCCTTCTTCCTAGTCCATCTTATTCTGGAAGCTCTACTGAAATCTCTCCCCCATGTGTGACCTTGCTGGTATTTGAAACATCAGTGGCATAGCTTCCAGCATCACAGCAACACACAATCGACTACAGTGTGACAAACTGAATAATAGTGTGGGATCTTTCCCTTAGAATAAAGCAATAGGTACCTGGGAGAAAAATAAAAATGAAAACCCATTTTAGCACTATTTAGGGGTCTTTTCCACTGCCGTCGTTTCCCCTATCATCTTTATATCTCTCTTCTGAGGCCTGGAATGACTGCAGTTCACTGCCTTGTTTTCAGAGGCAATCCCAGGTTATGATGAGGAGGGCTGATTAGAGACCAAACATCTCCCAAATTGTCTTCGAGAAATCACAAACCTAGCATGCACAGGCAATAAAACTAGTTCAGCCAGCTTGTCAGTGTACTAAACCTCATTAGTACTAAATCTCAAATTAGCTACTGGATTTTTAGAACGAGGGGATAAGAGCCAAACAAAATAGTTTCTTCTAAATCTATAGCAGCTCTAGGCAGTTGATGAGCTACCAGCTGCTAGTCTTATGAACAGATATTCTGGGATTCCTATTTATAGTGGCTATCTTGTCACATGGGCAAGCCATGTTTTCTGGCATTGTTCCTTATCATGTCACAGAGCATTACTTTTGGCACATCCAGCGCCTTTCAGTAAGCTCGAATGGGTTTTTAAGCAGGCCAGAGTGGAATCAGGGAATGTTAAACCTGAAAGAGATATTGAAGCTCCTCTAATTTAATTCCCTCATTTTTTGGTTGTGAAAACTGAAGCCACTGGAGAGTAAAAGACTTGTTAAAGGGCTAAGAATACGCCCGAGGCATCCTGACACCAAGTCTAGTGCTCTTAACATAAATTTGAACTGAAGATTTTGTTTTGTCTTGTTTTGTTTGGGGTGAGTCAGTTTGGGATATGGAAAGGACTGAGAGTAGGTTTTTTTTTTCTTTTTTTTAATTAAGCAAAGCAAAATAACATTTTTACCGTGTATAAGGCTCCTATATATTGGAGGTAATGTTCAATTCCTAACCAGCACACCTCATAAACACCTACCAGCTGTCTGTCAGTGGAGGCTTGTGTGTTGCTATGATGCTGAACAGGTTTCAGCAGAGCTTCCAAATTCAAACAGACTACGAAGAAAGGCCTGGCGAACTTCTTCAGAAGATCAGCCAGTGAAAACTCTGTGGGTCACAACAGACCGATCCTGTTGTTCATGGGGTCACCATGAGTCAGGACAACTGAACAATGACAGTTAACAACCTTTATAGACTAGCAAGATCTGATTAACTTCAAGGAGGACATAGTCCTATCTGTTTAGGTAAAGTCAAAATACATATAGGTTCTGCCACTTAGGAGGTGTGTGACTTTGTATAGATCACTAAACTTCCCTCCGTTTAATCTGCTGTGGGGGACAAAAAAAACTCAGATTGGTTGGTATGTTAAAGATTTTTAAAATTGTAAAACATTTATGAGAATAAGGTATTAAATTGTTTCCAGCAATTGCCATGTGGTTATTCTACAGGGGAATCCTCTTCCATGTACACTCGTACCAGCACCACTGTATGGGCAGCATTCACAGGGAGGTTTATGGAGCTGTGTCCAGGGTGCGATTACAGAGACCACCAGGTGCATGGTACCCTCACTGGCTTTGATTTCTGTGAGGACCTTGTTGCTGTGTTTGTCTCTTGGTGGACTCTTAGTGCACATTGCGTATTTGCAGACACACTCTGCAAAGCGTCTCCCTTGCTTAACGTTGCTTGGTAGAATGCCTATTGGTTTTTAAAACATTTTAGTGCTCTTATCTCTAAAATTATGTTTTTTTTGACCAATGTTTGTAAAAATATACATTTCCTTTCCTAAAATTCAACAGAACATGTTTAAAAAAGACATGTGTGGAGAATTCTTGATTTACATTTTAAGCTCAACTGGTAGAAAGTCAGAATCATGTGTTTGTGAAAATGTGTTTGAAACCTCAGTTTGTACACATCAAGTGCCAACATGAGGGAGCTTAAAGGTCTTCACAGAGGCATTTCAGGTGTTGAAGGTCCTAAAGGAGGTATCACAGTGTCATACTTGCTATGAGCCACTGGCTGTCATGTGCCATTGTGAGCTGTGCTGGTCCTGGGCATGTTTCCACAGTGACTGACACTGCACATCCAGTTGAATAAGTTCTGCTCTTAACAATTCCTCTGCATGAGATTTTTCAAGAGCTCTCTGACAGCCTTTTAACCCATCTTTTTTAAACCAGCCTTCTTTGCAAGAGCAACAGTTTTTTCTTTGGGTTCAGTCACCTCTCCTAAGTCTTTGAATATGGGGTTCGTTTCTTACATTCACTGTTCATCTTTTGTGGAGAAATTTTTTGCTATCACTTGCTGTGTAACTCTACAACTATTCTTTACTCATAAAAATTTGATTCTGTTGATGGTAGCATAATGCCAAACTAAACACCTATATTTCTGAATCTCCTTTGCAGCTAAAGATAGCCTAGCCAATGATTTATAAATGAAAGTTGTTGAAATGAGCTTCTGGGTAGTTTCCTCAAAAGAGAAGCATCTGCCTATTTGCCCTAGGATTTTTTTTCCTTCTTTTTGTCTGAATCACGGACACGACCGCTGGAGCTTCAGTGGCCATTTTGAAAGCATGAGGGTCTGTGAGTCACACCCCAAAGATGGTGAAATGGAAAGCTAGAAATGGAGACATTTTATATAAGAGAAACATAAACCCTGCATAGGTTCAAGATACTTTTTGAGTTTCTAACACAACTTCTAAGGCTAAATATATGTTGCCCATTTTTTATCCAGCTTTTCCTAAGATCATTCCCCCCACTCCAATTTGGAATGACCTTACTTATTCCAGCCAAGCCAGGCCCTCTATTTCCTTTAGAAGCTTTCTCAAACTCATGTCCTGTAAGAAATCATAATTTACACATACATGCCATATTCTTTTCTATATTGTCACTTTTGTGTGTTTTATTTCCCTCAAGATGAAAATTCATTGGGAAAAAAAAAAATCTATCCTGGCTCCTTTTGCTATCTGCCAACAACCCCCAGCAATAGGGCCTAGCAAAGTGGTGGGCTCCAGAAGGAATCTACTAACTAGAGAAACATGGTGGGGAGAGGGGTGGTTAACTGAGAAATTTGTGACCTTATTTTTTATGTGACCAGTCCTGGGTGGTGGAGCAGGTTGTTGTCCTTTGCCTCATCCTGCAGTTGGACTCAACATTTCCCATTTCCTATAGAAGGAAAAGTGATGAATTCTATGCTCTCAGAAATATCTATCCCAGTCTATCTCTGGGATTTTCCTAAAACTTTTAGGTTTTTTGTTTTGTTTTGTCATTTATTTTTTGTCAGCTTTATGACTTTCATTTTTTAACAAAAAATAGAAACAAAGAGTTCCAAAATATTATAGGATCCTGGAAGTTAGTCATAAGCCTAACAAAGCTATTTCTCTTTCTGGAAACAAACCTCTTTGCTTGAATTCACCATCTTGTTCTTGTCAGTCAAATGACTCCTCCGATTCCTTTCTTTCCAGGAAGTCTTCTTCAGTGTGCTGACAAGGCGACGGTAAGTTTGCTCAACATTTGTTCATTCTATAAAGATATGTTAACATCTACTATGTTCTCAATACTAAGAAGCTGGTGGGGCTCCCTGTAATACATTTGCCCCTTATCACTCTCCCAAAGGACAATCAGTAACCTTATGAAGTACCTACTGAATTCCCTCCTTATTAGATATCTTACTTGCCATACTTGCTCTTTGATTGCTCATAATGTAAGTTCTACATTATTCAATTCATGCACTTATAATAAGATTATTGTTTATGTATCAAAGAGTTGGATATCAAAACATCAGAGAATGAGCAATAAGCACTTATATGGCTAGCATGATTAGATATTTTGGGAGTATGAAAAGGGCTAAATACAGGATCTGGTTCTGCCTCCTGTCTTCATCACTTCGTCTAAGAAGGCTTTGTTGATTTTTCCCTACCCCTGGCAAGTTATTCATTCTGTTTCTATAGCAGTGATATTGATGATTATTACTAAATGAGATTTAATAAGCACTAAACACTGTGCTAAGTACTTTGATTGGATCATCTAACTTAATCCTCCCAACAAGCCTAAGAAGAAGTTAATATTATTCTATCTTTACAGATGAGGAAACTGAGGTACAACTAACCAATGTGACCAAGGTGGCACAGCTAGTAAATGAGAGAGGGGCATTCCAATGTTGATAGTCTAGTATCATCACCTTCAGTTTGAAGGTAAAGGAACCAAGGCTTATTGTTGTTAGGGGCCACTGAGTTGGTTCCAATTCATAGCAACCCCATGCACAACAGAAGGAAACACTGCCCAGTTCTGTGTCACCCTTTACAATTGTTGCTATGTTTGCCCCATTGTTGCAGCTACCATGCCAATCCTCATTTAGGGTCTTCCTCTTTTTTGTTGATCTTCTACTTTATCAAGCATGATGTTCTTCTCCAGGGACTGGTCCCTCCTGATAACATGTCCAAAGTAAGTGAGACAAAGTCTCACTGTCCTTGCTTCTAAGGAGCATTCTGGCTGTACTTCTTCCAAGACAGATTTGTTCATTTTTCTGGCAGTCCATGGTATATTCTATATTCTTCACCAACACCATAATTCAAAGGCATCTGTTCTCCTTCAGTCTTCCTTAATCATTGTGCAGGTTTAGGGAGGCTATATCATGTAGTCAAGGGTAGAGTTATTAGGTGGCAGGGCAAGGATTTAATCCTATATATCTTAAGGCAGATGGGTCTCTACGTTACTCTGATTCAAGATGCAAAGAGAGTAAAAGAGAACAAGGAAGATCTGCCAGATGACTCAAAAAAGAGGGTAAAAGAAAACAAGGAGGATCTGCCAGACATTGTAGACTCCCAAACAAACATTGCAGATCAGGGCACTGTAACCTTGTTAATTATAAATGTAAACAGATCTATGACATTATATTGGTAATACTTTCAAGTATGCAGAAAGAAATAGACTTTATCTTCTTCATCTGATCCAAATACAGTAAGTAATTAACCCTCAATAAATGGAAGTCTGGTATTTATAAAATGACTGATTTTTGAGATTGTATCTTAAATAGGGATTTCACAGACTGGTAATGTTTTGGTGAGGCTTATAGGTTCTTGCTAACATTTTCAATATTGTATCAGTCAAGATTTCAACAGGAAGCAGATGGCACACTAAAATTGAGTAATTAGAGGAGTGTTCAATGAAAAGACTGTTTGGAAAGGTGTGGGCATGGCTTAGGAAAAGCAACAAGGGATAGTGTATATCCCTAGACAAATCTGGGTTTCTGTTATCACCCTTAGGTCTGAAGGAGCAAGTCAGAGAAGAGGGAAGGGGGAACTAGAGAGAAAGAGATAGATAGATAGATAGATAGATAGATAGATAGATAGATAGATAGATAGATAGATAGATAGATAGATAGATAGATAGATAGATAGATGATAGATAGATAGATGATAGATAGATAGATAGATAGATAGATAGATAGATAGATAGATAGATAGATAGATAGATAGATAGATATAGATGATAGGCAGACAGACAGATAGATAAATAGATAATAGTCAGAGAGTGAAAGAGAGGGAGAGAGAGAAGTATATGAAGAGGGGTTCCTGAGAGGCACAGTGTCCATCTTTGGAAGAATGCAGCCAACCCATGGTCCAGCATGGGAAACCCAGGGAGTACTCACCCACCTTCACTGTCTTCCTGCCTCTCTTGTCCTGACATTGCTTTCCACTGGCTGAATCCAACGAGAGCAGAGGGCATGGGAATATGTTGATGCAGTCCAAACATATCCATCTCCTGTGGCAGAAAGCAGGGTTCAGAAAGGTGGAGAATAAACTAGAAGGATAAAGGGAGCGTATCCAGCGCAAATACGTCTTTTCAATGAGGTGGAGATTAGGGAAGTTCTCCTGACTGTACCATTTAGGTTGTTCTGCCTCTTTCTGTTAAACTTGATAGGTGGTAGATAACCTAGGGATTGGTGCGGTTCCTCTTTGTAGTGCAATGAGAGAGAAAAGGAGGTAGGATGAATTTAGATATCTTTTTTATTCAAAGAAAAAAAAATCCTATTTCATTCAATTGTAGTCATTGGGTTTAGAGTTGCTATAAATCGAGGCTTTAAAAGGTTTAAAATAAATACAATTATTGATTGATTAGGCAACAGCGATACTTAAGATCAAGTTATTGATGAGAAATTAAGACCAGCTTACCGGGGAGTGTTTTGTGGAAACAGCTCTGACAGCTGATCTGAGGAGACTTGGTCTGGTAAGCTGTGGTCTCTATTTCTGCATTCTGAGGAGGTATAGTCTCTGTTGTTGTGTGCCGTTGAATCGGTTCCAACTCATAATGACCCCATGTGCAACAAAAGGAAACACCACTCTGTCCAGCGTCATCCTCACAATCGTCATGCTTAGGCCCATTGTTGCAGCCACTGTGGCAATCCATCTCCTTGAGGGTCTTCCTCTTTATCGTTGACCCTCTACTTTAACCAAGCATGATGCCCTTCTCCAGGGACTAATAACATGTCCAAAATATGTGAGACAAAGTCTCACCATTCTTCCTTCTAAGTAACATTCTGGTTATACTTCTTTCTAAGACAGATTTGTTTGTTCTTTGGCAGTCCATGGTATATTCAATATTCTTCTCCAACATCATAATTCAAATGCACAGATTCATCTTCAGTCTTCCTTCTTTATTATCCAGATTTTGAATGGATAAGAGGCTATTGAAAACACCATGGCTGGCGTCAGGTGCGTCTTAGTCCTCAAAGTGACATCTTTGCTTTTTAATACTTTAAAGTGGTCTTTTGCAGCAGATTTGCCCAATGCAATGCATTGATTGCTTTCTTGACTGCCACTTCCTTGGGTGTTGATTGTGGATCCAAGGAAAAAGAAATTCTTGACAATTTCAGTCTTTTCTCTGTTTATCATGATGTCGCTTATTGGTCCAGGTGTGAGCATTTTTATTTTCTTTATGTTGAGGTGTAATCCATATTGAAGGCTGTAGTCTTTGATTTTCAACTGTAAGTGCTTCAAGTCCTCTTCACTTTCAGCAAGCAAGGTTGTGTCATCTGCATAACACAGGTTGTTAATGAATCTTCCTCCAATCCTGATGCCCTGTTCTTCTTCATACAGTCCAGCTTCTCCGATATTTGCTCAGCATACAGATTGAATAAGTATAGTGAAAGGATCCAACCCTGAAGCACACCTTTCCTGACTTTAAACCACACAGTAACCCCTTGTTCTGTTCAGAAATGCTTCTTGATCTATGTAAAGGTTCCTCATGACCACAATTAAGTGTTCTGGAATTTCCCTTCTTGACAATATTATCCATAATTTGTTATGATCCACACAGTCGAATGCCTTTGCATAGTCAATAAAACGCAGGGAAACATCTTTCTGGTATTCTCTGCTTTCAGCCAGGATCCATCTGACATCAGCAATGATATCCCTGGTTCCATGTCCTCTTCTGTATTCGACTTCATTTTCTAGCAGTTTCCTGTCCATGTACTGCTGCAGCCACTTTTGAATGATCTTCAGGAAAATTTTACTTGCATGTGATAATAATGATACTGTTTGATAATTTCTGCATTCAGTTGGATTACCTTTCTTTGGAATAGACATAACTATGGATCTCTTCCAGTTGGTTGGCTAGGTAGCTGTCTTCCAAATTTCTTCTTTCCAGTGCTTCATCCTTTTGTTGAAACATCTCAATTGATATTCCGTCAGTTCCTGGAGTGTTGTTTTTCGTCAGTGCCTTCAGTGCAGGTGGGACCTCTTCCTCCAGTACCACTGATTCCTGATCATATGCTACCTTCTGAAATGGTTGAACACTGGCCAGTTAATTTTGGTATAGTGACTCTGGGTATTCCTTCATCTTCTTTTGATGCTCCCTTCATCGTTTAATATTCTCCCTGTAGAATCCTTCGGAATTGCAACTAGAGGCTTTCTTCAGTTCTTTAAGCTTGAGAAATGCCAAGGGTGTTCTTCCCTTTTGGTTTTCTAACTCCAGGTCTCTGCACATGTCATTATCATACTTTGTCTTCCGAAGCTGTCCTTTGCAAATTTCTGTTCAGCTCTTTTACTTCATCATTTCTTCCTTTCCCTTTAGGTACTCGATATTCAAGAGCAGTTTTCAGTCTCTTCTCACATCCATTTTGGTCTTTTCTTTCTTTCCTGTCTTTTTAATAACCTCTTGCTTTCTTCATGTATGATGTGCTTGATGTCCATGCACAAGTCGTCTGGTCTTTGGTCAGTTGTGTTCAATGTGTCAATCTATTCTTGAGATGGATTCTAAATTCAGATGGGATATACTGAAGGTCATACTTTGGCTCTCGTAGACTTTTTCTAATTTTCTTCTGCTTCAACTTGAACTTGCATATGAGCTATTGATGGTCTGTTCCACAGTCAGCCCCTGGCCTTGTTCTGACTGATGATAATGAGTTTTTCCATCATCGTTTCCACAGATATTGTTGATGTGATTCCTGTGTGTTCTACCTGGTGAGGTTCAAGTATATAGTCACTATTTATGTTGTTGAAAAAAGTTATTTGCAATGAAGAAATTCTTGATCTTGCAAATTCTATCATGTGATCTCCAGCATTGTTTCTGTCAAGGCCATGTTTCCAACTATTGATCCTTCTTTATTTCCAACTTTGGTGTTCCAATCACCAGCAATTATTGATGCATCCTGATTGCACGTTCAATCAATTTAAGAATGCAAAAGTTGGTAAAAACCTTCAGTTTCTTCATCTTTGACCTTAGTGGTTGTTGTGTACATTTGAATAATAGTCGTATTAACTGGTCTTCTTTATAGGTGTATGGATATTATTCTACCACTGACAGCATTGTATTCAAGATAGATCTTGAAATATTCTTTTTGATGATGAATGCAATGCCATTCCTCTTCAAGTTGTCATTCCTGGCATAATAGACCATATGATTGTCTGATTCAAAATGGCCAATGCTAATCCATTTCAGCTCACTAGTGCCTAGGATATTGATATTTAGGTGTTCCATTTCATTTTTGATAATTTTCCATTTTTCTGGATTCATACATTTCACATTGCAATTATTAACCGGGTGTTTGTAGTTGTTTCTTCTCATTTTGAGTTGTGGCACATCAGCAAATGAAGGTCCAGAAAGGTCGACTCTACTTTGAGGAGGCAGCTCTTCCCTAGTCATCTTCTGAGTGCCTTTCAACCTGAGGGGCTCATCGTTTTGCACTATATCAGACAGTGTTTCATTTTTACTCATAAGGTTTTTACTGGCCAGTTTCTTCAGAAGTAGGCCGCCAGGTCTTTCTTCCTATCCTGTCTTAATCTGGAAGCTCACCTGAAACCTGTCTGCCATGGGTGACCCTACTGGTATTTCAGTACAGGAGGCATATCTTCCAGCATCACAGCAACATGCGAGCCCCCACAGTACAACAAACTAATAGACACATAGGGGATAGGCTTTGTAAAAAAAAAAATTGTAGTCAAGGAAAAAAAGGCTGGTTTTCAGCTCCACCACTCACTGGAGCATAACCTGGGTAAATTATCTCAGCTTCTTTACCTGTGGACTGGGGAGGATAACTATACCTCTCTTGAAGGGTTAAGAAATTTAGCAAATGGTCTGGCACATAGAAAGTGTTCCCAAAATATTAGATATTCTATCCTGGATAATGCTATAGTTTGAATTGTACCCCCCCCCAAATGTGTTAATTTGGCTAGTCCATGATTCCATGTTGTGTGGTTGTCCCCCGTTTTTTCATCTTATGTGATATTCCTACGGGTTGTAAATCCTACCTCTATGGTGTTAATGAGGTGGGATTAGTGGCAGTTATGTTAATGAGGCAGGACTCAATCTATAAGATTGGGTTCTGTCTTAAGCCAATCTTTTTTGAGATATAAAAGAGAGAAGTGAGCAGAGAGACATGGAGACCTCATGTCACCAAGAAAACAGTACCAGGAGCAGAGTGCATCCTTTGAACCTGTGGTTCCTACAGGGAGAAGCAACTAGTACAGGAGAAGATGGATAATGAAGACCTTCCTCCAGAGCCGAGAAAGAGACAAAGCCTGCCCATGGAGATGATGCCCTGAATTTGGACTTCTAGCCTACTAGACTCTGAAAGAATAAACTTCTGTTTGTTGAAGTCATCAACCTGTGGTATTTCTGTTATAACAGCACTAGATAACTAAGACAGATAAGTTAGTGTAATATTCTCATGAGGGCATTGTCTGACCTCCTCTGACTTCACAAGAGGGAAGGATAATCAAGATCAACAGCCCAAGGCTGCCTCCTATGATGTGGGGGTCAAACATGTCTCCTCTCTCTACCACCTGTACCCATTTTGACACCAACTGTCCTTTCCACGGCATTCTCTATTTCTCCGCTGGGTTTGATAATTCATTGCAGTGGTCACACAGAACTCACTGACCATACTCAAGATTATGGAGTTTATTAGGGAACTAACAGGTTACAATTCAGGCTCAGGATCACTCAAGGATACAGTTCTTCCATCAGGACAGCCTCTTCCTAGCTGTGCTTGCAGGCACACCTCTCCCTGGCCCTCAATCTCTGCCCAATGGCAGTCAACTTTCTTGTTCTGTGGGCCAGGAAGCCCACTGCACCATCTCCTGCGGGTCTCTCCTGTTGGTATTTCTTGCCAATCTTTCCTTCTTTGGTGGTAGTGGGTTCTTCTCTTCTCCACCTCTGAGGTGGCTCATTTCAAGCCCAGTGGGATGGCAAAAACCGACCAACCCCTTCGGTGGGCCACAACTACCATGTCTGTACAGTCCTGCCCAGTCACCTGGGTGGGAGTTACAAGACCATGGTGGGAAAGTTTACTCAAAAGAATTCATTATAGTGCAGTTAGGAAATGTGGCCCAAAAGAGCAGAAAATCCTTTTCTAAATAAAGAAATGATACATAAAAATACATAGTTTAGAATATTGGCTTTTTTCTAAAAATGAAAATGGAGTTTCAAAGGGAGATATATAACTTCTCTAGAAAATGATTAATTATGGGTATTGTTATAGTCTATGCTATAGCACAAATAAATCAAAGTTTCCCTAGAATGTGTGGAAAATGTAACTCAAAATTGCACTGAAGCAGGTCGGAGGTTAAGAACCAAGAAACAGCAGAGAAGGAGGAGAAGATGCTGCCCCTTTCTGACCCAGGGAATTTTGTTACAGCTGTGGCAACCAATTCATACTCTAAGGATAGGATTCATGTCCTATGCAAAGAGGTTGCACTCATCTGTCACTCTCTGACATCACTCTATGATGCCCAGGGGATAAATTTTCCTTTTTGGCATCTTCTCCTCTGATATGCCTTCAATGGTCTGGTAGAGTAGAGAAGAATGATCAAATGATCCCATACCCTGAGACATAGTGACATGACTGATCAGCATAGAAAAGAGTTTCTTTCCTTTTTTGTTAAAATGATTCTCTTTATTAAAACTTCACTAACTTCTTGACAAAGATAAAAGATGCCACTAAGAAGTACACAAGAGAAAATGATGTCTTTGGTAAAGGATATGACAAATACAATCTTGCAACACCACCAACAAAAAACAAAAAATATGTGTGTGGTTACACAGATTATGTATAAAATTTAAAAAAACAAACAAACAAACCCAGTGCCATTGAGTCGATTCCGACTCATAGTGACCCTATAGGACAGAGTAGAACTGCCCTATAGAGTTTCCAAGGAGTGCCTGGCGGATTCAAACTGCCGACCCTTTGGTTAGCAGCCGTAGCACTTAACCACTATGCCACCAGGGTTTCCCAGATATGTATATAGCCATGTAAGTATGTGGGTACTTAAGTGTGCACAGATAGAAGCATCTAAAGGCATACGTACATACATGTATATCCATATATATGTATATATATGCATATGTTGTTGTTAGGTGCCTTCATGTTGGTTCCAACTCATAGTGACCCTATGTACAACAGGATGAAACACTGCCTGGTCTTGTGCCATCCTCACAATCATTGTTATACTTGGGCACACTTTTGCAGCCACTGTGTCAATCTATCTTGTTGAGGGTTTTTGTCTTCTTTGCTGCCCTCCACTTTACCAAGCATGATGTCCTTCTCCAGGGACTGATCCCTCCTGATAACATGTCCAAAGTATGTGGGACATAGTCTCACCATCTCTGCCTCTAAGGAGCATTCTGGTTGTACTTTTCTTCCAAGACAGATTTGTTCATTCTTTTGGCAGTTCATAGTATATTCAATATTCTTCTCCAACACCATAATTCAAACGCATCAATTCTTCTTCGGTCTTCCTTATTTATCATCCAGCTTTCACACGCATGTGAGGTGATTGAAAAGACCATGGCTTGGGTCAGGCGCATCTTAGTCCTCAAGGTGCCATCTTTGCTTTTGAACACTTTCAAGAGGTCTTTTGCAGCAGATTTGCCCAATGTAAAGCATCCTTTGGTTTCTTGACTGCTGCTTCCATGAGTGTTGATTGTAGATGCAAGTAAAAAGAAATCCTTAACACCTTCAATTTTTTCTCCGTTTATCAAGGTATTGCTTATTGGTTAAGTTGTGAGGATTTTTGTTTTCTTTATGTTGAGGTTAATCTATACTGAAGGCTGTGGTCTTTGATCTTCATCAGCAACTGCTTCAAATCCTCTTTACTTTCTGCAAGCAAGGTTGTGTCATCTGCATAATGCAGATTGTTAATAAGTCTTCCTGCAATCCTGTTGCCCCATTCGTCTTCATATAGCCCACCTTCCCAGATTATTTGCTCAACACACAGATTGAGTAATACGGTGAAAGGATACAGCCCCAACACTCATCTTTTCTGACTTTAAATCATGCAGTACCCGCTCGTTCTGTTCTAATGACTATCTCTTGATCTAGGTACAATTTCCTCATGAGCACAATTGAGTGTTCTGGAATTCCCATTCTTCACAATGTTATGCATAATTTGTTATGATTCACACAGTTGAGTGCCTTTGCATGTCAGCAAAACACAGATAAACATCTTTACGGAATTTTCTGATTTCAACCAGGATCCATCTGACATCAACAATGATATTCCTGGTTCCATGTCCTCTCGAATCCAGCTTGAACTCCTGTCAGTTCCCTGTCGATATACTGCTGTAGCTGCTTTTGAATGACGTTTAGTAAAATTTTACTTGTGTGTGATATTAATGATATTGTTCAGTAATTTCTGCATTCAGTTGGATTTCCTTTCATGGGAATAGGCATAAATATGGATTTCTTCCATTCAGTTGGCCAGGTGGCTGTCTTCCAAATTTCTTGGCATAGATGAGTGAGCACTTCCAGCACTGCATCCATGTGTTGAAACATCTCTACGGGTATTCTGTCAATTCCTGGAGCCTTGTTTTTTGCCAATGCCTTCAGTGCAGCTTGGACTTCTTCTTTCAGTACCATTGGTTCCTGATCATATGCTACCTCCTGAAAAGGTTGAACATCCACCAGTTCTTTTTGGTATAGTTACTCTGTGTTTTCCTCCCATCTGCTTTTGATGCTTCCTGCATCTTTTAATATTTTCCCTGTAGAATCCTTTGATATTGCAACTCGAGCCTTGAATTTTTTCTTCAGTTCTTTCAACTTGAGAAATGCCAATTGTGTTCTTACCTTTTGGTTTTCTAACTCCAGGTCTTTGCACATGTCAACATAATACTTTCCTTTGTCTTCTTGAGCTGCCCTTTGAAATCTTCTGTTCAGCTCTTTTACTTCATCATTTCTTCCTTTCCCTTTAGATACTCGACATTCAAGAGCAGTTTTCAGAGTCTCTTCTGACATCTATTTTGGTCTTTTCTTTCTTTTCTGTCTTTTTAATGACCTCTTGCTTTCTTCATGTATGATGTCCTTGATGTCATTCCACAACTTGTCTGGTCTTTTGGTCATTAGTGTTCAATGTGTCAAATCCATTCTTGAGATGATCTCTAAATTCAGATGGGATATACTCAAGGTCATACTGTGGCTATCATGGACGTGTTCTAATTTTCTTCAGTTTCAACTTGAACTTGCATATGAGCAATTGAGCTCTACTTGACTTGACGGCACTGGGTTTTTGCACTGGGGTGTCTGGATCAAAAGAGGAAGAAGGAAACCAAAGACTCAGAGAAGAAAATAGACTACAGGACTAATAGCTGACGTGAACCGCAGCCTCATCTACCCTGAGACTAGAACTAGATGGTACCCAACTACCATTACTGACCATTCTGATCAGGGCCACAGTAGATGGATCCTGATAGAATGGGAGAAAAATGTGGAACAGAACTCAAATTCTTAAAAAGTCCAGACTTACTGGACCAACTGAGACTATAGAACTCTCTGAGACTATTGCCCTGAGATAAACTTTAAACCTTAAACAAAAATTATCCCTCGAAGTTAACTTCTGGCTAAGTAATAGATTTACTCATAAAATAAAGAATATCACCCGTGAGTAATGAGCTTCTTTAAGAAAAATCACCTATGGGAGACCAAATGGTCAAAAATTACTCTAAAGTGAAGATGAGAAGGTAGGGGGTCAGGGAAAATAGAGTACTGGAAATAGTACAACCAGAACGGAATGAATGAGAATAATGACATATGGTGAAGAATGTAACCAATATTGCTGAATAGGTTGTGTATAAATTGTTAAATGGGAACCTAATTTGCTATGTAAACTTTCACCTTCTTGCTGTTGTTAGATGCAGTAGTATGGATTCTGACTTATAATGACCCTATGTACAACAGAAGGAAACACTGCCGGTCCTGAGCCATCCTCACAAATGTTGGTATGCTTGAGCCCATTGCTGCAGCCACTGTGTCAGTCCATCTCATTGAGGGTCTTTCTCTTTTAAGCTGACTGTCTACACCTTCACCTACACATTAAAATATTAATTAAAAACAAAACAAAAAAACTACCTTCATCTCACATACTTTGGGCGTGTTATCAGGAGGGACCAGTGTTTGGAGGAGGACATCATGCTTGGTAAAGTAGAGGGTCATTGAAAAAGAGGAAGACCCTCAATGATTTGGATCGATACGGTGGCTGCAACAATGGGCTCAAACATAACAATGATTGTGAGGATGGTGCAGGACCGGGCAGTGTTTTATTCTGTTGTAGGTAGGGTTGGTATGAGTCAGAACTGAATCAATGGCACCTAACAACAAAACAACTTAAATAAGCCTCAAAACTTTAAATAATAAAAAATAACAAAAGAAAACATAAAATTTCTCATGTAACTCATATTTCAGTTTAAGTAACTCATGACTATTCCTAAGAATTATTACCAAGAATACCTTTTCTTGAATGCATGAAATAGGCTTTTCCCACTCTGATTTCCTCTTTGTTATGTTTCAGAAATTCTAGCAGTTTTCTTTTTCCCTTTCCTTTGAACTTCTTATTCTGTTTGAAAGTCACCTTTTCCTAACTTTTCTTAGATTTTCTACCAAAGGAACTTCCCTTCTTATTCAATCTCCTTCTCCACCCCCACCCCTCCTTTTTTTTTTGGTAGTGCCTTCAAGGCAATTCACCATCATGAAGACAGAGGCAGATGTTCTTTGTTCTCTGTGGTAACTAAACCTCAGGTCTAATTGCTCTATGAAAAGTCTTGTGTTCCTGTACTTCTTTCCAAATTAAATTGGTAAATTTCCTCTGTGTAGAATGGGGTTCATTATTTTCCCTATGCCTCATCCCTTTGCTAAAGATTGCTTTTATGTTTAATAAAGATTTTTTAAAGTTTATGAATTTATAAAACTACAAATAGATCCAGGTTTCCACTTGTGAAGAAGGTCAAGATGAAGCTTTCTCAAGCCCATGAAATGGGAAAAGAAATTTGAAAGGGGATCCAGATGGGGTGGCCCTGAGAAATTAGTCTCTGTTCTTAGTCATGACCAGTGACAAGCAGGTCTAAGGGCTAATATCTCCCTTGAATGAAACAGCTGGGAGAAGATATTGTGGTTCATCCTGGGAACTTGGAGAAGAGCATTTCTTCCTTTTCATAAAGACAGTGAGATTCCACCTTCTGCAGAAAAGATGAATAAAGAGAACATACGTTCTCTATTATCAATGCTAGGGTATAGACCTGCTGTCTGGGGACAGTTTGAAGGAAGTCTTAGAGATGACAAGAGCTGCTCAGTAGTTGGGCTCTATGAACCTAGTCTTCAAGCCTACTCTAGCAAGGATTTGGGGCCATGACTTTGACATGATATTCTTGTTATTCTTTTTTGATCCAAAAGGATTGAGAATGATGTCTGTTCACAGAAGAAAACTGTATAACTAATTTATTGAGAAGTCCTATAGAATATAAATGTTGTTGTAAGTCCTCTGCTTAACAAGCCAGTTGAGCTGGTTTTATTTAATGCTAGTTATAGAGTCACTATGCCTTGGAATCAACTCGACTGCAATGGTTTCCTTTTTAAGAAGTCTAGAACAAACTGTTGCCAGGATAATTTTCCTCTTCCACCCACCTTAAGCTGGCAGCTGGCATTGCCTTCAGGTAGATGTGAGCTATAGTGTCCAGTATGTGTGTCTTATCAGCTGACTACTGGAAAATAGGTAGAACTTTGCTTTATTACTGGTTTGGCACAGTAACAATGGTGATCCCACATATATGCCTCCTGTATCAGTTTTCTATTAGTGCATATCAAACTACCCCAAAATTTAGTGGCTTACAACAATAGTTATTTTTTCTTACAATAAAGAAATAATTTGACTTTTTTCACCTGCACATGCTGTCATCTGGGGTTACTTATGTAACAGTATTCTTTTTGAGGTGTGACAATGTGAAATGGCGTTACTCACACAACCGGTGATGGGTGTTGACTATTGGGTGATGTGTTCATCAGAGTAGCTGGATTTCTTTACATGGTGGCTCAGGGGTCCACACAAGAGCAAAAGGAGAAGCTTCCTGGTCTCTCAAGGTGTTGTTCCAGAATTGAAACAGCATGAATCATTTCTGTCACATCGTGTTGGTCAAAGAAAATTGCAAAGCTGTCCCAGGTGCAAGAAGTAACTGATACAGGTGGACACGTGCCTATAAAGATGGGAATATTTGTTGGACACCATCTTTGCAGATATTATATCATACTACCCATGGCAAGAGAGAGACATTAGAGCTAGTGAGCAATCACAGAGCCTCAGGTAGTGAGACTAAGGCACAGATACAGGTACAGGTACACTCACTTGTCCTGATTTCCATAAAAACACATGGTATCCTCACTAAGATTGCCAGAACAAGCTTGTAGGTGATTTGATAATCACATATACAGAGATCTTTTTGACTCATTCTACAGAGTAAGCTTCCCAGGGAAAAAGAAAAATACACAGTTAAGAGTTGAGGATATAAAGCACCTAGCATACAACTTCTCACTTAGAAAGTGCTTAGTAAATATTAACAACCATTATCCTTGGATCATTTTACTTAGAATATAAATGTTGTTTGACTATCAGATATGGCCTGTCCTAGGGTAAAAACACAACAAAGTTATAGTAAAGCAAAAATAAAGATTTTATTCTGTGTATGTTCAAAGAAGCAAAAGTAGGAAATGGACAAGCATGCTGCCAAAGTCATGTCTGCCGGAGTTCAAGGAATATTACAGAATAGGCAAAAGTGGGAAAATGGACAGCCATTCTGCCAGAGCCATATCTGTCCGAGTCTGAGGAATGCTACAGTATCCTCAGTATATGTTAAAACAGCAAATTGGTTAAAATCCTTGAAAGCTTTACCTTTTAACAGATTAGCTAAAAACTGCCAAATCACCATGATTCTATGTTTTGAATTGTCTTTCTCAGTAATCATTGGTACGGGTTTCAGTAACACCAGCCAGGAGAGTCTTCATTGGTCTTTTGTGTTCTATCTGTTTATGATTTGTTTATGTAACAGTTTCCCTAAAAGATGTTTTCCAAGATTGTCTTAGCTACTGTCTGTATACCTCAGGGCCCAGTTGCTGTGTCTTTGTGAGTCCTTGTGGGTCTTTGTGAGTCCAGGTCCAACTGGGTAACATTCTTTATACTCAAGGACAGGCAATAAAGGCTCTAATATTATCTCCTAAATCAGGCTCTTTACTTTAAGTTTCCCTGTGAAGCAGGCCTCTATGGGAGCAAGACCTGGTGATCTGCTTCTGCAAAGACTGCAACCAAGAAATCCCTATGGGGCAGCTCCACTCTGTCACATGAGGTCTCTGTGAAATTCCATTTTAACCTTACATGAGGCAGAAGCTTATGTTTGTAAAAGCAATAATCATGTCTTTTAAATGACTATTTTAAATCAGTTTTTTAATATTTTTCTTTTGAGAGTTCAATTTTTCTTTGGGATGTTGCAAAGTGAAGCACTTCTAATATCACCCTTTGTTAAAGGTAATTACCAAGAAAGTAGACTCCGAGAAGGAGACAGTGTGCAGAAGTTTTATTGGGAGTGCTTTTTGAAGTCCCTGGGTGGCACACACAGTTAACCAATGGTCTACTAGCCAAAAGGTTGGCAGTTTGAATCCATCCAGCAGCATCTCTGAAGAAAGGCCTGGTGATCTGCGTCTGAAAGGTCACAGCCATGAAAACCCTAAGGAGCACAGTTCTACTCCAAAGTAGATGGGGCTACCATGAGTCAGAATCCACCCAACGACAACTGGTTGGTTATTGGATTAACATGTGAGGGGTAGGGAAGGAAAAAGATTGTGCAGAGGGAAAGTCGGACTGTGATTCAGTCTCAAAGAAGGCCTCATCTGACCATATGGGGAAGCCTGAGGCTGGGATAGCCCCTCAGAGTTGTCCAGAGTTAGGACAAAGAGCCCAGGACTTGATACACTTATGCTAGTCAGCCATTGGATGCAGGTGCCCCTAGGAAGGGAATGTGACTTTTTTGAGGCAACTTCCTTCGGCCTAGGGCAATTCCTGGAGAGAGAGAGATCTGATATTAAGCTCTGTGAGCTGTTAGTACCCCCAGTAGATGGAGGAATGAGTCCTTCAGTCCTGTAATGGATTCTGGGTGGTGCATCAAAATCTCTGTCACACCTTGTTGTTGCTGTTAGGTGTTGTAGAGTTAGTTCTAACTCATAGCAACCCCACGCACAAAAGAACAAAATGTTGCCCAGTACTGCACCATCCTCACAATGGTTGCTATGTTTATGCCTATTGTTGCAGCCACTGTGCCAAGCCATCTTGTTAAGGGCCTTCCTCTTTTTTTGCTGATCCTCCACTTTATTGAGCAGGATGTCTTTCTCCAGAGATTGGTCTCTCCTGATAACATGTCCAAAGTAAGTGAGACTAAGTCTCACCATCCTCACTTTTAAGGGGCATTCTGGTTGTACTTCCTCCAAGACAGATTTTTTTGTTCTTCTGGCAGTCCATGGTAGACATGGGCGACTGATTTCTGCACAGGGCCCTGCATTTCAGCCTTGCTGCTCCCCAAGGGTCAAGGCATCTGAGGGGCCAAAGGAATGTCCCTGTCCAGAGTCTGCGTCCCTCCTGACCGCACTTTAGGTAGTCAAGACCCCAGAATTACTTGCCCCAATAGCCCTACATTTTCACTCCTAAGCCATTTAGTGGGGGGTAGGTATACATGATAGGGTTTCCACAAACATCTACGCAAGGCTTGGTATCCTCAGGAAAAATAAGGAGAACAATTCTTGTCCATTATTTTATCTCATAGAACTATTTGTAAGGATTAGAGTGAAATCTGTAAGCCCTTTGCAATTAGTTAGAGAAAGATGCTGTAAAAACACAAGCTATTAAAGTATAATCCTCAGAACACACTAATCCTAGAGGCCAGGGCTTTGGATCATGGGTTCTGGTGGCCTACTCAATGTCAGACTTAGCCTTAAAGCACTCTATGCTTGGACCAATAGTAGCTAAAAGATTATGAGCTTTGGTAAGTGGGCAACTAGCTCCTGAAGAAAATGACATATTTTACTTGATAAAACCCAAGTAAAATAGTTATTGTACTTTTTAGAAGTGTTGCCATCAATACGTTGAAGGGTTGTATGTCTTGAATTCAGTGCTGCAACTCTTTCCAGCTGTCAGTGCTAAATCCCCTATTTACTGAAACATTTTCCAAAGTTCTCTTGAGGTTAACTCAGTATTCTAGACAATCTATAACTGGCATCTCCTTATTCCTGAATCACGTTTCACAGCAGACTTCACACCAAACAGATGACTCCTGCAGAAAACCCTCAGGAGGGACAGTAACCTTTTTCATCCTTTGACAACTCTATCCAGATAGCAAGTTAAGACGCCACACCCCAAACCAGCAACCCTAGAACTGATCTCTAAGCCGACCCTATGATGTTATGCAATATTCAATTAATATTTTCTTTTAAACTTATTATATTCTTGGGTTCTCAGTTTGCTAGTTTCTTGAAGACTTTGCATTTAAAGAAAGAGCAAATGGTCTGGAAATATGAAGAAATATGCACTTGAAAATATTGTGCTTGCTTCGTCTAAATAGAAATAGCCAAGCATTCTATTCTATGTCCCACTCCTTTAACAAAGTTAGAGAAGAACTAATAAAACCCAGAGCGCCAGAGACTGTGTATATATTCTGTGTGTTTATGTTTTTAAGCAAACAATTATTCCTGGGAATTATTTATTATTTGTAAATGGTTTTTTACTTAAATGGACAGACCTTAGATGCTATCATAAGTGTTTCTCTGGATGAGGTATAGATTCAGAGAACGTGACTCTAATTTTGCATCGCTATTCTCTAGTTCTGTCACCTCAGCCTTCAGTTTTCTATCTATAAAAATGAGAGGTTGGGGAGCTGGGCAGATCAGTGTGTCCCAACCTGAGTACAGCAGTGGAGTCCTTAAGCTAATTCAATATTTCAAAAGCCTAATTGAAACAGTAGTTTAAAAAAAACAAGACAACTATGTCAAGCCTACACAGGCTAAATAACAGAAAATTCCTTTGCTTTTGGCTGGAATACTATCATACTATCTCATACTGAATCAAATAAGGAAGACAGTTAATCATTTGGTTGAACCACATAAAAACCACATAAATAGAATTTTTTTTATTGTTTGACCTATAAAGATAGCAATTTTGTGTGAATTAATCTAATACATTTGTATGCATTTTAGCATGTGTATGTGGTATATCATAGAGGTAAGGAGCTTTGGCTCTGAAATCAGACAGATTTGGGTTGAAATTCCACTTCCATTGGATGTTTGATCTTAGTCCATTCAGCCTCAGCTGACTTCAGTTTCCTCATATATGAAATAGTAATTTATAGTGCCTATTTTTTAATTTAATAGTTTTTTAAAATGCCAAATAAGATGTTGTTGTTAGTGACTGATTCATGGTGACTATTTTAGGCTGTTTTTTTTTTTTTTTATCTAGAGAAGCAAAACCAGCAAAGTGCATATACACATGTAGTAGAGCCCTAGTGGCACATTGGTTAAGCATTTGGCTGCTAAGTAAAGGTCTGCCGTTCAAATCCACCAGTCAGTCCTTGGAAACCCCATGGGGGCAGTTCTGCTCTGTCCTATAGGGTCACTATGAATCAGAATTGACTTGATAAAAAAAAAAAAAAAAAATCAGAATTGACTTGATAGCAACAGGTATATATATAGAGAGAGACAGAGACAGAGAGACAGAGAAAGATTTATCTGAAGGAGATGGCTCATGCTGTCTCCTGACTCACGTAACTACAGGGGCTAACAAACCCATGATTGGCAGATGAGACAACAGTCCACTGGCTAACAGGCTTCAGAGGCTGATGACTCCCAAGATTGGCAGGTAAGCTGCTATTTCAAGTCCCAAGAACCAAAGGTCAGATGATAATGAGTTGGATGTAGGATCCAGAGCAAAAGCCTTGCTGGAACATCAATTTATATACTGTAAGCAGGCCACACCCCCAAGGAAACTCCCTTTCAACTGATTTACAAAAAAAAAACTGAGCCATTGAGTCAATTCAGACTCATGGTAACCCTATAGCACCGAGTAGAACTGCCCATGAGGTTTAGAAGGAGCAGCTGGTAGATTTGAACTGCAGACCTTTTTGGTTAGCAGCTGAGTTCTTTACCACTGTGGCACCAGGACTCCTGCATCATTATATAACTTCCAAACTGCATCATAACTGCAAAACCACTGAAAATTATGGTGCAGTCATGTTGACACAATATCTTAACCATTACAGTGACCTTGCCCAGTCCTGTGCCATCTTCATGATCATTGGTATGTGTGAGTCCATTGTTGTGGCTTTTTGTGTCAATCCATCTCATTGGTGGTTTCTCTTCTTTTTGCTGATCCTCTACTTTACCAAAGATAATGTCCTTTTCTGGTGATTGGTCTTCCCTAATGATGTGTCCAAAGTAAGCAAGCCAAAGTCTTGCCATTCTTACTTCTAAGGAGGATTCTGTTTGTATTTCTTCTAAGACTGATTTACTCTTTCTTTTGGCAGTCCATGGTATAGTCTTGATTTTTCACCAACACCACAATTCAAATGCATCAGTTCTCCTTCTGTCTTCTTTTTTCATTGTCCAGGTTTCACATGCAAATGAGGTGATTGAAAAAAAACCTTAGTCATCGAAGTGACATCTTAGCTTTTTAAAACATTAAAAGAATCTTTTGTAGCACTTTTATCCAATGCAGTACCTCATTTGTTTTCTTCACTGCTGCTTCCATGGACATTGATTAATGAAGGCTGTGGTCTCTGATCTAAGTGCTTCAAGTCCTCTTTACTCTGAGCAAGCAAGGTTATACCATCTGCATAACAAAGGTTATCAGTGAGTCTTCCTCCAGTCCTGATGCCCTGTTCTTATTCATATAGCCTAGCTTCTTGAATTATTTGCTCAGCATACAGATTGATTAAGTAGGGCAAAAGAATACAGCCCTGATCTTTCCTAACTTTGAACCATGCAGTATCTCCTTGTTCCGCTTGAACAACTGCCTCTTGATCTATGTACAGATTCCTCATGAACACAATGAAGTGGTATGGAATTCTCATTCTTCTCAATGTTATCCATAATTTGTTATGATCCACCCAGTCAAATGCCTTTGCATAGTCAATAAAACACAGGTAAACATCTTTCTGGTACTCTCTGTTTTCAGACATGATCCATCTGACATCAGCAATGATCTTCTGAATTTGGCTTGAATTTCTGGCAGTTTCCTGTTGAAATAGTGCTGTAGTAGCTTTTGAATGATTTTCAGCAAAGTTTTACTTGTGTGTGATATTAATGATATTTTTCGATAATTTCTGCATTCAGTTGGATCGCCTTTCTTTGGAATAGGAATAAATGTGTATCTCTTCCTGTCTGCTGGCCATGTAACTGTCTTCCAAATTTCTTGGCATAGATGAGTGAACACTTCCAGCACTGCATCCATTTGTTGAAACATCTCAATTGGTATTCTGTCAATTCCTGGAACCTTGTTTTTCGCCAATGTCTTCAGTGCAGTTTGGACTTCTTCCTTCAGTGCCATCAGTTCCTGATTATATGCTACCTCTTGAAATGGTTGAATGTCAACCAATTCTTTTTGGTACAGTGACTATTTCTTCCATCTTCTTTTGATGCTTCTTGCATTGTTTAATATTTCCCCTGTAGAATCCTTCAATATTGCAATTCAAGGCTTGATTTTTTTCTTCATATCTTTCAGCTTAAGAACTTCTGATCATGTTCTTACCTTTTGGTTTTCTAACTCCAGGTCTTTGCACAAGTCATCATAATGCTTTACTTTGCCCCTGTGTGTCTGTTAGTTTGTTGTACCGTGGGGGCTTGCATGTTGCTGTGATGCTGGAAGCTATGCCACTGGTATTCAGATACCAGCAGGGTCACCCATGGCAGACAGGTTTCAGCTGAGCTTCCAGACTAAGATAGACTAGGAATAAGGAACTGATGGTCTACTTCTGAAAAGAATTAACCAGTGAAAACCTTATGAATAACAGCAGAACATTGTCTAATACAGTGTGGATGATGTACCTTCTTGTTTGAAGGCACTCAAAAGACAACTGGGAAGAGCTGCCTCCTCAAAGATGTGGATGGAGTCAAGTTTTTGGGAACTTCATTGGTAGATATGGTATGACTCAAAATGAGAAGAGACAGCTGCAAACATCCATTAATGATTGGAATGTGGAATGTACAAAGTATGAATCTAGGAAAATTGGAAATAGTCTAAATGAAATGGAGTGCATAAACATCAATATCCTAGGATTAGTGAGCAGAAATGGACTGGTATTGGCCATTTTGAATTGGATAGTCATATGGTCTACTATGCCGAGAGTGACAAATTGAAGAGGAATGATGTTGCATTCAATATTAAAAAGAACATTTCAAGACCTATCCTGAAGTGCAACACTGTCAGTGATTGGATAATATCCATACACCTACAGGGAAAACCAATTAATATGACTACTATTCAAATTTACTTATAAACCCCTCAGACCAAAGATGAAGAATTTGAATATTTTTATCAACTTCTGCAATCTGAAATTGATCAAACATGCAATCAGGAGGCACTGATAATTACTGGTGATTGGAATATGAAAGCTGGAAAAAAAAGAAAAAGGATTGGTAGTTGGAAAATATGGCTTTGGCAATAGATATGATGCTAGAGATCACATGGCAGAATTTTGCAAGACCAATAACTTCTTCATTGCAAATCCTTTTTTTAAACAACATAAACAGCAACTCTACACATGGACATCACCAGATAGAATATACAGGAATCAAATTGACTACATCTGTGGGAAGAGACAATGGAAAACTTCAATATCCTCAGTCAGAACAAGGCCAGGGGCTGACTGTGGAACAGACCATCAATTGCTCATATGCAAGTCGAAGTTGAAGCTAAAGAAAATCAGAACAAGTCCACAGGAGTCAAAGTACAACCTTGAGTATATCCCACCTGAATTTAGACACCATTTCAAGAATAGTTTTGATGCATTGAATGCTAATGACTGAAGAACAGACGATTTGTGGAATGACATCAAGGACGTCATATGTGAAGAAAGAAAGAGGTCATTAAAAAGACAGGAAAGAAAGAAAAGACCAAAACGGATGTCAGAAGACACTCTGAAACTTTCTCTTGAATGTCGAGTAGCTAAAGCAAAAGGAAGAAATGATGAAATAAAATAGCTGAACAGAAGATTTCAAAGGGCGACTCGAGAAGACAAGTAACCCCATACAGTAATTCAAATTCAAACACACACACACTCACAAGCAAAGAACACTGGTAATGGTAAGTTTGTAATTATAATAGAAAACATAAATGTATATTTCTTCAGGTATCTTATTTTAACTGATTTAAAAAGCAATACAATAAAGCAATACATATATAATTGTATTGCAAGGACTAAAACATACAGAAATGTAGTATAATTAACAATAGCAGCACAAAAGAGGCAGGTGGGAGCAAAGCTGTTTTGGAGTAAGGAAATGACACTAGTTGCTAACAAATGAAGAGAACCAGAAATGACAAATGAGAATATCAATATAATAAACTGTATAAATATTACTTCTTTTCATTTCTTCTTTTATCTTTGTTGTGCATATCTGAGGTTATTTTTCTTCTGGCTAAAGAACTCCCTTTAATATTTCAGTGTGGATCTGAAAAAAACAGATCATCTCACTTGTTATAGCTGTTGATGTTTGCTTGGAAATATATTTATTTTGCTTTCAGTTTTGAAGAGTGTTTTAATTGAGAACAAATTTCTTGTTTAGCCTTTATTTCAGACTTTAAAGATGTTTACTCCATTGTCTTTTGGCCTCAGTCATTCCTGTGGAAAAGTTAGCTGTCAGTCTTATTGTTACTTCTTTGAAGATAATATTCTTCCCTCCCATTCCCAGTCGTCTCATGTGTTGATCTTGAAACATGTGACTTTTCTGAGCTTACTTATTAGTTCTGAAAGTTTTTTTTTTTTTTGTCAATTCCTTGGAATTTTCTGCGTAGACAATCATGTCATCTGCAAGTAGAAATAGTTTTTATTTCTTCTTTTCTTGAGCACTGACTTAATGCAAAGCACCATTCTGAGAGTACCAAGTGTGAAGCTGCCTTAATAATTTCCCTTTATTATGTAGCAGATGGAACTTCGTAGCCATCAAAAGGAGAATATGTCCCACATGTTTTTCTTTAACCAACTACACCCTTGTAAACACATGGCCTGGTGGGAACATAATAGAAGGAAAATCAGATCAATTTTTTCTTCAGGGTATCTTGGGGGGAGAGTGCTACAGGATACCCTTAATGTGAACCACATCACATATGTAGACTATTGCAGTTACTTTTAAGTGGAGGAGTCAAGGCCCAGGAAAAGAAGGCCACATTTTATAATCCCTACCATGATGACTTGGCTTATAATTCTAGGTTATAGAATTTAATGAGCCTCTGTATTTGAATAGGAATCCATTTGTACACACAAAACATCTCTTTGAGGGCTGGATGATTTACTAGGCAATTATCCCAATTAGCCCAAGAAAATATAGGTTTTGGGGTGAATTGCTGGTCATTAAAAGAATCCTCTGACTTATTTAGAACTCATGGGAATATTTTGCCTTCAGGAGATCAGATAAAAAAGAAACCATATTTTTGCTTTTTATGAAGCTGGACTGGTTACTCTGCAAAGATGTAGACTTTTCAATGATATATGTTTCACTGATTTGACTAATGTTCTATTTGTCCTCTAAAAACACTGCATAATCCCTAAGCAGAACAGGAAGAATGGTTTTGGCTACCCTCCATTTTCCAGGATAATTTTCTTCAAAGAAGACTGATTTTAGATGACTTCAAAAGCCTTTTTAAAAATGTTTCCTGGATAATCTCTTTAATGTTGGTGAAAAATGCTGTTTGGACTATTCCTCACACTTTCGTACACTATTCACAATACCTTTACCATTTAAAAAAAAATCGTATTCCAGGCCTATGTTCTTTAGATTTGGTACATTTATTACATTCTTAATAGCACAGATTTTCTTTGCTGTTTAATGATATTTAGAAGTTAATCCGGGGGGAGGGAGCACTATAGATTAATTTGAGGTCTTCAATGATGAGTCAATGCTTGAATTCCCGTTTATGTTTCTTTCCCTGTCATCTTTTCCTCTATTCTACAAAGCGATGAAATACAAAGCTGTCCAATTTGCTACTAATGAAAATCAAGATAACTCAGGAGGACCTCATTGTGATAGGAAACACTTGAACTCTCTGAAGATTCAGTTGTCTTTGTAAATTCTTAATGGAGTTATTTCTGGGATCTCACAATGGAATGGCAATTTTTACCAATGAAACTTCCCCCTCGTTTCCAGGTTGAGTGGTTTCTTAGAGACGTGCATTTGTACAGAGACCTCCACAAAAAGCATCTTATCCATGTATTCATCCTGCTTTCCTAAGAAGCCAAAGAAGAGCCCTTCCATTGTTCTTTAAAGGCCCTGAGGTGTTCGATTACAGATATTGTATCTTCAACCGCAAGCCTGATTCTCTGTGGGATATTAGCTAATACTTTCATTTCAATGACAATAGATATTTATTTAATACTTGCTGCTACATGTGGCCATTGTTCTAGGTGCTAAGGAGCACATAACACATTGCAGGGCTTATGTGCTATACTCACCATAATGAAGATATTTTGGGTAAATATGTTCACATTCCTCTACACTTGGGAAATTAAGTGACACTTGGGTTAATCACTCACCTATATCTTTCCTGGGTGCCATTCAATTGAAAAATGGAAATAAGAATATAATTAAAGATTTAAAAAATAGAATTATATTTATTTATAGATTAGGCAATTTTCCCAAAACCCTTATAGTGAAAAAGACTCCTGATAAAGCTGAATTGCAGAATCATGTTATTTCTTCTCCTAGTCCTAACAGAGAACTGAGTTTTCATAGCCAACAATTATGTAGCCAGCTCAAAGGGCAACTGTGGCCCGTTCCACAAAAATCTAATTATTTGCAGAACCGGAAACAACCCATCTTTCCTTTTACAGTGCTATGGTCCAGCAGATGTCAAATTTTCCTTGGTTGCACCCTTTAGGTAAATTCAGAGGTAAGACAGAGGATAGGATGGGGATCAGGGCATTAACCCCATCTCACTGCGCCTCACAATAGACAAAAGGAAGTGACTTCCCTTTGGAGAAATCTGGAGGAGTGTTATGGTCATAAAAATTTGCCCTCAGATCACATCCTATAGGAAATGTAATTGAACAATTGCCCCATCAGCTCTGCTTTGAAATTCACCACTGCTCTTGTGCCTAGGCCTCACCTCCCATGAACTATTCCCAGACAATGACTGAATGTGATGGGGTTGCTAAGGCAGGCCATTTCTGAAACACAGGGGACTCCTCTGACAGGTGGCTCAGGAGGGCTCCACCCTAGCCTTGCTAAACTTCCTTAGAAATGTACTACTGTCTAAGACCTACCTTCTTTTATTCCTTCCTTCCTTCCCTCCCGCCTTCTTTTTTTCTTCCCCACACTCCTTCACAAGAATTAGCTTTGCATTTAGTTTGATGTCCTGCCAATGTCTTTCGGCTTTCTCATTCATTTCCCCTCACTAGTGTCCTCCCCACCCCCCTTTCCCACACACAGCAGATCTCTGGCATATCTAATTCTGTCTTACTGTCTGCTTCTCAGAGTATGGGACAAATTCTAGGAGTAAGGTCATAAAGTATATACTAACATGAAACATAGACACATTGAAAATAATTTGGGGATATGCAATACTTTGTGAATTTACCCATTTGAAAAGATATCCCTCAACTGATCTACTTAGAGTGGCACTTCTCAAACTATGGTAAAGGATCACTTCTTTTTAACATCTCAGTCCATTGTAAACGAATGCATCTGTAAAACACAAGAAAAATGAATTACTAGAAAAATGAAACAAAAAGACATATGAAATGTAAGCCTTGACTTTTTACTATTAGAATAAACTGACACAAATTACTCTTGCAAATTGCAATAACAATTTCTAAATGCTTACTCTTAATGTCTGCAGTTATCTAGTGGTGGGTGGGAATGGTTCTCAGTTTGGAACTTGTTCTTGGACCGTACTCGGAGTCACACTGTACCAAAGTACATGTACTAAAGTACATGGAACTAAGGTATGTCTACATGGCACTGACTCAAGCGGTAGAAATTGTTGAAGATTCAAACCATGAAGTTTCTTTTTCTTGAGGCTTTGGCGTTTTCATGTGATCAAGGGCTGATTTGAGTGGTTCAGCGAATTCACTGGTTGCTTTGGAGGGATACTATATCTATCATGTTGTGGGCTTAAGAAGGGGGTTCGTGGTTAGGTTTTGGTCAGAAATTATCTGACTTGTAGTTGACCCCAGTATATTCCTTAGTCTTTTAAGCTGGGTTTGGGATAGATGATGTATATCCTTTCATGTTCCTAGCAATTTCAGAATCTGGAGTGAGGAATCACTTTGACCTGGATATTTTCCTCCTCACCCTGATTCCATAGGTCCCTTTATTATAGTTGGAAGGCCTTGTAAGTTTTATGTTCAGGGACACTCAGGTTTTAGAAAACCCCAAGTGGCCAAGTAGATACGTGGTAGCTTAGGAAAGCATATCCTTGCTCTACTTCTCCTTTTATATTGTTTTTAGAAGTTCATTTAAATGCCAAACAAATGTATAACCAAAAAACAAAACAAGCAAACAAACCCAAGCCCATTGCCGTCGAGTTGATTCTGACTCATAGTGACCTTACAGGACAGAGTAGAACTGCCCCATAGGGTTTCCAAGGCTGTAATTTATGGAAACTGACTGTCATATCTTTCTCCCTTGAACGATTGGTGGGTTCGAACTGACCTTTTGGTTAGCAGACGAGTGCTTAAACACTGTACCATCAAACAAAAAAAAACAAACCCACTGACATCAAGTCGGTTCAGACTCATAGCAACCCTGTACCACCAGGGCTCCTTAAATATAATTTATACAAACATATAATTTTGCCCCTCCACTTTGTGGTTAACAAAGCTGTAAGTAGAACCATATGGAAGCTTACTGATAATTTTAAAGTATTAAAGTACCTTCAGTGGGGTCGTGTCCCTGAAATGAAAGAAGTTGCTTTTGCTTCCCTTATGATTATATCATTATTTTGAGTGGAAGCAGCGCTTGAAGCATGCTAAATTTTCACAGTGCTTTGCAGTCATTTTCATTAGTTTTTGTCCTTTGTAGAATAGTAGACTAATGTGTGTCAACCCACATCTCCTGCTGGCTTGAGCACTCCAAACCCATTTTACCTAAATGGAAAAAAATGGGTGAAATAAACATGGGGGTTAGGGTGGAGAGGTGGGGCCTGGGTTAGAAAGAAAGAAAACTGGCATCAAATTGTCCTCCTGCTGTGGAAAGGGGCACAGACACAAGAGTGGTCAGTGGCTGAAATTTCCTTTTGGCTTCTAATGAATGTCCTAGGAGTGTACTTCTTCCTCAGCACCTTGATGAGCTGATGGCAGCCTGGAGCTTGTAACTTGAAGTGCACCACCCTGGGATTCAGAGAGCTGATCCCCACTGAAAAGCTACCGAGCAATGTAAGGTCAGTAGGCAATTTACAACCTAGACAGCCAGCTTGTTTGGAAGCCCCTGAACTTGGGCAGCCCTTGTCTCATGCTTGCTATTTCTGTGAGTCAAGATTACAGCTGAAGAATAACAAATTTTTCACTAATGCTATTAAGCTGCATGACCATGTGTCTTCCTTTTGTCATTTTGGTGGATTGCCTTATAAAAATACATTAAGCTAAATAAAAATAATGCTTCTAGATCAGTGCATCATGAACACCTGAGTGGATAGATTTCATTTGTGGCTTCTTCATCTCAAGCAGTGAGAACAAGAACTTGACTGGCTATTAATTTTATAGTCTTTCCTTGGGGGTCTTAAGTTATCTGTATTCAGAAAGGAAGTGGCCAGAGGGGAGCTGAATGATCTTTTTGGCTCATTAGCTCAGAGTGTCTGTTTCACATTTAGCAGAGGTAGATCTGTAGACTGTGGAATCCTGAAGATATCCATTTCTAAACAAAACAAGGGGGAGTGAAATAGCAATTCCCATACAGATTATAAACAAGTCATGTCCCCAGAATGTTCGATGTGAATCATCCTTAGCTGAATATGAAGCACTGCATTTTGCCTTCTCTGAAATTCAGGGTTTAAGAGACTAAAATGTGTCTACTGTGTGTCTGTTAAATGTACATACCCTGGTCAAGCTCTGATTTTCTCTATCGCCCTACACTTACTGGGTTAGGTGGGTAAGATAAAGAGTGAGCAGCATTTCACAGTGGACTTACAGAGAATAAAGCGTAAGAATAACTGAAAGAAAAAGTGCTCTCAAGAGCTTTCTTCCTAAACAGTATCCTCGAATTTCTGTACTTGGGAAATCAGAGATGCAGAAGAGATTGTATTGTGTGGCTTGAACCTGAGTTCGAACAGGGCATTGCCAAGGTGTCTGATTTGAAATGTATTTCTTTGCCTTTATCTCTCCTGTCTTCCACCATTTTTACCCTAAACTTGATCTCAAGGAGCACAGAGACTAGATCTTGTGTTGCACCAAAATTATTTGGATTCAAAGAAAATATATTTTGCCCAAGCAGCAAATGCTGCTTCATTTTAGCTACAAGCTTACTACAGCTGCTTATACCTTTGAATAATAACAAAGAAACCCCCTTCCCACAAATCTCTGCCTGACTTCCATAGAAGAAGTCAGCTTGCTTCTCTCGGCATTCCTGGTTTCATGTTTTCATCCCACTGAAGAGACCTGGAAGGATGGTGGTTCCTAGCATCCTTGCTCTTCTACCCTCAAAGACACGCTTCATGCCAATGGAGTGTGATCTGAACAACAAGCGAGGCTTTGGGAACTGGTTAAACATGTAAAAATCTCTTTATCAAATCTTGAACAGTTAAATAGGACAAGTGAGCAGCTGGTAAATCAGCAAAGGCTGATGAGAAAAGTGATGTTTACATAAATAGCAGCCCAGCTAATTGTCTGAAATATGAATGTAAAGATTTCAAGATGTCTCAAGCTCCAGGCATTTCAAGGGCTTCTAGCATTTTTTATTTTTCCAGCATCTATTAAAGCAGAAGAGAGCAGAATAATTTTCCTTCTCAAGGTAAGATTTAAAGCTGCCCCTTAGATCTTGCTCAGAATTGGAATGCCTGTTCTTCTTGACCTGGCAAAGGAGCAGTAACTCTCCAACAATAACAACTTATTTTCTAGCAGCTCCCAGAAAAAAGTTCAATCACATCAGAAAGTCTCTAAGGAGAATGGCTTCAGAAGGCACTTTTGAAAGTGAGCAGGAACTTCCTTGATGTGCGGAAAAGGAATGGAGCTGGCTTAACTACATCAAACACGTGTGTGCATATCTCTCACACCATTTTCCAAACCACACCCTTTTTTTTTTAGCTTTGTTACATGTTAATTGCAAAACTTCTACTTGTGATGAGACTAAAGTCTGTGTGACTCGATGCAATCAATGGATAATAGAGGTTTACTTGAAACCTAAAATTATTAAAAGAATAGGATTAGAGTCAGAGGATAGATACTTAAGCACTCCCATCATTTTAAATTCTGGATTTGAAACTAAGCAATAGAGAAACCAACCCCCTTTTTGTGGGAGAGTTGCAGCAAAGAAAGCTAAATATTTGCCTTCTGTCAATCCAGGAAGATGTTAAGCCCCCAACATCAGAAATAGAAAAGAGGTAATTATGTAGAGAGGGACTAGTTCCTTACCAACCATTTTCCTTTTCTTCTTGGCACACACGTAGACTACATTTCCCTGACTCCCTTGCAATTAAGCACAGTCATGTGTCTAGTTTTGGCCAGTGGGATGTGGGTGGAAGTCATATAGGCCACCTCCAGGCTTGGCTCATGTAATATTCCCTCAAAATCTTCCACATTCTCTCCTCCTTCATCTGGAAGTGGAATACATAAAATACAAGGAAAGATTCTGGTACTGTAAGGAGCCCAACATTCATCCATAAGTTTGTTGTACTGTGGTGGCTTGTGTGTTGCTGTGATACTGGAAGCTATGCCACCGGTATTTCAAATACCAGCAGCGTCACCCATGGTGGACAGGTTTCAGTGGAACTTTCAGACCAACACAGACTAAGAATAAGGACCTGACAATCTACTTCTAAAAAATTGACCAATGAAAACCTTATGAATAGCAGTAGAACATTGCCTGATATAGTGTCAGAAGATGAGCCCCTCAGGTTGGAAGGCACTCAAAATAGGACTGCAGAAGAGCTGCCTCCTCAAAATAGAGTTGAACTTAATAACATGCATGGAGTAAAGCTTTCAAGACCTTAATTTGCTGAGGTGGTATGACTCAAAATGAGAAGAAACAGCTGCAAACATCCATTAATAATCAGAATGTGGAATGTACAAAATATGAATCTAGGAAAATTAGAAGTCATCAAAACTGAAATAGAATGCATAAAGATTGATATCCTTGGCATTAGTGAGCTGAAATGGACTGGTATTGGCCATTTTGAATTGGACAATCTTATGGTCTACTAAGACAGCATGACAAATGGAAGAAGAATGGCATCACATTTATCGTCAAAAAGAAAGTTTCAAGATATATCCTAAAGTACAGTGCTGTCAGTGATAGGATAATATCTATCATGGATTGAGTTGTATCCTCCCCAAATATCTGTCAACTTGGCTAGGTCATGATTCCCAGTATTGTATGATTGTCTACCATTTTTTCATCTGATGTGATTTCCCTTGCATTGTAAATCCTACCACTATGATGTAATTCCACGGATTAGTGGCAGTTATATTGATGAGCCCCCAAGTGTCTGTCAGTTTGTCGTACTGTGGAGGTTTGCATGTTGCTGTGATGCTGGAAGCTATGCCACTGGTATTCAGATACCAGCAGGGTCACCCTTGGAGGACAGGTTTCAGCTGAGCTTCCAGACTAAGACAGACTAGGAAGAAGGACCCGGCAGTCTACTTCTGAAAAGCATTAGCCAGTGAAAACCTTATGAATAGCAGCGGAACATTGTCTGATATAGTGCTGGAAGATGAGCCCCCCAGGTTGGAAGGCACTCAAAAGATGACTGGGGAAGAGCTGTCTCCTCAAAGTAGAGTCGACCTTAATGAGATGGATGGAGTAAAGCTTTCAGGACCTTCATTTGCTGATGTGGCACGACTCAGAATAAGAAGAAACAGCTGCAAACATCCATTAATAATTGGAACCTGGAATGTATGATGTATGAATCTAGGAAAATTGGAAATCGTCAAAAATGAAATGGAACATATAAACATTGATATTCTACGCATTAATGAGCTGAAATGGACTTGTACTGGCCATTTTGAATCGGACAATGATATAGTCTGCTATGCGGGAATGACAACTCGAAGAGGAATGGTGTTGCATTCATCGTCAAAAAGAATGTTTCAAGATCTATCCTGAAGTCCAAAGCTGTCAGCAATAGAATAATATTCATAAGCCAACAATTCAAATAATATGACTATTATTCAAATTTATGCACTAACCACTAGGGCCAAAGATGAAGAAATAGAAGATTTTTATCAGCTGCTGCAGTCCAAAATTGATCAAACATACAGTCAAGATTTTTTGATAATTACTGGCGATTGGAATGCGAAAGTTGGAAACAAAGAAAAAGGATCGGTAGTTGGAAAATATAGCCTCGGTGAGAAACAATGCCAGAGACCAAATGATAGAATTTTGCAAGACCAGTGACTTCTTTATTGCAAATACCTTCTTTCACCAACATAAATGGCAACTATGCACTTGGACTTCACCGGATGGAACACACAGAAATCAAACTGACAACATCTGTGGAAAAAGACAATGGAAAAGCTCGACATCATCAGTCAGAACAAGGCCAGGGGCCAACTGTGGAACAGACCATCAGTTACTCATATGCAAGTTCAAGCTGGAAATGAAGAAACTCAGAGCAAGTCCATGAGAGCCAAAATATGACTTTGAGTACATCCCACCTGAATTTAGAGACCATCTGAAGAATAGATTTGATGCACTGAACACTAGTGACTGAAGACCAGACGAGTTGTGGAATGACATCAAGGACATTATACATGAAGAAAGCAAGAGGTTTTTGAAAAAACAGGAAAGAAAGGAAAGACCAAGGTGGTTGTCAGCGGAGACTCTGAAACTTGCTCTTGAACGTTGAGCAGCTAAAGCAAAAGGAAGAATTGCTGAAGTAAAAGAGCTGAACAGAAGATTTCAAAGGGCATCTCGAGAAGACAAAGTATTATAATGACATTGTGCAAAGAGCTGGAGATGGAAACCCAAAAGGAAAGAAAATGCTTGGTGTTTCTCAAGCTGAAGAACTGAAGAAAAAATTCAAGGCTCAAGTTGCAACAGTGAAGGATTCTATGGGTAAAATATTAAACGATGCAGGAAGCATCAAAAGAAGTTGGAAGGAATACACAGAGTCATTATACCAAAAAGAATTAGTCGATGTTCAACCATTTCAAGGGGTGGCATATCATCAGGAACTAGTGGTACTGAAGGAAGAAGTCCAAGCTGCTCTGAAGGTCTTGGCAAAAAACAAGGCTCCAGGAATTGATGGAATGTTAATTGAGATGTTTCAAGAAACAGATGCAGTGCTGGAGGTGCTCACTCATCTATGCCAAGAAATATGGAAGACAGCTTCCTGGCCAACTGATTGGAAGAGATCCATATTTATGCCTATTCCCAAGAAAGGTGGTCCAACCAAATGTGGAAATTATAGAACAATATTGTTAATATCACACTCAAGCAAACTTTTGCTGAAGATCATTCAAAAACAGCTGCAGCAGTATATTGACAGGGAGGTGCCAGAAATTCAGGTAGGTTTCAGAAGAGGACGTGGAACCAGGGATATCATTGCTGATGTCGGATGGATCCTGGCTGAAAGCAGAGAATACCAGAAAGATGTTTACCTGTGTTTTATTGACTATGCAAAGGTATCCAACTGTGTGGATCATGACAAATTATGGATAACATTGTGAAGAATGGAAATTCCAGAACACTTAATTGTGCTCATGAGGAACCTTTATATAGATCAAGAGGCATTTTTTCAGACAGAACAAGGGGTACTGATTGGTTTACAGTCAGGAAAGGTGTGCATCAGGGTTGTATTCTTTCACCACACTTATTCAATCTGTATGCTGAGCAAATAATACGAGAGGCTGGACTATATGAAGAACGGGGCATCAGGATTGGAGGAAGACTCATTAAGAACCTGCATTATGCAGATGACACAACCATGCTTGCTGTGAGTGAAGAGGACTTGAAGCACTTACTAATGAAGATCAAAGACCACAGCCTTCAGTACGGATTGCACCTCAAAAATAAAGAAAACAAAAATCCTCACAACTGGACCAATGAGCAGCATCATGATAAAGAAAAGATTGACGTTGTCAAGGATTTCATTTTACTTCGATCCACAATCAACAGCCACGGAAGCAGCAGTCAAGAAATCAAAAGACACACTGCATTGGGTAAATCTGCTGCAAAGGACCTCTTTAAAGTATTGAAGAGCAAAGATGTTACCTTGAAGACTAAGGTGCGCCTGACCCAAGCCATGGTATTTTCAATCATATCATGTGCATGTGAAAGCTGGACAATGAATAAGGAAGACAGAAAGATTGATGGTTATGAATTTTGGTGTTCACAACTAATATTGACTATACCATGGACTGCCAGAAGAATGAACAAATCTGTCTTGGAAGAAGTACAGCCAGAATGCTCCTTGGGAGGCAGGATGGTGAGATTTTGTCTGTGTACTTTGGATATGTTATCAAGAGGGACCATTCCCTGGAGAAGGACATCATGTTTGGTAATGTAGAGGGTTAGTGAAAAAGGGGAAGACCCCCAACAAAGTGAATTGACACAGTGGCTGCAACAATGGGCTCAAACATAACAATGATTGTGAGGATGTTGCAGGATAGGGCAATGTTTCATTCTGTTGTACATGGGATCTCTGTAAGTCAGAACAAACTTGAGGGCACCTAACAACAACAATAATGAGCCCTGGTGGCAAAGTGGTTAAAGCACTTGGCTGTTAACTGAAAGATTGGCTGTTTGAACCCACCAGCCACTCAATGGGAGAAAGATGTGGCAGTCTGATCCTGTAAAGATTTATAGCCTTGAAAATCCTATGAGGCAGTTCTACTCCGTCCTATAGGTGCACTTGGAGTTGGAATCGACTGGAAGGCAATGTGTTTGGGTTCTAGGTAATGATTAGCTATTTCCAGCTTGTCATGCATCCAGATGTCCAATGATTTGTAATTCTAATATTAGATCTAGTTTCTGGACCCTTAGTCTATGTCCCACTTATTACGGAGTTGCAATTTTCTATTGCGGAGTTGCAGTTTTCTACTGCAGTGTAATAAACCCTCTCAAAGCTTAGTGCCTTAAAACAGTACTTTCATATTACCTTTTAAAGTTCTATGTATTGATTGGTTCTTAATTGGAGGCCTCTCACTTGGTCACATTTCGTTTGTCAACTCAGCTGCTAACTAAAGTTTTAGTGGTTCAAATCCAACCAGAGTTGCTTCAAATGAAAGCCCTGGCAATCTACTGTTAAAAAAAAAAAAAAAAAAAATCAGCTGTTGAAAACTCTATGGGGCACGGTTCTGCTCTGACACACATGCAGTCATCATGAGTCCATTTTTTAAGGATTAGCAGAGCATTAGATGATACAACAGTTAAGTACTAGGCTGCTAACCAAACGGTTGGCAGTTTGAACCCACCCAGCTGCTCCTTGGTTGAAAGACTGATGTTCTGCTCCTGTACATATTATAGCCTAGAAAACCCTATGGGAAGTTCTACTTTGTCATATGGGATTACTATGAGTTGAAATTGACTGGACATCACCTAACAACAAGACACTGAAGAAACCTAGGTTTCCGGATCACAATGTGGAGTAGAACCCCTGCTGAGCTAAAAAAGACTATGATGTAAAAAAAAAGTAAACCTGTATTCTGCTAGGTCATCAAGATTTTGAAATTTGCTGCTGCATTGACCCTGCCCTGACCAATACGGAGAAATCACCCAAGAATAATTGGGACTAGGCTTATAAGAGGGTGTGGTAGGCCTCCTGGTGTTAACTCGAAGAGCCCTGGTGTTACAGTGGTTAAGAGCTCAGCTGCTAACCAAAAAGTTGGCAGTTTGAACTCTTGGAAACCCTAGGGGGCAGTTCTACTCTGTCCTATAGGGTCACTATGATTCGGAATCGACTGGATGGCAACAGTTTTGATTTTGGTCCTGGGTCTTACTCCCATATTATATTGCAGATGTAATTAAGGTTACTATCAAATTGACCTTAAGATAGGAAGATTATCTGGGCGAACATGAATAATCCATTAGCCCTTTGAAATCAGAGAGTTTTTTCCACTTGGTAATAAAAGAGGAAGTCAGAGTGATTTGAAGTCTGAGAGGAATTCAGTATCAAAATGAGGGGACCATATGGCAAAACCTGAGAGACAGCTCTAGGAGCTGAGGCAGTCCCCAGTCAACAGCTAATAAACAACAGGGACCTCAGCCTTGGAGCTATATAGGAAATTAATTCTGCCGACAACTTGAAGAAGATTACAAGCAAATTCTCCCTAGCTGAGCCTCAGATGAGGATGTAGCCAGCTGATACCTTGATTTCAGCTTTATGATGCTCTCAGCAGTGGTCTCAGCTAGAATGTGTCAGGCTCCTGACTCACAATAATGGTGAGATAATAAATGTGTGATGTTTTAAGTCACTAGGTTTGTAGCAATTTCTTACACAGCAATAGAAAACTAATGCACAGTGATAAGTGATGTGTCTAAGATATGTGGCAAAATTAGGATGGACCCAGGCTGGTGTCAATATTTAAGGAGTTGGATCTGGTGGATAGGACATGGCAGCAGCAGCAGAAGCCAGTGCAACAATGATATTCACAGTGAGATGGGTTCTCATGGCATTGTTCTAGCATTTGAAGCAGTTGCTGAGTGTATAATAAACAGAGCTCAGGCTCGGAGGAGGAGGTCTGACAAGAGCTGGGTAGAGGGTTCAGTTCTTACTAATTGACCTGGGTCAGGGGTTAAGTTTAAGTCTCAGTGGGTTAATGGGTTAATGAACTAGACTGGTAATTCCAAGGTATTTGTGTGTATGTGTGTGTGTGTGGTTCTTTCAAATTATCTAGAGGAGTCGGAGGGAGGCTGAGCAGACATTGCCCTGGCTTCCATCTTGACTTTAATCATGGCAACCCTGCATTTATGTGTTTGTATTTGGGGTTCTACATAAAATTTCTTTTGGAAAAATGTCTCCATTTCTAAAACTGTTGGAAATTGTCCAGTTTAGAGGGAATGTCTGCATTTTTAGTGAAATGTGGAGTCCTATCCTAAATATATATCATACATAGTACTTGGACCAAAAAAAAAAAAAAAAAAAAGCTATGGTATTTTCAATCATCTTGTATGCATGCGAAAGCTGGACAATGAATTAAGAAGACCAAAGAAGAATCGATGCCTTTGAATTACAGTGTTGGTGAAGAATATCGGACATACCACAGACTGCCAGAAAAATGAATAAATCTGTCTTGGAAGAAGTACAACCAGAATGCTCCCTAAAAGTGAGGGTGGAGAGACTTCTCATATACTTTGGACATGCTGTCAGGAGGGACAGGTCCCTGGAGAAGGACATCATGCTTGGTAAAGTAGAGAGTCAGTGAAAAAAGGAAGACCCTCAATGAGATGGATTGACACAGTGGCTGCAACAATGGGCTCAAACATAGCAACTGTGAGGATGGCACAGGACCAGGCACTATTTCACTCTCTTGTACATAGGGTCACTATGAGCTGGAACTGACTCAACAGCACCTAACAATAACAACATCATACGCAGGGGAGCAAGACTGATTCTACACCCCAAAGGGAAGTGGGGATGTGTCCCCCAAATTGATCACCAGGCCTGGTTCTCACTCAGGAGCTGGACTGGAATGAGTCTGAATGATAAAATTCCCCAATTCCCTGGGCCAGACATGGATAATCAAGGACTAACCAAGGTCTTGCTTGGCTTTAAAAGCCCGTGCTTGTGATCCTCAGAGATGGAAACATACACGCACTATATGCAATATCCAAACTCGGATTTGATTCTGACTCATAAAGACCTTATAGAATAGAGTAGAAATGCCCCATAGACTTTGCAAGGCTGTGATTTTTACAGAAGCAAGTTGCCACATCTATATTAAAAATATAAAATAAAATATATATATTTATAAAATATAATGAAATATAAATGCATTATTTACACATTTGAAATGTACTTATATGTTATATTTTATAAATATATATTTATATTTTATTTATTATATGTAATAAATAATATGAGTGCATGTATGCATACATACCTCTATCTCTATCTCTGTATCTATGTGTGTGTATATGTATATGTATACCAAAAAACCCATTGCCATCCAGTCGATTCCAGCTCAGCAACCCTAGATTCCAACTCAGCAACCCTATAGGACAGAGTAGAACTGCCCCATAGGGTTTCCAAGGAGCACCTGGTGCATTTGAATTGCTGACCTCTTGGTTAGCAGCCAAACTCTTAACCACTATGCCACCAGGGTTTCCACGTACATGTATACATATATCTATATGTATATGCAGCTATAAACACACACACATACACACAAACACACACACACGCATATATATATTCTCTGACCTGTCAATTTAATTTGGTTCATCTTGTGTTGCTTTCAGAGTGTTCATTCTTAACAAATATTTATCAGATTCCTATTTTGTGCCAGGACTTGTCCTCAGAACTGGGTATTCAGAAGTAAGATCAAGGAGCTCACATGCCAGGGATGAGAGAGAAACACGATTGCTGAGCGTCAGATAAGAACACTTGTTTAGCATTGTGATTGCGGTGATTCCATGGCACGGGAGCCCTACAATCTTCAATTTGCATATGGTGCTGGCATTCCATGACAGCACCCTGGAGTGACGAAAAATAAAGGCAGTATTCACCTGGACAGCCCAGGCCTCTACCTTTTAGCTCAGTTAATGAGGTTTTTAGCATAATCATGTATAAACATAAATTTTCTTCTCCTCAATCACGGGAGGATTCCAACTATTTAGTTGCCATTAGAGTTGTTAGCATAATTCAGTTTTAATTGTAAAGACAACTGCACCTGCTACAGTGGGTTAAACTCATGGGTAACTTCGTGGAAAGCAGACTTGCTAAATCACCGATGGGTAAGCATGATCAAGAGCTTTGCAGAGTAGAGAGGCACAGCCACATTCTGCAGACTCATCCTCACATGGAGTCTTCACCTCCCAGGAGCACTATTCTACTACTGACAGTGTCATCTCCTTGTGCTAATTTGCAGAAGGGAAAAGAAAGGGGGAAGAAATTCACCTGCTAGGTCAGCCACTGTCAAAACTGGGGTGACAACTCCCGTCCTTCTGACTCAACGCCTGGAAGGAAATGGTTTCTCTTTAGCTGTTTTTCTGTAGTCTCAGGGGACAAGGCTGTCTTGTTTTATTGATCTAAGTAATAAATGGGTAGAACTCTTTACTACCCAGTGACAAGTAGCAGTAAAATTAAGTAAACCTAAACTGATAGTATGACAAAATGAAAAAAAAACGCTCAAATCCCTTTGCCGCCAAGTCAATTCTGACTTATAGGGACCCCAAAGGATGGAGTAGAATTGCCCCATAGGGCTTCCAAAGAATGGTTGGTGGATTCAAACTGCTGACTTTTTGGTTAGCAGCTGTGCTCGTAACAGCCACCCCACAAAATGAAAGCCATCTTCAATTATGTCTCTTTTAGGAGGCAAAAGACCCAAGTCTTAGTCACAGTCATGTCCAGCTTGTCATTTGTCCAGCTGTCCAATGATTTGCAATTCTAATATCAGACCTTGCTCTGGACCCTTAGTCTTCTTCACTCTGGTTATAGAGTTGCAGTTACCTATCACTGCATAACCCTGGTGGCATAGTGGTTAAGAGCTTGGCTGCTAACCAAAAGGTTGGCGGTTTGAATCCATCAGCTGCTCCTTGGAAACCCTATTGGGTAGTTCTACTCTGTCCTTTAGGGTTGTTATGAGAATTGACTTGATGGCAATGTGTTTTTGGAAACCTGGTGGCTTAGCGGTTAAGGGTATGGCTGCTAACCAAAAGGCCAGCAGTTAGAATCTTCCAGTTGCTCCTTGAAAACCTGTGGGGCAGCTCTACTCTGTCCTATAGGGTTGCTATGAGTAGGAATCGACTCAACGGCAAGGGGTTTTTGATTTTTTTTAATCACTGCACAACAAACCACTTCAAACTTAGTGCCTTGAAATAGTACTTTAATGTTATCTCTTAAAGTGGGTTGACTGGCTCTTGGCTAGAGGCCTCTCATGTGGTCTCATTCAGTTGTCAGTTTAGACTTAAGTCATCTGAGGGCTTGACTGGACTGGGTACCCAGGTTGTTTCTCTACTCACTTGTCTGGTGCCTGGGCTAAGATGATTGGGAGGATGGGCTGAGCTGGAACTGTTGACTTGAGTGCCCATACATGATCTCTCCAGCAGGGCAGCCTCAGGGTGTGCAGGCTTCTTACATGGAAGTTCAGGGCTTCAGGAAAAAGCTGCAGAGTTTCCTTTGACCAATCCTCAGGGCTCATGCAGCATTATTTCCTCTGCATTCCATTAAGTGAGCCATAGGGCAGCCCAGAGACTACACAAGAGTGTGGATATGGAAGACATGGTTCATGGAGGGAGGGGAGAAAAGGCTGGGGAGCATCTTTGAAAGCTAGTTACCATACATAGCATCTGTTGCATTTTGTATGAAACAAAGTGAAAATTCGAGAGATTAAAAAGAAACCTAAATCCTATTGCTGGCAAGCTGATTATGAAGGCCATTGAGTATAAAGTGTACAATCAAGACAGAGCCTTTCATAATGAGAATGACTAAGCTTTATCTTTGAATATCATGAACTTTACTCTCTCTGGTTAAGCTCCTACTTTCTGGAAAAGTAGACAATTAACTCTGAATTGGAAACCTTTATCCATGCTTTTCCTGGGCAGTTTTTGCAGCAACAACAAAATCCATACTTGATCATTTTGTTTTTTAAAATAAAAATGTAGTGAGATATCATGAATCTCATGACTATACAACTTAATATGGATTTGACTTTGTCAGTTTGTCAATCAATGAATCTATAGGGAGGCCTCACGAGTGTTAAGTAGCCCTTCTGTGAGGTGCTTGGGAGCAAGAAAGGACACGTAAGCCATGGTTTCTGTCTTTAAGGAGCAGCCATACTCTAAAACTGGCAAAGGGTAGGCACATTACCCCCCCAGATTATATGTTCTTCCCCTTGCCACTTTTCAAGAATTTAGGACCCCTTTTTCCTTCTGATTTCTTATTTCAAATTTAAACTCATGCAGAATCTGATATTCATCTTTTGTATGTTGGCATGATGTTATCTCCTTCCCAAGAATTAAAATTTGCATTTTAATTCTTCTTGTATTTGTATAGAGGGAAAAATATCCTGGGACAAAAACCCTTAGTAAGTGACACAGATTCATAAAGTATTTCCCCTTATTACAACGTTCTGGTTACCTACTGCTGCATAACAGATCCATCCCCAAACTTAGAAGTAAGTCTTGCTCTAAAGGCTTGCCCTTTGTTGGGAAGACAAGGCACTGCATATAAGGAAGAATAAAGAACCTCAGTAATTGCTAAACAGTGCAGTATACTTTCTGCGGATTTTATGACTTTTCAATAATTCCTTATCCTTTGAATTACAGAACTTTAGGATTTAGACTAGAGATGAGCTCATTGAATACGTTCTTTCTAGTTGTTGCTGTTCCTGGCACTCAGGAAAACTTAGGATAATGTGTTTGTCCTCTAAATCTTTATTTATAATCTAGTTCAGTTTTGGTGTATAGCCACATTTGTACTTAAATTTGATACCTAGAAGGAAAATAATTTAATTTAATACCACAATGACTAATTCCAGGTTGTAGGTTGTTGATATAATGCATTCTCTGACCAAAGAGTGACAAAAGTTTAACAATGCTCAGAATTGTTAATCAATAATTTAACCAAAAGCTAATTAAGCTTCTCCATGTAAAGAATAGGGATCCAACAGAATGCAGAAATTATAAAAGAATATCATTAATATCACATGCAAGTAAAATTTTGCTGAAGATCTTTCAAAAATAGTTGCAGCAATACATTAACAGGGAACTGCCAGAAATTCAAGCCAGGTTCAGAAGAGGATGTGAAATTAAGAATATCATTGCTGATGTCAGATCTTGGCTGAAAGAGAATGCCAGGTAAACATTTACCTGTGTTTTTTTGACGATGCAAAGGCATTCAACTATGTGGATTATAACAAATTATGGATAACATTACAAAAAATGGAAATTCCAGACCAATTAATTGTGCTTATGAGGAAACTGTACACAGACCAAGAGGCAGTTGTTTGAACAGTACAAGGTAATACTGTATAATTTAAAACCAGGTAAAGTGTGCATCAGAGTTGTATCTTTTTATCATACTTACTCAATCTGCACGCTGAGCAAAGAATCTAAGAAGCTGGATTATATGAAGACGAACGAGGCATCAGGATCAGAGGAAGACTCATTAACTACCTGCCTGTGTTATGCAGATAACACAACCTTGCTTGCTGAAAGCGAAGAGGATTTGAAGCACTTACTGATGAAGATCAAAGGCTACAGCCTTCAGTATGGATTACATCTCAACGTAAAGAAAACAAAAATCCTCACAACTTAACCAATAAACAACATCATGATAAACAGAGAAAAGACTGAAACTGTCAAGAATTTCATTTTACTTGGATCCACAATCAACACCCATGGAAGCGGCAGTGAAGAAATCAAAAGATGCATTGCATTGGGCAAATCTGCTGCAAAAGACCTCTTTAAAGTGTTAACAAGCAAAGATGTCACTTTGAGGACTAAGGTGCGCCTGACCCAAGCCATGGTATTTTCAATTGCCTCATATGCATGCAAAAGATGGACAATGGATAAGGAAGTTTGAAGAAAAATTGATACTTTTGGATCACGATGTTAGCGAAGAATATTGAATACACCATGGATTGCCAGAAGAATGAACAAATTCATCCTGGAAGAAGTATAGCCAGAATGTCCCTTAGAAGCAAGAATGCAAGACTTTGTCTCATATACTTTGGACATGTTATCAGGAGGGACCAGTCCCTGGAGAAGGACATCACGCTTGGTAAAGTAGTGGACTGGCAAAAAAGAGGAAGACTCTCAACGAGATGGATTGACACAGCAGCTGCAACAACGGGCTCAAACATAGCAACAATTGTGAGAATGTCTCAGGACTGAGCAGTGTTTCATTCTGTTGTACACAGGATTGTTATAAGTCAGAATGAACTCGACACTACCTAACAGCAACAACAACAGCAACATGTGAAGAGTACTAAGCTAGTGCCTTGGGTCAGAAAAATAAGTAAAAAATAGTTCCTGCTCTTAAGGGAGTCACAGTTTACCAGGGGGAAACAACATGTAAAGAGATAATAATACTGCTATAGGGTAAGATGCAATAAAGAGATATGAACAAAGTCCTGGGGAGAAGAATAACTGACTTAGCTTGATGGGTCAATGATGTCCTCAGGGTAAAGAAGCATTTGAGAAGGTTCTTAAAGGCTCAGTAGGATATTTGCAGCATGTTGAGAGGCTTGGAATGGTGAAAGGACCCAGGATATGCTGAGAATGATGAGTAACATGAGGGTCTACAGCGTAGGGTGCATTTACAGGGTGCGATAGGTTTGGGCTGCAGGTGAGAGGATTAATGGTAGGGGAAGCTACAGGGGATAGCTAGTGGGTTTACCTCCAGTGGAAGTAGATTAGATGATTAGTAGATTAGTATGATTAGAACATAGAGAGAGGCCTATAGAGTTTGACAAGGTCCAGCTGCCAGAAACTATGAAGTAAACTGAAATATGGTAACTGATCTCAGATTGCTACAATATGGAAGATCAGCCTAGGTGGATCGAGGAAGCTCTGAGTCCACTAGTCAAAGATCAAAAAGGAGTCGAAGATCAGGGTAACCAACAGACGCTCAAGAGGAGGCAGAGAAACTTGTCATCTGCCTTCAGTCATGCGAGACTGGCCTTCAAGAATTTTATTTTGATGGCGTGATGGTTAAGATTGTATGTCATCTTGGCTGAGCCATGATTCTTAGTGGTTTGGCTGTCCTATGACGCTTTGATCGCTTCCATGTTGAGATTTGATATAATGTGATTATCCCCATGATGGAATCTGCTGCGACTAGCCAATCAGTTGAAAGGGAGTTTCTTTGGGGGTGTGGACTGCACCATATATAAGTGGACTTTCTGGCAAGGCTCATGGGCTTTTGCTTGCTCTGGATCCTGCAGCTGGCTCCTGTTCCTCTGACTTCTAGTTCTTGGGATTTGAACTAACAGCATACCTGAAGTCTTGCCTGCTGATCTTGGGATTTGTCAATCTTCACAACCTGTGAGCAACCTCTTCTCTCTGACCTGTGGATCTTGGGTTCATCAGCCCCTGAGGCTATGTGAATCAGGAGAAACCTCCAGCTTGACCCATGGACTTGGGACGTTCCTGTCTCTACAACCGCGTGAGCCATTTCCTTGATATAAATCTCTCTTTAAATATATTTATATGCTTTACTGGTTTTGTATCTCTCTAGAACCCTGACTAAGGCAGATGGCTATCAAGGAAAGTTAAATGAATTGAAATTTTGAACAGAAACATTTTAGATTAAGTTATCATGATTCAAATATTTGGTCTATATACAAATAACATAATAATAATAATGACAGCAATAATAAATTCTTCATTTTAGCTTATTTAAAACTAAGTGAAATTTATGCTTTGACTTAATTGCCTGGGCTAAGTCAAGGTTGAGTGTAGTAAAAACACAATCTCAACTAGGAAATCAAATCTGGAGGAAATGTTATCAAATGATTGTGGAAAATTGTTGGATTGATAAAATAATTGATTTTTTTTCCCACTTGAACTGTTTGCTTCATGGTTTGACACCAATTTAGAAATTATTTTCATCATATGTAATGACCAGATGTTTTCCATTATCTTTGAGGAACACAAGAATAATGAGCTTCAATTGCACCAGGCAACTAGCCAGCCAATAAAGGTCAACGTTCTGAGATCTATAAGACATTACTAAGAGTGTCTGCAAAGTCTTTGTTTCGATACCATAGAAAACAGACAGGATGTTCATCTGTCTTAGATACCATAATTTCAGTGCTGTCTTGCCTTCCATGGGATCTGAGCTCAGTGATCTCACAGGTCCCTAGAGCCACAACATGGTAATCTTATTATTGGAAGGAGAGAGAATCAGCATTCCTGTTGCTTTAGAGTAAAAAGCAAGCCAATAACAGGCCAGATGACTTCCCTAAGCTGAGAGTTAATGTGGAAATGAGTTCCTCCTTTCCTCCATGGTAGAATCAGTAGCATATTATGCTTCTATTTTAGAAATCTAATAATCAGCATTTGAGTTTAGTGTTCTTACTCCTCATCTATGTCTGTCATGGACAGTTTATCTTTTGAGGTAAATGGGGTTATTCTTTTTTTTATAAGTTATCAGAGTGACTTTAATCCTTCTAGACAGACTTTCCCAGAGTATTTTTAAGAGGCAGCCAGGGAAGGAGAGTATGACTTTTGACAGTCTGCTGACTTCTGCATGACCCACACTAGAACCCCAATGGAAATGCTGAGGCCTTAATGCTTTCCCTGGAGTTCAGCTCATGACTCATCAGAGGCCAGGCAAACATGAGTAATTCCAAGTCGAAAATGGCAATGAATGAATATGGATCTCTGTTTTCTCTGTAGCTTTGTTCTATTTAGTCTTCGCAGAAGGAGAAGTTCATCCATTCTGTGGCCACGTTTTTGCTTTAAATGAATCCTAACAAATTATGTGTCATTGAAGATAATATGTGTTTAAGCAACACATTCCCTCTGAAAAATAACATATAACTAAGCAGAAGGAAATATTTAGAATGGAATTCAAATATAGTAATTTGACTATTCATGTCTCATTTCTGATTTCACCAGAGCCAGCACATTTTTACATGGTATGTTTGTTAATTACACGGAATCATTATTGATCCTAACAAGGGCCTGTAGTTCCTTTAACTTAAAGGATTTCTGTCCTCATCGACAGGATTTTGTGAGTTTTCTTTTTGTGGTCTGAAACCTTCTTTGCAAATTGATTACAGTCAAATGGGATATACCTAATTAATAAGATTGTGTGCCTTGAAAGAAAAACAGTCCTTTGAATGCCTTAAGGAGGATGTGTGTGTGTGTATAGGGGTCCAATATACACACTAAAACAACAAGAAGCTCATCTCTTCACATGAGGATCTTGAATTAAAGAAATCCATGTTGGAACTCAGTTGTGCCAGCCAAGAGAGCTAATAAGTAGGGAAAGATCTTATTCATTAGCCTTCTTCAGGTTTTCCCCCTTACTCTTAAACTATTTTTGTTATTTGGATTATGGCATAATATGTGTTCATTGTAAAAATTTCAGTAATGAACAAGTGAAATAAAACCTCTCATCATTTTTCCTTCATTAGTTCAATCCTTCATCCCACCCCAGTGCAAATGTAAATGCTGCTAGCAATTTGGTAAACAGCATTTCTCACTTTCCTTTGCTGATGTATATACATAGGATTTTTTTTTTTTTTAACAAAAATGGGGTTATACTATGGCAATTTTTGTAAGTTGCTTTTAAAAGAAGAAAATACTTTATGTACATCTTTCCAAAACAATATATACAAATCCACTTTCTTATTTTTTTAAAAAACTACACAGTATTCCAATTTATGGATGCACTATCTTTTATTTAATCATTCTCTTATTGATGTATATTTGATTTGTTTCCAATTTTTGTAATCACACACAATGCTGCAATTAACATTCTTTTACACGTATCTGTACATATTCGTGATTTTATTTCTCTTGGCTAGATTCTCAGCATTGGGACTGAGAGTTCAAAGCATTGCACATGTTCTTAAAAGGCTTCAAAAATCTGTAATCCCTCCTATAGTATTCAAGAGCACCCTGTTCCCAATACTCTCAAGAATTTTGGAAATTATTAATCCAAAATTACTAATTTTACATTTTGTCTATTTGAATGACAAAAAATAGTATTTCATTGTTATTTAATTTGCAATTTCATCTGTACATATTTTGTACAAGGCTTATTTTAATTTAAAAAAAGGAGTGTGACACACCACAGCCAACTCAGATGCTATGGATACCATTTAAAGAATAAAGTTAAAGGAATTCCACTTCTTTTTTCCCATTTACAGAATAGATATAAAGGAGAAATGAAGTCATACTAAACAAAGCAAATTACACTCACTCCTTTGTTATTAACATGGTTAGGTTCCAAAGACCAGGTTGTTATTTGAAAATCAGCATTATTTAAAAATGGAGGATGATCACATTAGATCACAAAGTGAAGGATGACTACATCATTACATAACAGCCAAATTACATCATTACATAACTGCCAAAGCACTGAGAATCATCACCCAGCCAAGCTGATACATAATATTAACCATCACAGCCAGCATTATTCTTGCCTTGTACCTTGTCAATCATTACTACCAGATGTATGTCGTTAATGCACGAAATAGTTGGATAGTAGATTTTTTACTATTGTTGTACATATGAAATGTTGGCTAACAAGGTAGATGATCAATAAGAAGTAGGTGTATAAGTAAAACTAGCATTTAGCTGGAAATCAATTAAGAAATCTCTTGATGGTACCACATTTGTAATTCTTGCCAATTTTTATATATGAATTGTGAAATTGATTATAAAAATGTCCATATGCATATTGAAAAGCATTATTTTGCTTAATAAAAGGTACTGAATAAGGTTCATATGTTAAGATGAATACAAAACTTAGGCAATGTCAATAAATGTATGAAATGCATTTTTTTTTTTTAAAGTTATATTCCTCGAGTTGGTCTGAGATGTAGCCTGACTTTGGAATTTTTGAAAGTTTCCCAGGTGATTCTAATGTGCAGCCAAGGTTGAGATCCACCGATCTAAGAGGTACATGTCTCTTTGATTTCAGTCTCTTTCTCATCCTGCAGGAAATTAAGGAAATATGGCAAGGAGTACTTGCATTATTAATGAAGTATACCAACAAAAATTTATGACCAGAAAAACTACCCAGCTTTTGCAATTTCTAGGGGGCCAGTTTGCCAGTGCATAGAAAGAATACTTCTCTCATGTTGATGCAAACTCCCTCTTTCTCTGCATCCCCCTGCCCCCCCACACACGCACACACACACTCACACTACACAGATACACGCCGTATTCTGTCATTCTGAGCCTGTGATATCTTGTTCATCTTGTCTTTGACTAGAATAAATTTGTCTTTGTAACCAGAGAAATGGTACTGGTTCTCTGTCTAAACAGATATTGGGACAATGTCTTAGTTTAAAAAATAAAAAAAATCACAGCCTCATACCTACTTCTGACACCAAGCAATGTTACGAAGCCTGGCCATCGTCAACTTCTCTGCTTCCTCAAGTCCAGACAGCAGGGCAGTGCCTTGCCCCCTCCTTCTTGCCAGAAATTGCAGGAATTATTTGAATATAAAGCGCATGCTTTGACTGAGCAGTGAAATAGTGTTCTCGTGCCCTTTTGAGGGGCAGCCTTCCAGTGCTTCATAATCTATGAAAGTGCCCCAAAGACTTTTGGAGTCCCTAGGTCTTGAACTATAGATCTGTCTGTCTCCTAACCCTGAGAACAGTACCCTCCAAACTGGTACAAATTCAGAAGTGGGGAATAGTGAGGGGATGAGTGGTGAGTGACTGTGAACCAATGGAAAGAAGAAAGCAGAGAGAAGGCCATCTGGCTGCCAAAGCCACCACAGGCCTACCTTGGCTGACACCCATTCCAAGTGCCATTTCAGTAAAAAGCAACACATTTTATTTTGTTTAAGTGACAGATGGTGGACATTTTTACTTTCATTTTGGCAGTGAAGTCACATGGTCTGGAGAACAGGAATTAGGTCTTATTCAATGTCTAGGACCAGAATCCTTTGCAGCTGGGTCATGAAGAGGTAAATTTCCCACATGGCAGTGAGGTTTTGCTCTGATTTGTTCACCATTATAAGGCTTCAGACCCACAAATATTCTGAGAACTCCTTGGGGACTAAACGAAGGAGAAATTTAGGAGCCATTATTGCCTGACTTTTACCTTCCTTGTCCTCTTGGTGATCATCTTTGGAAATAGAGGCCATGCATCTGATTGGTAAGATCTGGGCTCCTCCCTGTCCTTGGCTTCTCAGCCAGAGGAATACCTTAAAGAGTAGTCATTTCCTTTGGAGTCCTTTGGACAAGTAAATCTAAGTCAGGGACTTCACTCTGCAGACTGTTTGCTGCCTGCCTTTGCTAACTGTGATGTGATACTCATAACCCCTCTGACTTGAGAGGTCTTGCATCTGAACATTGCTTTATCTCTAACTTTCTAGAGAATAAAGAGTGAAAGCATGATACTTGAGGCTGTAGGGTTTTTATAAGCAAGCCTCACCAGCAATTCCAGTAGCACTAAACCATTTGAAGAAGGGTAATGAACCTAATCCAATTGGAAAATAATTTTTTTTTTAATATAAGCTAGAGGGTCAAATAAATGCAATTTTTCATTATTTTCCTGTAGAACACTTTAAGGTAATTTTAAAGAATATATTTTTTTCAGCCTGCCATTAAAGAAACATGCTTCACTCCATTATGCATTTTTGGAAACTGAGACACAGCTAAGGAACACAGTCTTCACACATGTAAGTTGTGACAAACCCAGGATTAGCATCCCCAGCCTTTTTCTACCCAGCTGCTTCGGCCCAGGAGTTTCATTTTCTGGGTTGGAATTGTCTGCTTTTCTGTTTATGTTGTTTCCTTATATTCTTTTATCAAATTAAGATTGTTTTCTTTTTAACTTAAAAAATTATTAATAAACTTGGCTTGTGTTCAAAGAAGACAAACAAGTCAGGGTGAGTGTATATTCAGTTTGGGGGCTGTAATTTTGTCTTCTGCATACACTGGGCTGAAATCTCACAGGAGGAATGAGTCTTCCATATGCATGGTTGTATAAATAGCAAGGCTTTGTAATATGAGAGTACAGCTGCCTTAAAATAGCTAAGCTAGGAGATGTTATGATAATGCTATTTTTTAGCTTTATACATCCGTGCAGCGTGAACAACATATTATTACGTGTACATAATGTGCTAATCAAATGCCTAATAGAGAGGAGCTGGCTTTGCTTTGAGGAGAGCAAGTGTAATGGCAAAGCTTCAGCATGTCAGTGTGCAGAGAGGCAGAAATTAGATAAGGAGTCACAGTGCTGGGGAAGAAAGATAACATCCTTAAAACAGTTCAGCCTGATAACTGGCTAGACACGCTATGAAAAAAAGGAGAAAATGAATCTTAAATGCTACGTGCCAGATGGCCAAAGTCTAAGTAATATTTTTCTATTGTCCTGGGCTATTCATTTGTCAGCTCTAGAAGTTTATCTCTTCAAAACTTCCTATCCAGTTAATTTTTACTCTAGTTGATTCTTTTTGGAGAGGGGGTGTCTAGTCACTTGCCAGCTATGAGGTAGAGTGAACGTGTCTGGATTGAACAGAGAAGACAGAGTTAGCTTTTTTTTGTTGTTGTTACAGGATACTGGTTGGCATGGAAGGGTGGAGATATATTACTTTTTCTTCTTAACCCTTTAAAGCCTTGAGTATATGATGATAGTCATTATTCATGTGCTGTTTATTAATAGAATACTATGCTGAGCTCTGTATGGTAAGATATCCACTTCTCACTATGCTATTTTCATAATTCATTCATTTTTATTGGTGATAAAGCCACACTCACACCATCATTTTGATTAGAAGAGTGATGTTTTGTGTCTTACTTCTATATATTCCACTCGCCACATCCTTTCCAAAATCCAGGGGCAATGTTTCTGATTAAGATTTGAGTCTATTACCCAATCTAAACACAGAAAGCAAGATGAGTGCCGCAGGGCCAGATACACCCTTAATGAGACAACTGGGATTTATTCCCTAAAGTCACAAGGTCCTGGGAAAGTGAGTTTGGTCCTTGATGACCCATGATCCTCAAACCGAAAGATACCCTGTCACCACTATACCTTGATTTCCTTGTATTGTATCGGGTCATGTCAACTGGAACAAGCACAACTGGGCCACAGTAAAGTTCACAGAGAACTCCTAATTCCATGGATGGAAAGCAAAGTTCAGAGGAGCAAAACCTGACTCACTGCGTCTTAGAGGTGTGATAAGAACAGGGGAAGGAGTGAATTAAGAGAGCTGTGAATAAAGCTTGCATTTTAACAGGAAGTCCAATTAGATCCTGATACTTAAATGTAGAGATATTTTTAAGATCAGCCTATAAATAAGAAATACATCACCTTGTGAAAGAGAAACCTTGATCTCTGTGAAGAAAATGAACTCAGGCTTAGAAACTGCAATTTTAGGGTTTGGTAGGATAGAATAGCTTTTGTTTTGCATGCTTTTCATTAGGGAACCTTCCTCTGAATTTTTACAAATATGCATTTTGGGAAAATATTTTTATTTATTCTACTTATGAACCATGATTTGAGGTTCAGTGTTAAGGCAGCCCTCACCTGTGTACTAAATTAAGAAAAAAAAAAAAAAATAGAAGTAAACCCAAATTATTCTATTAATTTTTGGAAAAGATACACAAACTATCATGAAATTTATTTGGTATTCTAATTATGTTTAAACATTTCTAGTGTATTTTACATTCACAAATTACATATTTCACAAATTATTTATTTTTAGTTTTATTTTTTCTTAAAACACTCCTGGGTGGGGCAAAGATGGCTGACTAGGTAGAAGCTACTTCGGATCCCTCTTGCAACAAAGACTCGGAAAAACAAGTGAATTGATCACCTACATGACAATCTACTAACCCTGACCGTCAAACACATATCTAAAGACTTGACCTGAGTGACAGAGACTCAGCCAGCGCAAGCAGGCTGCACACTGATGTGGCTAACGAGAGAATGACCAACCACGGAGAAGCAGCAACTGTTTTCAGAGCCTGCAGCCAGTGTCCCAGTCAGAAAACTTTGGCACCGGGCTTTGGACTGGGTGCAGGGGAGCTGAGCGTGGCTTCCTGAGATGGCGCAAACACGGGACGCAGCCCTAGCCCCCAGAAGTGACCTTGGGGAAAGCCCAGCCAGTGCACGCAGGCAGCGCAGTGACGCAGCTGACAGGAGGAGAAGTCACTGGGAGGCAGCAACTGATTTTGGAGCCTGGAGTGTGGCGTCCCAGCTGGCGAAACTTGGCACCGGGCTTTGGACTGGGAGTGGAGGAACTGACCACAGCTTCTGAGACAGCACAAGCACAGGACTTGGGCCTGACCCTCGGGGGCAATCTCGACCCAGCCAACGCACACAGGCTACACACCCCTTGGGAATCTCAGATAAAACAGTAATCACCAAGCAAGATAAGTAACTTTGTCTATATTCCTGGGTGCTACTCTCTCCTATCTATCTGATCCCTCCCCTCCCCTTCCCAGGTGGTTTCATTAACACTGGAATTTCCTGGGCCAGAGAGTTAAGTGCTCTGTGGGTTTTTTTTTTTTTTTTTTTTTGGTCTTTTCCTAACCCATTCTCCTGGCCTGAGAGAAGCAGCTACAAAAAACCCAGGGACCAAAAATCCTTCCCTGACTTCCCAAAATTGGACTAAAAATACAGAACCAGCTCCAGGCAAGCATATGAGATCCACGGTCTTGGGCTTTCATCCCTAGGTGGCTATTATAATTCAAAGGCAATTCTGATAGAGATCTGACTGTAATTGTTTTAGCAGATTACTGGAAAGACAAGTTTCCCAGGTCTGATATCTCTACCTATTAAACAGAGCCCTCACTGACCCACAGCAGGGAACTGAGGGCTGAAGCTCCACCCAAACCACCTAGCCTCCTGCCACAGGGATCTGAGGATAATGAACCCCTATAAATCTGTAGAGGTACATGCATTGGGTGCCTAAGGTAAAGCTGCAGAGCCCAACCACCAAAGTCCTTTAGGAATAGAGACACACCTACCTCACTGGCACTTGGGGGAAGCCTGTCAGCATCCTGCCCCCCTGGAGTGTAACTCCCTGCTGCTACTAGAATCTGGTGCACACAACTATCACCACTACTCCTCTAAGTGAATAGGTGACACTCCACGCCACACACTTGGTAACTCAAAATCAGATTCTACTCTAGAATAGTGAATGGACTCTTAGGCTTATATATCTGGTAACAGCCCAAACCACCTGGTAATAGGACATAAGTGATTCAAAGGCCACAACAATCAAGACAGCGCAATCTAGTAGCCCATCTACGTATATTGAAAGAAAACAAAACAAGATAAGACTCAGTGAGCAAATATAAAATAAATCATTACAATATCTTATAGATGGCTCGGAGACAGCAGTCGATATCAGACCACATAAAGAAGCAGACCATGATTGCTTCTACAACTCCCCAAATTAAAGAATCAAAATCTTTCCCAAATGAAGATACAATCCTGGAATTGCCAGATGCAGAATATAAACTAATTTACAGAAAGCTTCAAGACATCAGGGATGACCTCATAAATGAAATAAGGCAATCTACAGAAAAAGCCAAGGAACACGCTGATAAAGCAGTTGAAGAAATCAAAAAGATTATTCAAGAACATAATGGAAAAATTAATAAGCTGCAAGAATCCATAGAGAGACAGCATTCAGAAATACAAAGGATTAACAGTAAAATTACAGAATTAGACAACTCAATAGGAAGTCAGAGGAGCAGACTCGAGCAATTGGAATGCAGACTGGGGGAGGTCGAGGATAAGGTAATTGACACCAATATAAAAAAAATATATAGTTGAGGAAAAATCAGATAAAAGAATTAAAAAAAAAATGAAGAAACCCTAGGAATCATGTGGGACTCTATCAGGAAGAATAGCGTGCGTGTGACTGGAGTTCCAGAACAGGGAGGGATAACAGAAAACACAGAGAGAATAGTTGAAGATCTGCTGGCAGAAAACTTCCCTGACATCATGAAAGATGAAAGGGTATCTATCCAAGATGCTCATCGAACTCCATTTAAGATTGATCCAAAAAGAAAATCACCAAGACTTATTATCGAACTTGCCAAAACCACAGATAAAGAGAAAATTTTAAAAGCAGCCAGGGATAAAAGAAAGGTCTCCCACAAAGGAGAATCAATAAGAATAAGTTCAGACTACTCAGCAGAAACCATGCAGTCAAGAAGGCAATGGGATGACATATATAGAGCACTGAAGGAGAAAAACTGCCAGCCAAGGATCATATATCCAGCAAAACTCGCTCTCAAATATGAAGGTGAAATTAAAGCATTTACAGATAAACATAAGCTTAGAGAATCTGCAAAAACCAAACCAAAGCTACAAGAAATACTAAAGGAAATTGGTCAGAAAATCAATAATATCAGATACCAACACAACACAAGGTCACAGAACAGAGCATCCTAACATTAACTCAAATAGGGAAATCACAAAAACAAATTAAGATTAATTTTAAAAAGAAAAAAATGCTCAAATCAGGGAATCATTGAGTCATTATGTAAAAGATCACAATAATCAAAAAGAGGGACTGAATACAGGAGGCATAGAACTGCCATATGGAGAGGAAAACAAGACGATATAGGACGATATGAGTTAGGTTTTTACTTAGAAAAATAGGAGTAAATATTAAGGTAACCACAAAGAAGTCTAACAATTCCATAACTCAAAATAAAAACTAAGAAAAACATAACGACTCAGAAAACATAAATTCGACTACTATGAAAATGAGGAACACGCAATTTACAAAGAAAAACGTCTCAGCACAAAAAAGTAAGTGGAAAAATGAAATTGTCAACAACACACACACAAAGGCATCAAAATGAAAGCACTAAACACATAAAAAAAATACTTATCTATAATTATGCTGAATGTAAATGGACTAAATGCACCAATAAAGAGACAGAGAGCCTCAGACTGGATAAAGAAACACGATCTGTCTATATGCTGCCTACAAGAGACACACCTTAGACTTAGAGACACAAACAAACTAAAACTCATAGGATGGAAAAAATATATCAAGCAAACAACAAGCAAAAAAGAAGAGGAGTAGCAATATTAATTTCTGACAAAATAGACTTTAAAGTTAAATCCACCACAAAGGATAAAGAAGGACACTACATAATGATAAAAGGGACAATTGACCAGGAAGATATAACCATATTAAATATTTATGCACCCAATGACAGGGCTGCAAGACACATAAAACGAACTTTGACAGAACTGAAAAATGAGATAGACACCTCCACAATTATAGTAGGAGACTTCAACACACCACTTTCGGAGAAGGATAGGACTTCCAGTAAGAAGCTCAATAGAGACACGGAAGACCTAATTGCTACAATCAACCAACTTGACCTCATTCACTTATACAGAACACTCCACCCAACTGCTGCAAAGTATACTTTTTTTTCTAGCACACATGGAATATTCTCTGGAGTAGACCACATATTAGGTCATAAAACAAACCTTTGCAGAATCCAAAACATCGAGATATTACAAAGCATCTTCTCAGACCACAAGGCCATAAAAGTGGAAATCAATAACAGAAAAATTAGGGAAAAGAAATCAAATACTTGGAAACTGAACAATACCCTGCTGAAAAAAGACTGGGTTATACAAGACATTAAGGAGGGAATAAAGAAATTTATAGAATGCAACAAGAATGAAAATACTTCCTATCAAAACCTCTGGAACACAGCAAAAGCAGTGCTCAGAGGTCAATTTATATCAATAAACGCACACATACAAAAAGAAGAAAGAGCCAAAATCAGAGAACTGTCCCTACAACTTGAACAAATAGAAAGTGAGCGACAAAAGAATCCATCAGGCACCAGAAGAAAACAAATAATAAAAATCAGCTGAACTAAATGAACTAGAGAACAGAAAAACAATTGAAAGAATTAACAAAGCCCAAAGCTGGTTCTTTGAAAAAATTAACAAAATTGATAAACCATTGGCCAGGCTGACTAAAGAAATGCAGGAAAGAAAACAAATAACCCGAATAAGAAACGAGATGGGCAACATCACAACAGACCCAACTGAAATTAAAAGAATCATATCAGGTTATTCTGAAAAATTGTACTCTAACAAATTTGCAAACCTAGAAGAAATGGATGAATTCCTAGAAACACGCTACCTACCTAAACTAACACAATCAGGAGTAGAACAACTAAATAGACCCATAACAAAAAAAAGAGATTGAAATGATAATCAAAAAACTCCCAACAAAAAAAAGCCCTGGCCCGGATGGCTTTACTGCAGAGTTCTACCAAACTTTCAGAGAAGAGTTAACACCACTACTACTAAAGGTATTTCAACGCATAGAAAATGACGGAATACTGCCTAACTCATTCTATGAAGCCACCATCTCCCTGATACCAAAACCAGGTAAAGACATCACAAAAAAAGAAAATTACAGACCTATATCCCTCATGAACATAGATGCAAAAATCCTCAACAAAATTTTAGCCAACAGAATTCAACAACATATCAAAAAAATAATTCACCACGACCAAGTGGGATTTATTCCAGGTATGCAAGGCTGGTTTAATATTAGAAAAACCATTAATGTAATCCACCATATAAATAAAACAAAAGACAAAAACCACATGATCTTATCAATTGATGCAGAAAAGGCATTTGACAAAGTCCAACACCCATTTATGATAAAAACTCTCAGCAAAATAGGAATTGAAGGAAAATTCCTCAACATAATAAGGGGCATCTATACAAAGCCAACAGCCAATATCATTCTAAATGGAGAGAACCTGAAAGCATTTCCTTTGAGAACGGGAACCAGACAAGGATGCCCTTTATCACCACTCTTATTCAACATTGTGCTAGAAGTCCTAGCCAGGGCAATTAGGCTAGACAAAGAAATAAAGGGCATTCAGATTGGCAAGGAGGAAGTAAAAGTATCTCTATTTGCAGATGACATGATCTTATACACAGAAAACCCTAAGGAATCCTCCAGAAAACTACTGAAACTAATAGAAGAGTTGGGCAGAGTCTTAGGTTATAAGATAAACATACAAAAATCACTTGGATTCCTCTACATCAACAAAAAGAACATCAAAGAGGAAATCACCAAATCAATACCATTCACAGTAGGCCCCAAGAAGATAAAGTACTTAGGAATAAATCTTACCAAAGATGTAAAAGACCTATACAAAGAAAACTACAAAGTACTAGTGCAAGAAACTAAAAGGGACCTACATAAGTGGAAAAACATACCTTGCTCATGGATAGGAAGACTTAACATAGTAAAAATGTCTATTCTACCAAAAGCCATCTATACCTACAATGCACTTCTGATCCAAATTCCAATGACATTTTTTAATGTGATGGAGAAACAAATCACCAACTTCATATGGAAGGGAAAAAAGCCCCGGATAAGTAAAGCATTACTGAAAAAGAAGAAGAAAGTGGGAGGCCTCACTCTACCTGATTTTAGAACATATTATACAGCCACAGTAGTCAGAACAGCCTGGTACTGGTACAACAACAGGCACATAGACCAATGGAACAGAATTGAGAACCCAGATATAAATCCATCCACATATGAGCAGTTGATATTTGACAAAGGCCCAGTGTCAGTTAATTGGGGAAAAGATAGTCTTTTTAACCAATGGTGCTGGCATAACTGGATATCCATTTGCAAAAAAATGAAACAGGATCCATACCTCACACCATGCACAAAAACTAACTCCAAGTGGATCAAAGACCTAAACATAAAGACTAAAACGATAAAGATCATGGAAGAAAAAATAGGGACAACGTTAGGAGCCTTAATACAAGGCATAAAGAGAATACAAAACATTACTAAAAATGACGAAGAGAAACCAGATAACTGGGAGCTCCTAAAAATCAAACACCTATGCTCATGTAAAAACTTTGCCAAAAGAGTAAAAATACCACCTACAGATTGGGAAAAAATTTTCAGCTATGACATCTCCGACCAGCACCTGATCTCTAAAATCTATATGATTCTGCTGAAACTCAACTACAAAAAGACAAACAGCCCAATCAGAAAGTGGGCAAAGGACATGAACATGCACTTCACTAAAGAAGATATTCACACAGCTAACAGATACATGAGAAAATGCTCTCTATCATTAGCCATTAAAGAAATGCAAAGTAAAAGTACGATGAGATTCCATCTCACTCCAACAAGGTTGGCATTAATCCAAAAAACACAAAATAATAAAAGTTGGAGAGGCTGCGGAGAGATTGGAACTCTCATACACTGCTGGTGGGCATGTAAAATGGTACAACCACTTTGGAAATCTATCTGGCGTTTTCTTAAAAAGTTAGAAATAGAACTACTATACAACCCAGAAATCCCAATCCTCGGAATATACCCTAGAGAAATAAGATCCTTTACACGAACAGATATATGCACACCCACGTTTATTGCAGCACTGTTTACAATAGCAAAAAGCTGGAAGCAACCAAGGTGTCCATCAATGGATGAATGGTTAAATAAATTATGGTATATTCACACAATGGAATACTACACATTGATAAAGAGCAGTGATGAATCTGTGAAACATTTCATAACATGGAGGAACCTGGAAGGCATTATGCTGAGTGAAATTAGTCAGATGCAAAAGGACAAATATTGTATAAGACCAGTATTACAAGATCTTGAGAAATAGTATAAACTGAGAAGAACACATTCTTTTGTGGTTACGAGAGGGGGCAGGGAGGGAGGGTAGGAGAGTGTTATTTACTGATTAGTTAGTAGATAAGAACTACTTTAGGTGAAGGCAAGGACAATACTCAATACAGGGAAGGTCAGCTCAAATGGACTGGACCAAAAGCAAAGAAGTTTCTGGGATAAAATGAATGCTTCGAAGGTCAGAGGAGCAAGGGTGGGGGTTTGGGGACTATGGCTTAAGGGGACTTCTAAGTCAATTGGCAAAATAAATTCTATTATGAAAACATCCTGCATCCCACTTTGAAGTGTGGCGTCTGGGGTCTTAAATGCTAACAAGCGGCCATCTAAGATGCATCAATTGGTCTCATCCCACCTGGATCAAAGGAGAATGAAGAACACCAAGGTCACACGATAACTATGAGCCCAAGAGACAGAAAGGGCCACATGAACTAGAGACTTACATCATCCTGAGACCAGAAGAACTAGATGGTGCTCAGCCACAACCGATGACTGCCCTGACAGGGAACACAACAGAGAACCCCTGAGGGAGCAGGATAACAGTGGGATGCAGATCCCAAATTCTCATAAAAAGACCAGACTTAATGGTCTGCCTGAGTCTAGAAGAATCCTGGTGGTGATGGTCCCCAAACCTTCTTTTGGCCCAAGACAGGAACCATTCCCGAAGACAACTCATCAGACATGGAAGGGACTGGACAATGGGTAGGAGAGAGATGCTGATGAAGAGTGAGCTACTTGTATCAGGTGGACACTTGAGACTGTGCTGGCATCTCCTGTCTGGAGGGGAGATGGGAGGGTAGAGAGGGTTAGAAACTGGCAAAACGGTCACGAAAGGAGAGACTGGAAGGAGAGAGCGGGCTGACTCATTAGGGGGAGAGTAAATGGGAGTATGTAGTAAGGTGTATATAAGCTTATATGTGACAGACTGACTTGATTTGTAAAGTTTCACTTAAAGCACAATAAAAATTAAAAAAAAAAAAGAAACCCTCTGGAACACAGTTCTACTCTGACACATGTGGGGTTGTTATGAGTCAGAATCACGTTGACAGTAACTGGCTTATATTCTGCCCCCTCTACCTAGACCTCCAGTGTTAGTGCTCTCCTTTGTTCCTTAGCATGCGTGACTCTTAGTCCACCTAGACATTGGTGCAGTTTAGTATTGACTAAGGGTTTGCTTTGTATGAGAAACCACACAAAATACTAAGGAATCAAAGACAAACAAAACCCAGTCCTTGCCCTAGAGGCAGTGAGAAGGGGAGATGAATAAACAATTATAAAACTGTGTGACAGAAACAGTGATAAGGCAGAGGAATGGAGAGCGGGGAATAATTGATTCTGCAGGAAAGTGGGTGATGCCTGCTTGACGTATCTCCGGAGTCATCTCCCAGGACCATTCCTGCTTTGCAGGCAGCCCCTGCCCTTCTACCCATACCTCCAAATTCCCAAGCAGCCTATTGCTTCCCCATAGCTTCTCCGAAAAGGGTGCTTCTAGGCAGAGAGGGCTCCTCTGCTCTCTGGTGACAGCGTGCATGAGGCAAGTCATCTTCTGGAGTTCTGCCAGTCCCAGCTCATTGGCCAAGTGACATCTAAATCCTCTTCTGTTTCTAGAAGTCAAAGTCTAAAGCTTTAACCTCTATTATGCAAACACAGCCTAAGCCTGCCATCCCATGAAGAGGTAAAACCCCAGGGAATCCCCTTGGGTGGATGGCACAGGTTGCCACAGACTTGCTCAGCATTCTGCACTGCCCGTCTTGTCTTCTTAGAAGTTATTATAATAAAACACCATGACTAACAGAAAAAAAAAAAAAAACACTCCTGAACATCTGGATAATACGATTATATTTATTTTTAGATGAAGAAATTAGTGGCTAACCCACATATAATAGAAAATAAACTAAAATTATAATTTTGGAATTCTTACTTCCTGTAACTCTAAATCATTGTTTTAACTTTCTGTTTATATTACAGTACCTGAATATTCATATTTCATAGGTTCTTAGTGTGTTTCTTTATCAAATTCCTAAATAAAAGGTAGTGAGTAAGCTAAAGGGAGATTTAAAACTAGGAAAAAAATCAAGCCTGATCTTTCTTCATGTATGTAAACCAAAACCAAATCCATTGCCGTTGAGTCGATTCCAACTCAGAGCAACCCTATAGGACAGAGCAGAACTGCTCCATAGAGCTTCCAAGGAGCAGCTGGTGGATTGGAACTGTCGAGCTTTTGGTTAGCAACTAAACGCTTAACCACTGTGTTATCAGGACCCCTTCATGCATGTGGCCAAGATAAATGGGCATATAAGGCTGATACAGAGCAAGTAGGTAATATACCCTTGTCATTCCTGTGAATAATGACACATCACTATGGAATACAAGTAACTCAAGTGAAGAGGACCCATTGCCGTTGAGTCAATTCCAACTCGCAGGAATCCTACTCTATGGCAGCTAACAACGACAACAAGAGAAGAGGCTGCTCAAGTTTTTCCAACTCACAGTAACTCTATGTACAACAAAATGAAACACTGCCTGGTCCTATACCATCCTCACAATCATTAGTATGTTTGAGCCCATTGTTCCATTCACTGTGTCAGTCCATCTCACTGAGAGTCTTCCTCTTTTTCATTGACCCTCTACTTTACCAAACATGAAGTCCTTCTCTATGGACTGGTCTCTGCTGATAATGCGTCCAAAGTATGGGAGATGAAGCCTTGCCATTCTTCCTTCTAAGGAGCATTCTGGCTGTACTTTTTACAAGACAAATTGGTTCATTCTTCAGGCAGCCTATGGTACATTCAATATTCTTTGCCAACACCATAATTCAAGTAGTGACAGGATAATATTCTTACCTGTACTTCCAATTTGTCTGCGCAATAATCCAATGGTAAAACCCAACTGGCCCATGTGCCAGGCGCAAGATCCTATTCGCATCTCCTTTCCTCTTAAGTTATAGAAAAAATGGTATAAAGATAGGGACCAGAGACCACAGGGACATCCTACATAGAAATTGCTTTGTAATCTATAAGTGCCAGTATTTTATGAATTGGAAGTAGACAGTTCAATATTGATGGCATGATGGTGTGATTTGAAGACCACAAAATTTCCTCCTGTCTTACTTATCTAGTGCTGCTATAACAGAAATACCACAAGTGTGTGGCTTTAACGAAGAGAAGTTTATTTCCTCATAGTAAAGTAGGCCAAAAGTCCAAATTCAGGGCATCAGCTCCAGGGAAAGCCTTTCTCTCTCTGTCAGCCTTCTCATCAGTGTTCCCCTGGACTAGAAGCTTCCCCACACTGGGACCTTGGGTCCAAAGGACATGCTCCACTCCAGACACTGCTTTCTTGGTGGTATGAGGTCCACCTGTCTCTCTGCTCGCTTCTCTCTTTTATATCTCAAGAGAGATTGCCTCAAGACACAATCCAATCTTGTAGACTTAGTCCTGCCTCTCTAACACAACTGCCGCCCACCCTCCTTCATTAATACACTGGCAGGATTTACAACATATAGGGAAATCACATGATACTGGGAGGTATGGCCCAGCCCAATTGATACACATATTTTTGGGGGACATAATTCAATCCATGACACCTCCCTTTTCCATAATGCCTCCCTCTACCTATCTACCCCATGGGCACATAATTCATGCTGAACAATTAGATAACTTCAGCATATTGGCCTGGTGGTCCAGGAGTAGGCTACGACCAAGCACAGCCAGTAAGGGTCTTCTTTGATGTGTGGGGACTAAGTCTGCCTTCATGGATCAGGATTCATAGACAGACTAGCGCTGTCAGTGGTTATCTTTCCTGGCATGTGGAGAAAGCCTGTCTGAAAATGAACCCAAATGGAGAAATGCAGAGCCGTGGGATGACGAGAAAGAAATCCTTGATATCCTTGTTAAAACCCCTGCATCTAGCCTTCCCTGAAGCTAGAGGTACTCCTGAGTATGAATGTTTTTCCATTTTTTCCAAAAGCCAGTTTGAGTTAGACTTCTATTGTTGAAATTGAAAAAATACTCACTAAAACCTTGAAAAAATTCAGCTTCTGACGCCCTGTAACTTTTCCTTCCAGAGTCTTTCTTTTTTCTGTCTCTTAAATCCTACCTGACATAGGTGGTATTGCAGTTTAGGACTGGCAATAAAAATATGACAAAATTAAGCAACAACACAGGTTATAGTTTTATATATGCTGTTGTCGTTAGCTGCCACTGAGTTGATTCTGACTCATTGCAACCTCATGTGTGCAAAGTAAAACTGCTCCATACAGTTTTCAAGGCTGTGACTTTGGAAGAAGATTACCAGGGCTGTCTGCCAAGGTGCTTCTGGGTGGATACAAACCCCAAGCTTTTGGCTAGTAGTCAAGAGCTTAACTACTTGTACCATCCAGGAATTCATAGTTTTATATAATTAACCCTAAAACTCGTGGCACAAAGAATAAATGTTTTCAGATTTTAGTGAGAGGGTACATAACTGGGAGCTAGTGTAATTCAGAGATAGCCTCATGCAGGAAGTAAACTTGAGGCTTTAACGATGAAAAGTGGTTAAAGAATATACGATGGCAAAAGAGAAAGATACTACAAGTAAGGAGAATACGAGGAACAAAGAGCAATAGGGATGGATCCAAACGAAAATGTCCTGGGTAGAGGATGATGGTCAAATCTGGGTTGGTAGAAAGGTCTTGCTGTGTAACAGAGATATTTGAAAGCCAGGCAAAAGATTTAAGATGTGACCTGATTGGATATAGGGACCCTTGAAAGTTTTTGGCTAAAGATGTGACATGATGAAAGAGGTGTTTCACCAATATTAGGGCTGCTTTGGGATGTATGTAGACTGGAAAGCAGAGAGGGTAGAGTCAGGGAGGTTAGTTAGGAGGCTGTTTTCAGCAATGCTCTGTGAGAGGTCAAGGAAAGTGTATACTTAGATTGTGGCAGTGAGAAAAAGAAGGAAGATAGAAGAGGAATAAAAGCATTTTAAAGGAAAAAAAAAAAGCCATAGAAAGGATGAAATGAATAACTTTAAATTTTTGATACTCTGTATCAGGACATGTTCTTACACACAGGGGGTTTGAATTCTTGAGAGGTCCACATCGGAAGCCTGTGCTGTTGAAGGTGAAGGACTGAAATTCGGATTTCAGGATACAGAGAAAACAGGACTGAATACAGTGATTGGGAGTAGGCTGCAAAGAGATGGTACTTTAAGTTAAGGCAAAGGGTGATGAGAGGTAGAGAGGCAGAGAGAGAGGCTCCATATTCAAATAACACAGAAAGCTGTAGAGAGAGAAGCATGGGGCAAAGAAGTGGCCAGAGTTATCGGGCAGAAGCAGCAAGAGAAGCCAGGAAAGCTATAACGAATCAATGATTAAAGAAATGGGATTTGGAGCTGAACAAAACACTGCCATTGTTTAAAGAAAAGGTCCCCACAATTTTTGATTACATAATACTATTAGTCGAAATGTTCTGAGCCTGCACTCCGTTTCCAAATATCGAATTTCAAGACACTTCCTCCATAGCACATATTTCTGTTGAAAACCAGATAACTTACAAATGATTCAAATGTCACTTTTATCCTGAAGTAGTGTTTTAAGTTTTTAGTTTTGATGTCTGTAACTAGTATAGCATTGACAGCAAACTACTATCACAGAAAAGGTCAGGAAACTTGAAACACTTGCCTTCTAGCAAAGTAAAATAGAAGCATCTTTAAGTTTGAAAACTCTCCTTATTAACAATAATGGAAATGAATTCATATTTCAAATAGTTCTTTTTATGGAGTTTTAACCTGACACCATCTTGGATCTTATTACAGTCTTATTTTTACTTTGTAAAGTGGTAGACAAAGAGCTAGAACTAAATGTAGAAATGTCTTCTCTGACATTTTCTAGTTTGCTTGTTTTATCAACTTTGTTTTATTTTTTCAATTTCTGGTTTCTTAGCAGTAATATATATATTTTTTATTTTAAATTTCTTTTTTTTTATTGTACCTTAGATGAATGTTTACAGAACAAATTAGCTTCTCATTAAATAGTACACATTGTTTTATGCCATAGGTTAACAACCCCATGACATGTCAACACTCTCCCTTCTTAACACTGGGTTTCCCATTACCAGCTTTCCTGTCCCCTCCTGTCTTTCAGTCCTTGTCCCTGGGCTGGTGTGCCCCTTTAGTCTCATTTTGTTTTATGGGCTTGTCTAATCCTTGGCTGAAGGGTGAACCTCAGGAAAGACTACATTACTGAGCTAAAAGGGTATCCAGGGGCCATACTCTTAGGGTTTCTCCAGTCTTTGTCAGGCCAGTAAGTCTGGTCTTTTTCTGAGAGTTAGAATTTTGTTCTACATGTTTCTTCTGCTCTGTCCTGGACCCTCTATTGTGATCCCCGGCAGAGCACTCAGTGGTGGTAGCTGGGTACCATCTAGTTGTACTGGACTCAGTCTGGTGGAGGCTGTGGTAGTTGTGGTCCATCAGTCCTTTGGATTAATCTTTCCCTTGTATCTTTAGTTTCATTTTTTTTTTAAAATTTTTATTGTGCTTTAAGTGAAAGTTTACAAATCAAGTCAGTCTCTCACATAAAAACTTATGTACTCCCAATTGCTCTCCCCCTAATGAGACAGCCCACTCCCTCCCTCCACTCTCTCTTTTTGTGTTCATTTCGCCAACTTCTAACCCCGTCTACCCTCTCATCTCCCCTCCAGGGAGGAGATGCCAACATAGTCTCAAGTGTACACCTGATCCAAGAAGCTCACTCCTCACCAGCATCCCTCTCCAACCCATAGTCCAGTCCAATCCATGTCTGAACAGTTGGCTTTGGGTATGGTTCCTGACCTGGGCCAACAGAAGGTCTGGGGACCATGACCACCGGAGTACTTCTAGTCTCAGTCAGACCATTAAGTCTGGTCTTTTTATGAGAATTTGGGATCTGCATCCCACTGCTCTCCGGCTCCCTCAGGGGTTCTCTGTTGCGTTCTCTGTCAGGGCAGTCATCGGTTGTAGCCAGGCACCATCTAGCTCTTCTGGTCTCAGGCTGATGTAGTCTTTGGTTTATGTGGCCCTTTCTGTCTCTTGGGCTCGTAGTTACCTTGTGTCCTTGGTGTTCTTCATTCTCCTTTGGTCCAGGTGGGTTGAGACCAATTGATGCATCTTAGATGGCTGCTCACTAGCCTTTAAGACCCCAGATGCCTCTCTCCAAGGTGGGATGCAGAATGTTTTCTTAATAGATTTTATTATGCCATTTGACTTAGATGTCCTCTGAAACCATGGTTCCCAAACTCCTGTCCCTGCTACACTGGCCTTTGAAGCATTCAGTTTATTCAGGAAACTTCTTTGCTTTTTGTTTAGTCCAGTTGTGCTGACCTCACCTGTATTGTGTGTTGTCTTTCTAGTCACCTAAAGTAGTTCTTATCTACTATCTAATTAGTGAAAACCCTTCTCTCACCCTCCCTCCCTTCCCCCTCAGCAGTAATATTTTTAAGGTCCTTGTCATTTTTTGTGAGGATTAACTTAGGTCAAAAATAGATGATGTAATGTATAAATCCACCTTTACAGGCACATGAATGGCAATGTGTCTAATATGGTAGAAGTTACCAGTTACATGTGAATGACATGCTAACCTCTTCATAGTTGCCCTCTCTGTGTGTGCACATACATATATATTATCTTTATATTAAATAATATCAAAGCCTGTTTATTTTCATGTTTTTATAGAAGAAAACAAATTCTAATAGTTTTACCATGCTTCAGCTGGTTGTTGCTCACCTCCTGGGTGCGTATACTCCACTTTGGAGATTTCTCCTTCAAGAATGGGACACCTTCAAAAAGAAGAAGAGGTGTAGTAGATGATTGACAACGAAAGCTGGAGTCCAATGAGCTAAAGAGAAAATCAGTGAAGAAGAAATGGGACAGATGATTTTAGACTACTTTTGGCAATGAAAGGAATGAATAGGAAGAGAAAATCTACATGGTGCATAGAGAAAGGAGAAGGTAGAAAATTCCTCACTATTGACAAGTTTGGGGGAGATTTCTGTATTTGAAGACTGAGGGTGAAGAGAAAATGTAGAGTGTGGAATAATAAAATATCGGAGAGGGGGGAGTAGAAGAGAGTTGATTTAAGGTCAGTGGAAGATAGGGTTTACCTCTGAAAACTCAGATATGCATCTTGGAGATGCAGGCCAAGAAAAAAAGAAAAATTCCTTTGGTTCTGTTTCCCTTATAGAGAGTGATTAGTGGATAAAATTGCTATGGAAAATGGAGACACAATGACTACTTTTAAGCAAGAGAATGGCACGAGTAAACCAGATTGTAGGAAGAAAGAGCTGGCCACAGGCAATGTGTAAATGAAAAGAAAAAACAAACCAAAAACCAAACCCACCCTGTCGAGTCAATTCTGACTTACAGCAACCCTATAGGACAGAGTAGAAGTGTCCCATAGAGTTTTGAAGGAGGGCCTTGTGGATTCAGACTACCGACCTCTTGGTTAGCAGCCACAGTACTTAACCACTGCATCACCAAGGTTTTATAGCAGTTCAGAAAAAAACTATAGGAAACACAAACATGGTAGCTAGAGAAGAAATGGTGGAGATGGGAGATTTTGGCTGCAACAAAGGGTGACTTGGTGACTGATAAATGCTAAGAAGAATTCCATCAAATATGACCCTTCCTTTGAATGTCTGCTCTCAGTTTAGTGTACCTTTCAGTGAATATTTCTAAGTCACACTCATGGCTACTGTGACCTTCAGGGAAACTAATTCATGGATTCAAGTATGGCCCTAATCGGACTTCACAAAGGCTGGGGAGTTGTTGTATCCACAGGATCTCATTTGTAATTAAAGTTAACATTGTTTGAAAGACACTTTTACCAGATAATGCCCTTTCAATCTTTTTATAAATCCATCTATCCAACTTCCTCATGAAGCTCCTATTCAGTAGTATTTAAGTTCATGAGTTGGATGAGACAAAAATTAACCAGCTGTTTTCAAGATCCCAAACAAGCACTGGGATTTTTCTCTGACAAAATGGAGGACACCCTGTGCCAACACTTACGTTCCTGGCCAACCGAGCCCAATCTTTAATGGTAGTGTATTTGTTTTCCATTTAGTAGTTGATGGATTTTGAAATGTAATCTTGGCTTCAAGGACTATCATCAGAGTTCAAATGTGGACTTAGCCATGATGTCTGTTAGTGTTTGGGGGATACATGGTGGCAGGTGTTGGAAGAAATACCGAATGCTAATTGAACTCTCTGTCATCTGCTCAGTCCCTCTATCTGCATGACCCATTTTTTGTTTGTTAAAATGTTAAAAATATGCTCATATTTGAGTACACAGCTAAGAAGCGCAACACCTTTTAGCTGTGCAGATTCTTATTGCAGGGAGTAGGAAGACAGTGCATTTTTAAAAGTACTTTGTTCTCTAAATTAATAATGTCTTTGTACATTTTTTTTTTTTGTACATAGCTTTAAAAAATATATACTTTCCGAATCATCAAAACCCATGAGGATGAATGTTTAAAAGCCATTCTCATTTCTCTACCTGGCTTTCAACTTTTTAATTGTTAGAATTTGAATTCGTTTTGGATTTCATTTGTTCAAATTCTGATGGATAAATTATTATATTTGGAAATCATGAGTCCTGCATCCTAGATGTAGTTTCACCGGTGACTTTTACTCAGTAACCTTGAGAAATCACTTCAGCTCTTTTGCCATATGTAATCTCCTTTCCCCTGCCAAATATTGTTAACAAGAATAGTTTCTACAAAACTCCTAGGAGATTTAGAGGATAAATACAATTTGAGTTGGAATGATAAATGCTGATAAATGTCTTTGTAGTGGTGTTGGATACATATCAAATACCATTTGCATAGAATTGCGATGAACTACATAGCCACTTTGTTCTCATGGTTACATTTCTTTCAGGAAAAGAAGGTGTTTCCTGTAAATGTTTCTAGCAGTCTTGTAAAGTGAGAAGTGGTTCTCTTTAAAATGAGGAAAAGGATAAGCTTATAGATTACTCGTGAGCTTTTACAGAATCTTTGTGCTCTATTCCTTACATGATTTCTTATGGTTCTTATTCTTCTTGGGGTCAGAAATGAAAACTTTCAAACCATCCTGTCAGAACATTTCGTGGGAACTGAGATAAAAGCAATTTTGAGTCTCTTATCAGTGGGTCTTGTCATTTGGCTTTATGGTACACTTAAGTTATCTGACGGCACACTATTGTTTATGACTATGGTTTGGCTTGTGTTTATGCAGAATTTTCTGAAATAGCCTAGGTTTCGGCAGCTTTGAGATGGACTTTGAACATGGACTTGGAACACCAGAGAAAATTGTTCCTTACTGTGTGGTCTTTTACTTTCTTTAATTAAATGAATTTAGAAACTATTTTTCCTAGTATTTGGTTGGGAAATTTTAGATCATGCTTACAAGAAGATAGGCACATATCCCTAAATATAATTTATATCTCCTAGGATTTAAATATCTATTTCTGGTATACTAATTGACACTTAGATTTTTTTGTCATGGTCAAATTAAACCCCAGAGGGAAAAAGTAAGAACTTACTTTAGTAATGCTGAATCTAAGAGAAGGCTTAGGACAAATGGGCAACACGTTTAGTTCAGTAATTAGAAAACACTATCATAGCTCAACATTTGTACTCATATGCTATATCAATCCTTCTCGTATTGTTAGAGTTAGTTATGGTAATATTTGGGCTGCAACTTGATGTGCTGTTTTTTTTTTTTTTTTTAAGTGCTCTTTCCTGGGGACCCCTCTTGTGTTAATCTTCATGTGCCCAAAAGTCTTAGATTTTTATTACACATTGGATACTGTATAGACTTTAGTTGATAATCTTGGTTGTTAAACTCACAAGTAAGTTTGTTGATTGTAACCTGGTCATTTACCAACTTCATGAGTCCTCTCACTTTCATGATCACTGCTTAGGCACTCAGGAAGTCACTTGTTGAGATTTCCAGGCTGCTCTGTAATTAAACCCTTCTGATTAGGTAATCTGGGTTAATAATCCATACTCCCTCATTACCTAGGGCAGCTAGAGCTATTTTTAAAATTTGTTTTATGTATAATGGCATTCAAAACAACTTATATTATGAAACTGATTCCATTTTTAACTCAAAGTGTTTCTAAAACAGTGTTTCATTTTTTCTCTTTTATCTATCTTGTAAACAGACTCAGACTCGACCAATAGTTATTACTTGTCTTATATGTGTCAGATAACTGTATTTGGCACTGGAGATAAAAGCAAATCATGGCATCTTACCTCAAAGAGTTCACAGTCAAGTATATCCCGCTTTGCTTTTTATATCTACAAGATGCCTGGTAAAATGTCTCGGCAAGGGATTGGACTGGATTATAAAATAGACGATGATATTGGTGAGGAGTAAGCTTCTTGGCTCAAGTAGACACATAAGACTATGCGGGCAACTCCTGTCTGGAGGCGAGATGAGTAGGAAAAGATGGACAGGAGCCAGTTGAATGGACATGAGGAATACAGGGAGGAGAGGAGGAACATGCTGTCTCATTAGGGGGAGAGCAGCTAGGAGTACATAGCAAGGTGTGTATAACTTTTTATATGAGAGATTGATTTGTGAACTTTCACTTAAAGCCCAATAAAAAAACTGTCTATATATGCACAATGGCTGAGCAGAAGGTGATTTTGTAAGGGAGTCTGATATCTTCTAATTTTAATTTACTTATGATTTATTCTCCATAAAAAGTCTTTATTTTGAAGATATAAAAAAAAAATAGGTGGATTTAATTAACTTGGCCAGTAATTCCTAAAAGTTCTCCCTTGAAAAAACATGTTTCATCCCAGAAAGCAGCTATATATTTAAAAAAATCATGTACTTGAGGGAGGGTTTAATTAAGCATGAATATCAGGTATGCAACCCTTATTTTCACAGCATATTCAGGAGGTCATTGAGATTGCACAGGAATGCTGGAGGGGACCTGTTAGATTATTTTTAGAAGAAAGGATGTTGCTGAGTGGTCTGTAGAGATGGCATAAAAACCAGAGAGGGTAGAATGGTCCTTGGTACTTTTACAGTGGAGAAAGTATACTGACTGTCATGGATTGAATTATGGCCCCCCAAAAATGTGTGTATCAACTTGGTTAGGCCATGATTTCCAGTACTGCGTGGTTGTCCTCCATTTTGTGATTGTAATTTTCTGTCAGAAAGGATTAGGGTGGGATTGTAACACCCTTCCCAGGTCACATCCCTGATCCAATGTAAAGGGAGTTTCCCTGGGGTGTGGCCTGCACTAGATGACTAAGACACTGACTCTGTAAGAGAAACCTACAGGCCCTACACATACTAGAGCCATATGCAAATCATAACTGTCAGGAGGTAGCTAGAACTTCATGAGGAACTCTAATACCTCTTCCTTTTCTCCCCAACTCTGTTTGAGGACTTTTCTGAGGAAGGTAAATCTATGAGGTCTCGGGTGTTGAACATGGAAGCCCCAGTGGCTTAGTGGTTAAGTGCTATGACTACTAACCAAAAGGGTGGCAGTTCGAATCCACCAGGTGCTCCTATAGGGGCAGTTCTACTCTGTCATATAGGGTTGCTATGAGTCGGAACTGACTCAATGACAACAAGTTGTTTTTTTTTGTAGCATGGCAGGTCTGAACACCAAAAGTCAGCAATGCCACTCTCTCTGAGGCAGAACTCCACCTAAGGTAGCAACAGGAAGGCAAAGTCTAACAAAATCCCTTTGTGTGTGATTCAACACACAGCAGAGGATTCTCAATGTGTTTAACAACCACAGCTGAAAGGAAGTTTCCCTTGCTCAGCTGGATGCAGTCATGTTTGTGTGATGTAGAGTATGAAACAGAAGAAATTTCCATGCTATTATTGCAGCTGTTTGAGAAGGCTGCCAGATAGGATCCTACATTTGGGGCTGCGAATCATTATGAAGCCTCCAGTAGCTTCCACCATGATGTAGCTGTCCTTCATAGCTTTAGAGCTCAAGCTTCTGTTTAAGAATGTGTTTTCCTCTTTCTTTGTCTTTGTTATTCGCCCTCATTGTTCTAGGTAAGTGCTCTCAGTTTAAGTCAATCAGGGGTGGAGTTTTCTGAGTACCAGCCATGATTCCTCTGTTTTCTGGGAAACCCAACCTTAGGCACCATCTGGCTTTTGAAGAAATAGCTGTAGACTGGGAGGTAGTGGCAGTAGGGAATGAGGACTGTATAGCACATTTTTCTTGTGTATTTTTAGAAATTTCCGTGGTTTTCTAGGCCAAAGGGCTTCTGCACCATATCAGCATTGGCTTTTTCTTGTGCTAATTATTGCTGAGTTCTTTCTATCAAAGAAGTCTCTGGAGCTAACTCTGCAGTTTCTTCCATAGTGTATCAACACTGTTGCCAGCTTTCTCCAGATGATGTTTCTTCAGCTCAGTAATTAGTTCTTTGTGTTTGTAGAAAATGGTTTGAGGATATTGAGATCAGAGAGATGGCCTTTGTCCATGTTCTGGAAACACTGCCTTCCTGGTGGTTCAAAGATGAGGAAAACAAAATGTTGAGAAAATTTGACCTTGGTTTTATTGAGGGCAGATTCATCATGGCTCTGAGTATCATTTGGTTTTATAAATAAAACCTCTTTGGCCTCCTCTTCATATCTCCTTCTTTTACAAGATTCTTGCTTTGTTTATAAAATTAGAAATCCTATAAATGTACAAATAATCTTATGCTTGGGAAATAAATGCATGTTCTAGCTGTGCTCTATGAGGCATGTTTATCACGCCACTAACTTCTGGAGTAGGTTAAAAATACCCAAATAATCCTAGTTAGATTGTGTTATCAGTTTTTTAGTTATTGAAAATATTCCATTTAGAGGTCATTCATTTTCAAAAGTGTAGCTATTTGCAATGTTCTATGCTACCAATAATATGGGTAATTTAGCTTGGGTAGAACTTTTTAAACTCTCTTTGCTTCATTTTCCTCTTTCACACAATGAAGGTCATTTTGTAATGGTTAAATGAAGTAATGTGAGCCCAGGATCTGGACATAAAATACTAAAAATTAGGAACAGAATGAAGCTAAGGGATTGCAGAATCTGAGGAGATGGAGGGGTGGGCTTTGGCAAATACTACGTAGAAGAGGTGCTTTTGTGCTGGACCTTGGAAATTGGTAGAATTTGCTCATGTCAAAATTCAAAAGGACATCCCATGCCAAAGGAATAGTGGTGCCGAGGAATAGGAATGGGTAAGTGTGGTTAGTTTGGCCAAAGGATGGTGGGGAATCAGCACTGAAAAGGGAAACCTGAACAGATTGTGGAGGGCTTTAGATGCCCAGCTAAGGCATTCAGACTTTGATTCAGAGATGGCATTTGATAAAACTACCATCAAGAACTAGGTTTGATTTTTTTTTCCCCCACAATGGGCTGAATTACCCCTTGTTCCAGGGCATGAAGGGGTTATTGGGCACAATTCTGATTTATGGTGATTCCGATCTTATTTCATATGCAGCCCTGAGGAATTGTAGCAGGAGGAGATCCAAGGATGAAAGTCCATTGTGGCATGACTCCTAGGCTAGAGGACTGGTAACACCATCCAAAATGACTGGGTGTTTTTAACCTATTCCAGAAGTTAGCGGCATGATAAATATGCCTCAGTAGAACATAGCTAGAACATCCATTTATTTCCCAAGTATTAAGTTATTTGTACATGTTTATCAGGTTCTCTTACCACTCTGCCATGTTAATTGCTATACAAAGCACATCTGTCAAGCTCATCTTGCAAAAGTTTCAGGTTCTTATTGTGACCCACATGCAAACCCTTCTCTCTGGCCACACACATGGCCTCTACATCTCTGTGAGTAAGCAGACATTGCATGTCTGCTTTCTACTACAATTTTACCCTGCTGGGATACAGCAGAGATTAGATTAGCAACCTTATTTGTCCCTGCAGAAGATAAAAACCCAGACAGAGTCTCTTATAAAAAGGCCGTAAAGACCAATTGTCTTACTCTTGGCTGATTTTTTTTTTTTTTTTTGGCTGATTTAAAGCTATTGCCCCACTTTGTCCCTATCTTATAGGTGTGTGAATTGCTTGTTAATCCTTCATAGTGGACATAAGCTCTTCTCTTATAATCAAGGTGACATAAGCCCTGAAGGGAGTGAAATTCACTTGCTATCCAGAAGAGTTTTGGAAATCAGATATAACTTTCCACGAGCTAATCTACATTTCTAATTTATAGACAGAGGATATTAGATGGCATTGTCAGTCCCGCAGCCAAGGGGCAATTATTCAACTTTTATATCAGAGCTTGGTCCTCTATAGTTTTAAATGATTTTTTAGCTTTTGAGCATTTGTTTGGAGGACCATTTCCCTTTCTGTCATTGCTGATGAATATCTCTGTCAGCGGCAAGATTCACTTGTGTCAGCCCCCAATTTAGAAGATGGTAATTTTATGATGCCTTCCAGGTCCTGTGTGATATGGCAAGCTTTTATTAGATGTAGCTGTTAGGCTGGAGGACTATAGACTAATGAATGTATTTGATATTTGACAAGTATTTCTGAGTAACTATCATGAGCCAGACTTTCTCAAGTACTGAGTCATATTATAACGGGTGTATGGGATTTTGATTCCTTTTTAAAGTCAAACATCCTAAAAAATATCTTTTTAAAAATAGAATCATAGATTTGGAGGAGATTTTAATATTCCTAACAACACTTCCACTACCTGTCTGTCAGTTTGTCCTACTTTGATGGCTTGTGTGTTGCTATGATGCTGGGAGGTATGCCACTGGTATTTCAAATGCCAGCAAGGTGACCCTGGTGGACAAGTTTCAGCAGAACTTCCAGACTAAGACAGATTAGGAAGAAAGACCTTGCAATCTACTTCAGAAAATTAGTCCATGGAAACCTTATGGATAATAACAGAATATTGTCTGTATAGTGCTGGAAGATGAACCTCCTAGGTTGGAAGGTGCTCAAAGTACACAGTAGCTGCAACAGTGGACTCAAGCATACCCACTATCATGAAGATGGCACAGGTTCAGGGTGCTCCCTCCTGTTGTACATGGAGTCACCACAAATTGGAGCTAAATCAACAGAAACCACCGCCACCAACAGTGCCTTCACCGCTCCGCGTGGTCTCACCACCTCTCCGTTCACATCTTGCTGTGCTAGTCTGATAGTTCGCTCACTTGTCCTCTCTCTTTTCCTTAGACATCCTAGATTTCTTTTAATTTTTGTGGATTCTAGGCCATGTCCTCTCTCAGATCGTACATGTACAGTTTCTCTTTCCACCAGCTAACTCCGACTCTGCATTTAGGTCTCAGCTTAATTAATTGCCACTTCCTCAGGGAAGTATTCCTGATTCCCCAAGACTCACGTCTCTTTGATTTCTGTTCCCAGATTTCTTTGTTTCATGTTTTTCTGTGTTATTTTTTTTGTAGAACTTTGTAAGCCTGTAATAATTATTTTAAGCCTGTTTTCTGTATTAGACTATTATTTCCACAAGGGCAGGTGTTTTGCTCACCATAGCAGTTGTAGCACATAGCACATTTTCAAAACAGATTTGATGATTGACTAAGAGATTATCGTGTCTAAACTCTTTTTCTCATCAAAACTTCGAAGATCATAAATGTCTTTCCCAAGGAGCATAGTTAGGAGCTGAGCCAATTATGTTTCCTGACTCCTCGTCCTATGCCCACTTTACCAACATGCCAGAGCAGGTGTGGGGCCAGTTAGGTTGCAGTGAAATTCCCTTTTAGGTAGCAGACCCTATTTCTGCATATATATATAAATATCCATATACATACCAAAACACAAAAACAAAAAACCCCCAAACTTATTGCTGTCAAGTCGATTGTAACAGTGATCCTATAGGACAGAGTAGAACTGTCCCACAGGGTTTCCAAAGAGCAGCTGGTAGATTCAAACTGCTGACCTTTTGGTCAGCAGCCGAGCTCTTAACCTCTGTGCCACCACAGTGTGTATATAAAAAAATATGTATATATACACATACAGTGAAATCTGTGAGAACTGGAACTCAAAAGACTGCCTTCTTGTTCTCAAAAATTTTCCGCCTTTGACATGGTGCAGTCTTAACGCTTTACTATCTACTAGTGGAAAATATTTGAGTTTTCCATCTCTGACAGATCTTTGCCTTACACAGATTCTGGCTTTCACAGGTTTTACAGGGAGAGGCACGCCTGCCATTACGGCTGGGGAGAGGCTATCCTGATGGAAGAACTGTATCCAGAGTATTCTTGAGCCTGAATTGTAACTGTTACTCCCTAGTAAACCCCATAATTGTGAATTTGGTCTGTGAGTTCTATGTGGCCATTGCAATGAGTTATTGAACGCACTATGGAGTGCTGCGGGGGGGATGGTAGGTGTCAGAATTAGTAAAGACGGCAGAGAGAGGAGGCATGTCTGACCTCTGCCTCATGGGAATCAGCCTTGGGCTGTTGATCTGGATTCTCCTGTCCGTTTGTGAAGTAAGGAGAGGTCAGACACTGCACCCAAGCCATTTTTACAGTCCAATTCCTCCAAATGTAAACATTTACCTTTTTATCTATCTGCCTGCCTGCCTGCCTGCCTATCTATCTACAGAAGCTTTATTTCTGAACTATTAACTGCTGAGGTACAGATATGATACCTCATTATCCCAAAATAGTTTAGCATGTATTTCATAAAAACAAGAACATTCTTTTACATACCCACAACTATCAGAATCAGCAAATTTAACAGTAATACATTATTAGGTATTAAGTATCCACAGTTCTTATTCAGATTTTACCAATTGTTGTAATAATGTACTTTCTAGCCAAATAAAATCTAGGGTCATGTGTTATATTCAACTGTCGCATCTCTTAGCCTTCTTTTAATGTAGAACAGTTCTTCAGTCTTCTAAAAAATATAGGCCAAGTATTTTGTAGACTATCACTTAATTTAAATTTGGGATATAACTTAATCTGGATATAATTGTACAACCAGGGCTCCATATGATAATATTGTTCAATAATTTCTGCATTCTGTTAGATCATCTTTCTTTGGTATGGGTGCAAGTATGGATCTCTTCCAGTCGGTGGGACAGGTAGCTGTCTTCCAAATTTCTCGGCATAGACAAGCGAGCGCTTCTAGTGCTGCAACCATTCGTTGAATCATCTCAATTGGTACTCCACCAATTCCTGGAGCCTGGCTTTTCACCAGTGTCTTCAGCGCAGCTTGGGCCTATTACTTCAATACCATCAGTTCTTGATCCTATGCTACCCCTGAAATGGCTGAATATCAACCAATTTTTTTTGGGTACAATGACTGTGTATTCGTCACATCTTCTTTTGATGCTTCTTTATTGTTTAATATTTTACCCGTAGAATCTTTCAATATAGCAACTCAAGGCTTGAATTTTTTTATTCGTTCTTTCAGCTTAAGAAATGCCAAGCATGAACTTCCCTTTTGGTTTTCTAACTCCAGGTCTTTGCACATTTCATTATAATACTTTACTTTGCCTTATCAAGCAGCCCTTTGAAATCTTCTACTAAGCTCTTTTACTTCATCATTTCTTTCTCTCTTTTTAGCTCCTCTATGTTCAAGAGCAACTTTCAGAGTCTTTTCTAACATCCACTTTGGCCTTTTCTTTCTTTCCTGTCTTTTTAATGACCGCTGGCTTTCTTCATGTATGATGTCCTAGCTGTCATTCCACAACTCCTCTGTTCTTGGGTCATTAGTGTTTGATGTGTCAAATATATTCTTGAGTTGTTTCCTAAATTCAGGTGAAATATACTCAAGGTCATACTTTGGCACTTGTGGACTTGTTCTAATTTTCTTCAATTTCAGCTTGTACTTGCATACCAACAATTAATGGTCTGTTCTGCAGTTAGCCCCAGGCCTTGTTCTCACTAATGATATTGAGCTTTTCCATCGTTTCTTTCCACAAATATACTCGATTTGATTCCTGTGTGTTCCATCTGGCGAGGCCCAAGTGTATAGTTGCCATTTAAGTTGGTGTGAAAAGGTATTTACCATGAGGAAGTTGTTGGTCTTGCAAAATTCCGTCTTGAGATCTTTGGTGTCATTTCTATCATCAAGGCCAAATTTTCCAACTATCAATCCTTCTTCTTTGTTTCCAACTTTCCCATTCCAATCACCAGTAATTATCAATGCAACTCGATTGCATGTTTGATCAACTTCAGAGTGCGGCAATTGGTAAAAACCTTCAAATTCTTCATCTTTGACCTTAGCAATTGGTGCGAAAATTTGGATAATAGTCATATTAACTGGTCTTCCTTGTTGGTGTGTGGATATTATCCTATCACTTACAATGTTGTCCTTCAGGATAGATTTTGAGATATTCTTTTTGACTATAAATTCGATGTCATTCCTTTTCAATTTGTCATTCCCAACATAGTAGACTATATGATTGTCTGATTCAAAATGGCCGGTAACAGTCCATTTCATGTCACTAATGCCTAGGATATCGATGTTTTATGTGTTCTATTTCATTTTTGATGACTTCCAATTTTCCTGGATTCATATTCTGTATGTTCCATGTTCCAATTATTCATGGATGTTTGCAGCTGTTTCTTCTCATTTTGAGTGATGCCACATCGGTAAATAAAGATCCCAAAAGCTTGAGTCCATCCACATCATTAAGGTTTTCTCTGCTGTTCACAAAATTTTTACTGGCCAATTTTTTTCAGAAGTAGATTGCCTGGTCCTTCTTCCTAGTCTGTCTAAGTCTGGTCATTTTCTGTGAGTTGAAATTTTACTCTACATTTTTTTCCAGCTCTGTCCCAAACCTTCTATTGTGATCCCTGTCAGAACAGTCAGTGGTGGTAGCTGGGCACCATCTAGTTGTGCTGGACTCAGGCTGGTGGAGGCTATTGTACTTGTGGTCCATTAGTCCTTTAGATTAATCTTTCCCTTGTGTCTTTGGTTTTCTTCATTTTCCTTTGCTCCAGACAGGGCGGAACCAGTGTAGTATCTTAGATGGCAGCTCATGCTACTCACCAAAGTAGGATGCAGAACATTTTCTTTATAAACTATATAATGACAATTAAGCTAGATGTCCCCCGAGACCATGGTCCCCAGCCCTCAGCCCAGTAATTTGGTCCCTCAGGGAGTTTGGATGTATCCATTAAGCTTCTATGACTTTGTCTTGGTCAAGTAGTGCTGACTTCTCCAATATTGTACATTGTCTTACCTTTCACCAAAGTTACCACTTATCTATTGTCTAATTTTTTTTTTGTTTTATCCTTCCCCTCCCTTGTAACCATCAAAGATTGCTTCTGTCTGTGTGTAAACCTTTTCATAAGTTTTTATAATAGTTGCCTCATCCAGTATTGTCCCTTTGTAACTAATTTCATTCAGCATAGTGCCCTCCAGATTCATCCATGTTGTAAGATGTTTTTGAATATTCATCGTTTTTTATCTTTGTGTAGTATTCTGTTGTGCATATGTACCATAGTTAGTTTATTCATTCATCTGTTGATGGACACTTAGGTTGCTTCCATGTTTTTTTTTTTTTTTAATTTTCATTATGCTTTAAGTGAAAGTTTATAAATCAAGTCAGCCTCTCATACAAAAATTTGTATACACCTTGCTAAATACTCCTAATTGCTCTCCCCTTAATGAGACAGCCCACCCCTACCCTCCACTCTCTCTTTTTGTGTCCATTCTGCCAGCTTCTAACCATCTCTGCCCTCCCATCTCCCCTCCAGATAGTCTCAAGTGTCTACTTGATCCAAGAAGCTCATTCTTCACTAGCATCTTTTTCTATCCCATTGTCCAGCCCAATCCCTGTCTAAACAGTTGTCTTTGGGAATGGTTCCAATCCTGGGCCAAGAGAAGGTCTGGGGGCCATGACCACCGGGGTCCTTCTAGTCTCATTCAGAACAGTAATTCTGGTCTTTTTACAAGAATTTGGGGTCTGCATCCCACTGCTCTCCTACTCCCTCAAGGGTTCTCTGTTGTGTTCCCTGTCAGGGCAGTCATCAGTTGTAGCTGGGGACCATCTAGTTCTTCTGGTCTCAGGATGATGTAGTCTCTAGCTTATGTGTCACTTTCTGTCTCTTGGGCTCGTAATTACCTTGTGATCTTAGTGTTCTTCATTCTCCTTTGGTCCAGGACTTTGAGACCAATTGATGCATCTTAGATGGCCACTGGCTAGCATTTAAGACCCCAGAAGTCACTCTCCAAAGTGGAATGCAGAATGTTTTCTTACTAGATTTTATTATGCCAATTGACTTAGGTGTTCCCTGAAACCATGGTCCCCAAACCCCTGCCCCTGCTACACTGGCCTTCGAAGCATTCAGTTTATTTAGGGAACTTCCTTGCTTTTTGTTTAGTCCAGTTGCGCTGACCTCGCCTGTATTGTGTGTTGTCTTTCCTTTCACCTAAAGTAGTTCTTATCTACTATTTAGTTAGCGAATACCCCTCTCCCTCTCTCCCTCGCTCCCTCCTCTCATAACCATCAAAGAATATTTTCTTCTCTGTTTAAACTATTTCTTGAGTTCTTATAATAGTGGTCTTATACAATATTTGTCCTTTTGCAACTGACCAATTTCACTCAGCATAATGCCTTCCAGATTCCTCCATGTTATGAAATGTTTCACAGATTCCTCACTGTTCTTTATAGATGTGTAGTATTCCATTGTGTGAATAACCATAATTTATTTATCCATTTATCTGTCGATGGGCACCTTGGTTGCTTTCATCTTTTTGCTCTTGTACATGGTGCTGCGATGAACATAGGTATGCATATATCTGTTTGTGTAAAGGCTCTTATTTCTCTTGGATATATTCCAAGGAGTGGGATTGCTGGATTGTATAGTAGTTCTATTTCTAGCTTTTTAAGGAAGCACTAAATTGATTTCCATAGTGGTTGTACCATTTTGCATTCCCACCAACAGTGTATAAGTGTTCCAGTCTTTCCAGAACCTCTCCAACATTTATTATTTTGTGCTTTTTTGGATTAATGCCAGCCTTGTTGGAGTGAGATAAAATCTCGTTGTAGTTTTGATTTGCATTTCTCTAATGGCTAATGAATATGAGCATTTCCTCATGTATTTGTTGGCTACCTGGATGTCTTCTTTAGTGAAGTGCCTGTTCATATCTTTTGCCCATTTTTTAATTCGGTTATTTGCCTTTTTGTAGTTGAGTTTTTGCAGTATCATGTAGATTTTAGAGATCAGGTGCTGATCAGAAATGTCATAGTTAAAAACTTTTTCCCAGTGTGTAGGTAATCTTTTTACTCTTTTGGTGAAGTCTTTGGATGAGCATAGGTGTTTGATTTTTAGGAGCTCACAGTTATCTAGTTTTTCTTCTGCATTCTTTATAATGTTTTGTATACTGTTTATGCCATGTATTTGGGCTGCTAACGTTGTCCCTATTTTTTCTCCCATGATCTTTATCATTTTCGATTTTATATTTAGGTCTTTGATACATTTTGAGTTCGTTTTTGTGCATGGTGTTAGGTATGGATCTTGTTTCATTTTTTTTTCAAATGGATATCCAATTATGCCAGCACCATTTGCTAAAAAGACTGTCTTTTCCCCATTTAACTGATTTGAGGCCTTTGCCAACTATCAGCTGCTCACATGTGGTTGGATTTATGTCTGGATTTTCAATTCTCTTCCACTGGTGTATGTATTTGTTGTTGTACCAGTACCAGACTGTTTTGACTACTGTGGCGGTATAATAGGTTCTAAAACCAGGTAGAGTGAGGCCTTCCACTTTGTTCTTCTTTTTCAGCAATACTTTACTTATCTGGGGCCTCTTTCCTTTCCATGTGAAGTTGGTGATTTGTTTCTCCATCTCATTAAAAAATGTCATTAAAATTTGGATAAGAACTGCTTTGTATCTAGGGATCGCTTTTAGTAGAATAGACATTTTTGCAATGTTAAGTCTTCCTATCCATGAGAAAAGTATGTTTTTCCACCTATGAGGTCTCTTTTGGTTTCTTGTAGTAGCGTCTTACAGTTTTCTTTGTATAGGCCTTTTACATCTCTGGTGAGATTTATTCTTAAGTATTTTATCTTCTTGGGGGCTACTGTAAATGGTATTGATTTGATGATTTTCTCTATGATGTTCTTTTTGTTGGTGTAGAGGAATCCAACTGATTTTTGTATGTTTATCTTATATCATGATACTCTGCTGAGCTTTTCTATTAGTTTCAGTAGTTTTCTTGAGGATTCCTTAGGGTTTTCCGTATGTAAGATTATGTCACCTGCAAACAGATAATTTTACTTCTTCCTTGCCAATCTGGGTGCCATACATTTACTTCTTCCTTGCCAATCTGGGTGCCCTTTATTTCTTTATCTAGCTTAATTGCTGTGGCTAGGAACTTCGGCACAATGTTAAATAAGAGTGGTGATAAAAGGCATCCTTGCCTGGTTCCTGCTCTCAATGGGAATGCTTTCAGGCTCTCTCCATTTAGGTTGATGTTGGCTATTGGCTTTGTATAAATACCCTTTACTATGTTGAGGAATTTTCCTTCTATTTCTATTTTGCTGAGAGTTTTTATCATGAATAGGTGTTGAACTTTGTCAAATGCCTTTTCTGCATCAATTGATAAAATCATGTGATTCTTGTCTTTTGTTTTATTTATATGATGGAATTCATTAATTGTTTTTTCTAATGTTGAACCATCCCTGCATACCTGCTATGAATCCCACTTGGTCATGGTGAATTATTTTTTTTGATATGTTGTTGAATTCTATTGGCTAGAATTTTGTTGAGGTTTTTTGCATCTAAGTTCATGAGAGATATAGGTCTGTAATTTTCTTTTTTCGTGGTGTCTTTACCTGGTTTTGGTATCAGGGATATGCTGCCTTCATAGAATGAGTATGGGAGTATTCTGTCCTTTTCCATGCTCTGAAATACCTTTAGCAGTAGTGGTGTTAACTCTTCTCTGAAAGTTTGGTAGAACTCTGCAGTGAAGCTGTCCAGACCAGGGCTTTCTTTTTTTGTTGGGAGTTTTTTGATTACCTTTTCAATCTCTTCTTTTGTTATGGGTCTATTTAGTTGTTCTACCTCTGTTTGTGTTAGTTTAGGTAGTCAGTGTGTTTCTAGGAATTCATCTATTTCTTCTAGGTTTTCCAATTCGTTAGAGTACAATTTTTCATAGTAATCTGATATGATTCTTTTAATTTCATTTGGGTCTGTTGTAATATTGCCCATCTTATTTCTTATTCAGGTTATTTGCTTCCTCTCTTGTTTTTCTTTTGTCAGTTTTGCCAATGGTTTGTCAATGTTGTTAATGTTTTCCAAAGAACCAGCTTTTGGTCTTGTTAATTCTTTCATTTGTTTTTCTGTTTTCTATTTCACTTAGTTTTGCTCTAATTTTTATAATTTGTTTTCTTCTGGTACCTGAGGGTTTCTTTTGTTGCTCTCTTTCTATTTGTTCAAGTTCTAGGGATAATTCTTTGATTTTGGCCCTTTCTTCTTTTTTTATATGTGCATTTGTTGATATAAATTGACCTCTGAGCACTGCTTTTGCTGTGTCCCAAAGGTTCTGATAGGATATGTTTTCATTCTCATTAGATTCTGTGAATTTCTTTATTCCATCTTCAATGTCTTCTATAATCCAGTCTTTTTTGAGCAGGGTATTGTTCAGTTTCCAAGTGTTTGATTTCTTTTCCTGTTATTGATTTCCACTTTTATGGCCTTATGGTCAGAAGAGATGTTTTGTAATATTTCAGTGTTTTGGATTCTGCTAAGGCTTGCTTTATGACCTAACATGTGGTCTGTTCTAGAGGACATTCCATGTGCTCTAGAAAAGAAAGTATACTTGGCTGCTGTGGGGTGGAGTGTTCTGTATATGTCTATGAGGTCAAGTTGGTTGATTGTGGCATTTAGATCTTCCATGTCTTTATAGAACTTCTTTCTGGTTGTCCTGTCCTTCGTTGAGGGTGGTGCGTTACAGTCTCCTACTATTATTGTGGAGGTGTCTATCTCACTTTTCAGTGCTGACAGTGTTTGTTTTATGCATCTTGCAGCCCTGACATTGAGTGCTAAATATTTAATATCATTATATCCTCCTGATGTATTGTCCCTTTAATCATTTTATAGTGTCCTTCCTTACTCTTTATGATGGATTTAACTTTAAAGTCTATTTTGTCATAAATTAATTTTGCCATTGCTGCTCTTTTTTGCTTGTCGTTTGCTTGATATATTTTTTTCCGTCTTTTGGGTTTTAGTTTGTTTGTGTCTCTAAGTCTAAGGTGTGTGCCCTGTAGGCAGCATATAGACAGATCATATTTTTTAAACCATTCTGCCCCTCTCTGTCTCTTTATTGGTGCATTTGTCCATTTACATTCAGTGTAATTATGGATAGGTATGAATTTAGTGCTATCATTTTGATGTCTTTTTTTGTGTGTTGTTGACAGTTTCTTTTTCCCACTTAATTTTTTGTGCTGAGTAGATTATCTTTTTATATTGTCTTTTCCTCTTATTTGTTGTTGTTGATTTCGTTTCTGCTGAGTCTGTATTTTCCCCTTGTGTTTTATTTTGATGTGTAGAATAGTTTGTTTCCTTTGTGATTATCTTATTATTTACCCCTATTTTTCTAAATTTAAAACTAACTTTTATTTCTTTGTATCGCCTTGTCTTCCTTTTCATATGAAAGATCTATGACTACATTTCTTAAAAAAAAAAAAATTTTTTTTTTTTTTTTTAGTTTCTCTTTATTGTTTTACTGTTGTCTTCTTTTACATAATAACATCGCTGTTTCCCTGTTTTGAGTGTTTTTTTAATCTTGATTTGTTTTTATGGTTTCCCTGTCTGGGTTGACATCTGATTGCTCTGCCCAGTGTTTTAGTCTTGGGTTGATACTGGATATTATTGATTTTCTAACCAAAGAACTCCCTTTAGTATTTCTTGTAGTTTTGGTTTGGTTTTTACAAATTTCCTAAACTTCTGTTTATCTAGAAATGTCCTAATTTCACCGTCATATTCGAGAGACAGTTTTGCTGGATATATGATTCTTGGCTGCCAATTTTTTTTCTTCTGTTTTTTATATACGTCATCCCATTGCTTTCTTGCTCACATGCTTTTGGCCAAGTAATCCAAGCTTATTCTTATTGACTCTCCTTTGTAGGCAACTTTTCTTTTATCGCTAGCTGTTCTTTTTTTTTCTCTTAAAATTCTCTTTTTGTCTTTGGTTTTGGCAAGTTTGATTATAATATGTCTTGGTGACTTTCTTTTAAAATCTACCTTATGTTGAGTTTGATGAGCATCTTGGATAGATATCTTCTAATCTTTCACAATATCAGGGAAGTTTTCTTCCAACAAAGCTTCAATAACTCTCTCTGTATTTTCTGTTATCCCTTCCTGTTCCAGTACTCCAATCACTTGTAGGTTATTTCTCTTGATAGAGTCCCACATGATTCTTAAGGTTTCTTCATTTTTTTTCATTCTTTTATCTGATTTTTTTTTTCAAATATATTAGTGCCAAGTGATTTATCTTCAAGTTCAGAAATTCTGCCTTCCACTTGCTCAGTTCTGTTCCTCTGACTTTCTATTGAGTTGTCTACTTCTGTAATTTTATTGTTAATCTTCTGAATTTCTGATTACTGTCTGTGTATGGATTTTTCCAGCTTATTGAATTTTTCATTATGTTCTTGAATAACCTTTTTGATTTCTTCAACTGCGTTATCTGTGTGTTCCTTGGCTTGTTCTGCATATCGCCTTATTTTCTTCCTGATGTCTTGACAGTTCTGTACATTAATCTTTTGTATTATGCCTCCAGCTCTTCCAGGAAGACACTTTCATCTAGAAGATCCCTTGATTCTTTGTTTTGAGAGTTTTTTGAGGTGATCATGGTTTGTTTCTTTATGTGACTTGATATTGACTGTTGTATCCGAGCCATCTATAAGTTATTTTATTAGTTTATTTTATGTTTACTTACTGTATCCTAGCTTCTTGCTTTGTTTTGTTTTGATATGCCCAAATGGGTTGCTTGAGTGAGCTAGCTTGATTATTTTCACCTTGGAGTTCTGACATCCTGTCCCCAGATGGCTAGAGCTGTTATCAGGTATATCAGTCTAGGAGTCCATTCACTTTTCATGCATGAATTCAGCTCAAGTGTCCAGGTAGCTGCTCATCAATTGTGTGGTACAGGCTCTGTCCTACAGTCTTAGAGGGGTAGGGGTGATTGGTGCAAGTACCAGTATCTGGTTGTAGCTGGGGTCACACTCTGAACAAGGTAGGGGGTTGAGAATCTTCCCCCAGGTGTCTCTGAGGAAAGTGTGTCCCTGTTTCCTAGAACTTACCAGTGGGTGGGTTCTGCATATGGACCATGGGCACCCAATGTTTTTGGTTGTAAGGACTGGGTGGTACCAATTATCCTTGGACCCCTGTCACAGGTCACTGTGCGACCTGAATGGAGCTACCAGTTCTTAGGCCCCTGATGTGGGTAGGTGAGGTCCCTGTTTAATAGGCAAAGCAATGTCAAACCTCAGACACCCACATTTCCACCACACAGCTGAAAACAGTTGTAGTCTGCCAACAAGGGCCTATTCTCCTAGAATAGACCCACACAGGTCCATGCAGAGGGGAAAGGTACTCAAAGTACATGGACCATTTATGCCTGGACAGGAGTCACTTCTGTCCTGAGCTCCCCTGGTTAGTAGAGATGGCAAATTATCTTTTCCCCCAATTGTGAATTTGTTCTTTCTCCAAGGCCAGGAGGATGGCTCTAGTGCTCAACATGGCCTGTCTCAGGCCCAGGGGAATAAACAGCCACTGAAGCTGGCTTGGTGGCGGGGGGGAGGGGCAAGGTCAAATATATGCAAGTACTTAGCTTTAGTAGAGTGTCGTCATTCTTCTCTGGTTCCGGAGGTGTGAGTAGACTGTTTGGCTGGCTGCTTCTCCCTGAGGAATCTGCAGCCGAATGCTAGTACCAGCCCACCGCAGCCACTCCTAGGAACAGTGCCTGTGAGCTCCCAGCGATTCATGTCTGGTAAGTCCTTTCCGCTTCTGTACCGTCTGTCCTTCCCCCTGCCCCTCAGTTTGTCTTCTAACCTTACCTTTGATGTTCAGGGCTCCTAGCTTGTCATAAATATACTCGTTTCGCTTGTTTTGTTGGGTCTTTGTTGTAAGAGGGCTCGCTGGAGGTGTCTGTCTATTCTGTCACCTTGGCCCCACCTCCTCCTGCTTCCATTTTTTTGCTGTCGTGAATAATGCTGTATGTACTGAATATAGGTGTGCATATCTCTTTTCATGTGACGGCTCTTATTTCTCTGGGATATATTCCTAGAGGTGGGATTGCTGAATCATATAGTATTTCCATTTTTAGCTTTTTGAGTAAGTATCATATTGTTTTCCAAAATGGTTGTGCCTACCAGCAGTGCATAGGAGTTCCAATCTCCCTGCAGCTTCAGCAACATTTGTTCTTTTCTTTTTTTTGTATTTCTGCCAGTAATATCAGGATGAGATAGTATCTCACTATAGTTTTGATTTGGATTTCTCTAATGGCTCGTGATCTTGAGTATTTCCTCGTGAGTCTGTTAGCCACCTGAATGCCTTCTTTGGTGAAGTGTCTGTTCATATCCTTTGCTCATTTTTTACTTGGAATGTTTTTCTTTTTGTTGTAGGAGTGTTGGATTTCCTATAGATTTTGGAGATTAGGCATTTTTGGGTATGCCATAGCCCAAATTTTTTCCCAGTCTGTAGGTTCTCTGTTTACTCTTTTGATGAAGTCTTTGATGAGCATGTGTTTAATTTTTAGAAGATCCCAGTTACCTAGCTTATCTTCTGGTCTTTGTGTATTGTTTGTTATGGTTGTAGCCTGTTAATACCATATATATGTATGTATGTGTATATATGTATATATATATGCATATATATATACATATACACATATATACGTATACAGTATATACACATATATACATATACAATATATACACATATATACATATATACATATATATACACATATGTATGGTATTAACAGGATACAACCATAACCAACAAAACACAAAGATATTCCTTCCTGGAATTCTTACAGAATAAATCTCGTGACAGGAGACAGTGGTATCAGTGATTGGGGGAAATGCTTCCATTGTACAACCCTTGTCCCTTCCTCCAGGGAAGATGGTTCTAACTAGTAGCCTTGGCCCTCCTCTTTAAAATCCACTGCTTATTATTTTCTTGCTAATTTACAAAGGCTGCTTCCTCTTAAAGCCTGTGTTTCAGCTTCCATCTTGTAAATAATGCTTAATACAAACTTGTACTTGCCCCGAGGTAAACATAGTTGTGTTTCTGCACTGTTTACTTGCCCATTTCAACCTGTGCTTTGTATTTAAGAGACCAGGAATTGTGGCAAAGACGTCAGAAAAGTAAATAAATGCTCAGTCTTGACCATCTGCACCTTAAATCCACTGAGAATGACACTGAATTATAATGTAGGTATAGTAAAGATCAACCAGTGATTCCATGTGAATTTTTAAATGCAAATATTAGCATTGTTTATAGGAAAGAAATGTAACTACAATTGAAGTTAGGTCAGTAGTTTATCTTGGGCTGAATGGTTCTAACCCCTTAGCAGCTTGCTCAGATCAGTGGCACTGGAGTTGCCAGAGCTGTTCACGAACTGTGGGTCATTTTTATTTTGAAATCAGTCTGTGACCATCCTCTTCACATGCTGTGCTGTTAACTCATAAAAGAAGACAATGTTCTATTGCAGCCTCAATAAACACTTCCTCTAAAAAAAAAAAAAAAGATCCCAGTTATCCAGCTTATCTTCTGATGTTTGTGTATTGTTAGTTATATTTTATGTGTTATTTATGGGGTGAATTATGGCCTCTAGCACTGATCCTATTTTTTCTCTTATGATCTTTGTAGTTTTTGGTTTTATATTTAGGGTTTTGATCCATTTTGAGTTAGTTTTTATGTATGGTGTGTGGTGTAAGTCCTGTTTCATTTTTTTGCAGATGGACATCCAGTTTTTCCAGCATCATTTGTTAAAAAGAATGTCTTTTCCCCATTTAATGGACTTTGGGCCTTTGTCAAGATCAGGTGACTGTAGTCGGATGGATTTGCTTCAGGGCTCTCGATTCTGTTCCATCGGTCAATGTGTCTGCCATTGTAACAGTACCAGGCTTTTGACTACAATAGCTGTATATTAGGTTCCGAAGTGAGGTAGTGTGAGTTCTCCAACTTTATTCTTCTTCAATAGTGCTTTACTTATCTGGGTCCACTTTCTTTTCCATTTAGAGTCAATGATTAGTTTTCCATCTCTTTAAAGAAAGATGTTGGTATTTGGATTGAGATTGCATTATAATTATAGATTGCTTTGGGTAGAATTGACATTTTCACAATGTTGAGTCTACCTATTCATGAGCATGGTATATTTTTCCATTTACATAGGTCTCCTTTGGTTTCTTGCAGTAGTGTTTTTTAGTTTTCTTTGTATAGGTCTTTTACATCCCTGGCTAGATTTATTCCTAAGTATCTTATTTGTTTAGGGCCTATTATAAATGGTATTGCATTTTTGATTTCCTTTTTGTCATTCTCTTTATTAATGTATAGAAATCCAATGATTTTTGTATGTGTATCTTGTATCCTGCTTCTCTGCTGAATCTTTCTATTAGTTCCAGTAGTTTTCTGTAGAGTTCTTTATGTATAGTATCATAAAAGAAAAAAAAAAAAAATATCATCCACAAATAGGGACAGTTTTACTTCTTCCTTACCACTTTGGATGTCCTTTATTTCTGTTTCTTGCCTTATTGCTCTAGCTAGGACTTCCAGCACAATGTTAAAAAGGAGTGGTGATAAACGGCATCTTTGTCTTGTTCCTGTTCTTAGGGGCAATGTTTTTAGTCTCTCTTCATTGAAAATAATGTTGGCTGTTGGTTTTGTACAGATGCCCTTTATTATGTTGATGAATTTCCCTTCAATTACTATTTTTTTGAGAGTTTTTTTTTTTTTTAAGTCAGGAATGGGTGTTGGATTTATGGAATGCCATTTCTGCATCAATTGATATAATCACGATTCTTTTGTTTTATTTATGTGGTGAATTATGTTGACTGATTTTCTAATGTTGAACCATCCTTGCATACAGTATGAATCCCATTTGGTCTGGGTGTATTATTATTATTATTTGATATAATACTGAGTTCTATTGGCTAAATTTTGTTGAGAATTTTTGCATCTATATTAATGAGGATATTGATCTGTAATTTTCTTTTTTTGTGGTGTCTTTGACTGATTTTGGTATCAGGGTTACGCTAGCTTCACGGAATGAATTTGGACGTATTCCTTACTTTTCTATTCTTTTCAAATAGTTTGAGTAGTGCTGGTTTTGGCACTTCTCTGAATGTTTGGTAGAATTCTCCGGTTAAATCATCCGGGCCATGACTTTTTTTGGAGGGGAGTTTTTTTTGTTTGTTTGTTTTTAAATTACCTTTTCAATCTCTTCTCTTATTTTGTGTCCATTCAGATTTTCTACCTCAGTTTGTGTTAGTTTTTGTATGTAGTGTGTTTCTAGAAATTTGTCTATTTACTCTGGATTTTCAAATTTGTTGGAGTATAGTTTTTCATAGTGCTCTGCTATGATCCTTTTTATTTCAGTTGGGTCTGTTTTAATGTCCCCCATTTCATTTCTTATTTGGGTTATTTGCTACCTCTGTTGTTTTTCTTTAGTTAATTTGGCCAATGGTTTATCAATTCTGATGATCCTTTCAAAGAACTAACTCTTCATTTTATTGATACTTTCTGTTGCTTTTCTATTGTCTATTTCATTTACTTCTGCTCTGATCTTTATTATTTCCTTTTTCTGGTGGCTATGGGATATTTTTGCTGTTCTCTTTCTGTTTATTCAAGTTGTATAGTTAACGTTTTGGTTTTGTCCCTTTTTAAAAAAATAATTTTTATTGTGCTTTAAGTGAAAGTTTACAAATCAAGTCAGACTCTCACATATAAACTTAAATACACCTTACTGCATACTCCCACTTATCCTCCCCCTAAAAAGTTAGCCTGCTCCCTCCTTCCAGTCTCTTCTTTTGTGACCATTTTGCCAATTTCTAACCCCCTCTACCCTCCCATCTCCCCTCCAGACAGGATACGCCAACACAGTCTCAAGTGTCCACCTGATGCAAGTAGCTCACTCCTCATCAGCATCTCTCTCCTACCCATTGTGCAGTCCAACCAATGTCTGAAGAGTTGGCTTCAGGAATGTTTCTTGTCCTGGGCCAACAGAAGATTCGGGGACCATGACCTACAGGATTCTTCTAGTCTCAGTCAGACCATTAAGTCTGGTCTTTTTATGAGAATTTGGGATCTGCATCCCACTGCTCTCCTGCTCCCTCAGGGGTTCTCTGTCGTGCTCCCTGTCAGGGCAGTCATCGGTTGCGGCCGGGCACCATCTAGTTCTTCTGGTCTCAGGATGATGTAGTCTCTAGTTCATGTAGCTCTTTCTGTCTCTTGGGCTCATAATTACCTTGTGACCTTGATGTGCTTCATTCTACTTTGATCCAGGTGGGTTGAGACTCATTGATACATCTTAGATGGCCACTTGCTAGCGTTTAAACCCCAGATGCCACACTTCAAAGTGGGATGCAGGATGTTTTCATAATAGAATTTATTTTACCAATTGACTTAGATGTCCCCTGAAGCCATAGTCACCAAGCCCCTGCCCCTGCTCCACTGACCTTTGAAGCATTCAGTTTATTCAGAAACTTCTTTGCTTTTGGTCCAGTTCATTTGAGCTGACCTTCCCTGTATTGAATGTTGTCCTTCCTTTCATCTAAAGTAGTTTTCTTATCTACTATCTAATCAGTAAAGAACTCTTTCCCACCCTCCCTCCCTTCCCCTCTCGTAACCACAAAAGAATGTGTTCTTCTCAGTTTAAACTATTTCTCAAAATCTTATAATAGGGGTCTTATACAATATTTGTCCTTTTGCATCTGACTTATTTCATTCAGCATAATGCCTTCCAGGTTCCTCCATGTTATGAAATGTTTCACAGATTCGTTACTGTTCTTTATCGATGCATCGTATTCCATTGTGTGAATATACCATAATTTATTTATCCATTCCTCCATTGATGGACACCTTGGTTGCTTCCATCTTTTTGCTATTGTAAACAGTGCTGCAATAAACATGGGTGTGCATATATCTGTTTGTGTGAAGGCTCTTATTTCTCTAGGGTATATTCCGAGGAGTGGGATTTCTGGGTTGTATGGTAGTTCTATTTCTAGCTTTTTAAGAAAATGCCAGGTTGATTTCTAAAGTGGTTGTACCATTTTACATTCCCTGCAGCAGTGTGTAAGAGTTCCAATCTCTCCACAGCCTCTCCAACATTTATAATTTTGTGTTTTTTGGATTAATGCCAGCCTCGTTGGGGTGAGATAGAATCTTATCATAGTTTTAATTTGCATTTCTCTAATGGCTAATCATCAAGAACGTTTCCTCATGTATCTGTTAGCTGCCTGAATATCTTCTTTAGTGAAGTACGTGTTCATATCCTTTCCCCAATTTTTAATTGGGTTGTTTGTCTTTCTGTGGTTGAGTTTCAGCAGAATCATATAGATTTTAGAGATCAGGTGCTGGTCAGAGATGTCATAGCTGAAAATTTTTTCTCAGTGTGTAGGTGATCTTTTTACTCTTTTGGTGAAGTCTTTAGATGAGCATAGGTGTTTGATTTTTAGGAGCTCCCAGTTATCTCGTTTCTTTTCATCATTTTTAGTAATGTTTTGTATTCTGTTTATGCCTTCTATTAGGGCTCCTAACATTGTCCCCATTTTTTCTTCCATGATCTTTATCGTTTTAGGCTTTATGTTTAGGTCTTTGATCCATTTGGAGTTAGTTTTTGTGCATGGTGTGAGGTACGGATCCTGTTTCATTTTTTGCAAATGGATATCCAGTTATGCCAGCACCATTTGTTAAAAAGACTATCTTTCCCCCAGTTAACTGACACTGGGCCTTTGTCAATATCAGGTGGTCATATGTGGATGGATTAATATCTGGGTTCTCAATTCTGTTCCATTGGTCTATGTGCCTGTTGTTGTACCAGTACCAGGCTGTTTTGACTACTATGGCTATATAATATGTTCTAAAATCAGGTAGAGTGAGGCCTCCCACTTTGTTCTTCTTTTTCAGTAATGCTTTACTTATCCGAGGCTTCTTTCCCTTCCATATGAAGTTGGTGGTTTTTTTCTCCATCACATTAAAAAATGTCATTGGAATTTGGATCGGAAGTGCATTGTATATATAGATGGCTTTTGATAGAATAAACATTTTTACTATGTTAAGTCTTCCTATCCATGAGCAAGGTATGTTTTTCCACTTATGTAGGTCCCTTTTAGTTTCTTGCACTAGTACTTTGTAGTTTTCTTTGTATAGGTCTTTTACATCCTTGGTAAGATTATTTCTAAGTATTTTATCTTCTTGGGGCCTACTGTGAATGGTATTGATTTGGTGATTTCCTCTTCAGTGTTCTTTTTGTTGATGTAGAGGAATCCAACTGATTTTTGTATGTTTATCTTGTAACCTGATACTCTGCCGAACTCTTCTATTAGTTTCAGTAGTTTTTTTGAGGATTCTTTATGGTTTTCTGTGTATAAGATCATGTCGTCTGCAAATAGAGATAATTTTACTTCTTCCTTGCCAATCCGGATGCCCTTTATTTCTTTATCTAGCCTAATTGCTCTGGCTAGGACCTCCAACACAATGTCGAATAAGAGCGGTAATAAAGGGCATCCTTGTCTGGTTCCTCTTCTCAAGGGAAGTGCTTTCAGGCTCTCTCCATTTAGGATGATGTTGGCTGTTGCTTTGTATAGATGCCCTTTATTATGTTGAGGAATTTTCCTTCTATTCCTATTTTGCTGAGAGTTTTTGTCATGAATGGGTGTTGGACTTTGTGAAATGTCTTTTCTGCATCAATTGATAAGATCATGTGGTTTTTGTCTTTTGTTTTATTTATATGGTGGATTACATTAATGATTTTTCTAATATTAAACCAACCTTGCATACCTGGTATAAATCCCACTTGGTCATGGCGGGTTATTTTTTTGATATGTTGTATTCTGTTGGCTGGAATTTTGTTGAAGATTTTTGCATCTATGTTCATGAGGGATATAGGTCTGTAATTTTATTTTTTGTGGTGTCTTTACCTAGTTTTGGTGTCAGGGAGATGGTGGCTTCATAGAATGAGTTAGGTAGTATTCCATCCTTTTCTATGCTTTGAAATACCTTTAGTAGTAGTGGTGTTAACTCTTCTCTGAAAGTTTGGTAGAACTCTACAGTGAAGCCGTCCAGGCCAGGGCTTTTTTTTTTTTTTGGGAGTTTTTTGATTACCTTTTTAATCTCTTTTTTTGTTATGGGTGTATTTAGTTGTTCTACTTCTGATTGTGTTAGTTTAGGTAGGTAGCGTGTTTCTAGGAATTCATCCATTTCTTCTAGGTTTGCAAATTTGTTAGAGTACAATTTTTTGTAATAATCTGATATGATTCTTTTAATTTCAGTTGGGTCTGTTGTGATATGGCCCATCTCATTTCTTATTCAGGTTATTTGTTTCATTTCCTGTATTTCTTTAGTCAGTCTGGCCAATGGTTTATCAATTTTGTTAATTTTTTCAAAGAACCAGTTTTGGCTTAGTTAATTCTTTCAACTGTTTTCCTGTTCTCTAATTCATTTAATTCTGCTCTAACTTTTATTGCTTATTTTTTTCTGTGCCTGACAGATTCTTTTGTTGTTCTCCTTCTATTTGTTCAAGTTGTAGGGATAGTTCTCTGACTTTGGCTCTTTCTTCTGTATATATGTGTGCATTTATTGATATAAATTGACCTCTGAGCACTGCTTTCGCTGTGTCCCAGAGGTTTTGATAGGAAGTGTTTTCATTCTCGTTGCATTCTATGAATTTCTTTATTCCCTCCTTAATGTCTTCCATAACCCGGTGTTTTTTGAGCAGGGTATTTTTTTTTTTTTCAGTTTCCAAGTATTTAATTTCTTTTCCCTGATTTTTCTGTTATTGATTTCCACTTTTGTGGCCTTATCGTCTTAGAAGAGGCTTTGTAATATTTCAATGTTTTGGATTCTGCGAAGTTTTGTTTTATGGCCTAATATGTGATCTATTCTAGAGAATGTTCCATGTGCACTAGAAAAAATAGTATACTTTGCAGCTGTTGGTAGAGTGTTCTGTATAAGTCTATGAGGTCATGTTGGTTGATTGTAGTAATTAGGTCTTCTGTGTCTCTGTTGAGCTTCTTACTGGAAGTCTTATCCTTCACCAAAAGTGGTGTGTTGAAGGCTCCTACTATAATAGTGGAGGTGTCTATCTCACTTTTCAGTTCTGTTAAAGTTTGTTTTATATATCTTGCAGCCCTGTCATTAGGTGCATAAATATTTAATATGGTTATATCTTCCTGGTAAATTGTCCCTTTAATCATTATGTAAGTGTCCTTCTCTATCCTTTGTGGTGGATTTAACTTTAATATCTATTTTGTCAGAAATTAATATTGCCACTCCTGCTCTTTTTTGATGTTGTTTGCTTGATATATGTTTTTCCATCCTTTGAGTTTTTGTCTGTTTGTGTCTCTAAGTCTAAGGTGTGTCTCTTGTAGGCAGCATATAGATGGATCATGTTTTTTTTTTTTTTTTATCAGTCTGAGATAATTTGTCTCTTAACTGGTGCATTTAGTCCATTTACATTCAGCGTAATTATAGATAAGTATGAGTTTAGTGCTGTCATTGTGATGCCTTTTTTTGTGTTGTTGACAGTTTTATTTTTCCACTTACTTTTTTGTGCTGAGATGTTTTTCTTTGTAAATTGTATGTTCATCATTTTCATAGTAATTGAATTTTTTTTGTAGAGTGGTTATGTTTCTCTTGGTTTTTATTTTGAAGTATGGAATTGTTAGACCTCTTTGTGGTTACCTAAATATTTACCGCTATTTTTCTAAGTAAAAAGCTAACTTGTATTTTCCTCTCCATATGGAAGATCTATGCCTCCTGTATTTAATCCCTCTTTTTGGATTATTGTAATCTTTTACATAATGACTTCAATGATTCCCTGCTTTGAGCATTTTTTTCTTCTTTAAATTAATCTTATTTTGTTTTTGTGATTTCCCTATTTGATTTGATATCAGGATGTTCTGTTCTGTGACCTTGTGTTGTATTGGTATCTGATATTATTGATTTTCTTACCAAAGGATTTCCTTTAGTAATTCTTGTAGCTTTGATTTGGTTTTTGCAAATTCTCTAAGCTTGTGTTTATCTGTAAATGTTTTAATTTCACCTTCATATTTGAGAGAGAGTTTTCCTGGATATATCATTCTTGGCTGGTAGTTTTTCTCCTTAAGTGCTCTCTATATGTCATCCCATTGCCTTCTTGCCTGCATGGTTTCTGCCGAGTAATCTGAACTTATTGATTCTCCTTTGTAGGTGAGTTTTCTTTTATCCCTGGCTGCTTTTAAAATTTTCTTTTTATCTTTGGTTTTGGCAAGTTTGATGATAATATGTCTTGGTGATTTTCTTTTTGGATCAGTCTTGTATGGGGTTCGATGAGCATCTTTGATAGATATCCTTTCATCTTTCACAATGCCAGGGAAGTTTTCTGCCAACATATCTTCAACTATTCTGTCTGTATTTTCTGTTATCCCTTCCTGTCCTGGAACTTCCAATCACACGCAAGTTATTCTTCTTGATAGAGTCCCACATGATTCTTAGGATTTCTTCATTTTTTTGAATTCTTTTATCTGATTTTTTTTCAACTCTATTGGTGTCAATTGCTTTATCCTCCAACTCCCCCTCTCTGCATTCCCATTCCTTGATTCTGCTCCTCTGACTTCCTATTGCATTTTCTAATTCTGTAATTTTACTGTTAATCTTTTGGATTTTTGAATGTTGTCTCTCTATGGATTCTCGAAACTGATTAATTTTTCCACTATATTCTTGAATAATCTTTTTGATTTCTTCAACTGCTTTATCAGTGTGTTCCTTGGCTTTTTCTGTAGATTGCCTCATTTCATTCCTGAGGTCATCCCTGATGTCTTGAAGCATTCTGTATATTAGTTTTTTATATTCTGCATCTGGCAATTCCAGGATTGTATCTTCATTTGGGAAAGTTTTTGATTCTTTAATTTAAGGATTTGTAGAAGCAATCATGGTCTGCTTCTTTATGTGGTCTGATATCGACTGCTGTCTCCAAGCCATCTATAAGATATTGTAATGATTTATTTTATATTTGCTCACTGAGTCTTCTTGTTTTGTTTTCTTTCAAAATACTTAGATGGGCTACTAGATTGTGCTGTCTTGATTGTTGTAGCCTTTGAATCACTTATGTCCTCTTACCAGCTGGTTTGAGCTGTTACCAAATATATAAGCCTAAGAGTCCATTCACTATTCTTGAATAGAATCAGCTTAGGTGTCCTGATTTTGGGTCACCAAGTGTGTGGTGTAGGCTGTCACCTATTAACTTAGAGGAGTAGTAGAGATAGTTGTATGCACCAGATTCTAGTAGCAGTAGGAGGTCACACTCTGAGGATAGCAGGATGCTGACAGCCTTCCCCCACATGCCAGTGAGGTAGGTGTGTCTGTATTTCTAGAGCACTTTGGTGAGTGGGCTCTGCAGCTGTACCTTAGGCACCCAATGCTTGTACCTGTAAAGATCCGGAGGCATCACTATCCTCAGACCCCTTTAGCAGGTGGCTAGGTGGTTTGGGTGGAGCTTCAGCCCTCAGTTCCCTGCTGTGGATCAGTGAGGGCTCTGTTTAATAGGTAGAGAGGTATCTGACCTCAAAAACTTGTCTTTCCACTGCTTCTTTAAAACAGTTACATTCAGATCTCTATCAGAATTGCCTTTGCATTATAATATCCACCTTGTTCCCTGTAGGGATGAAAGCCAAAGACTGTGGATCTCTTATGTTTGGCTGGAGCTGGTTCTGTATTTTTATTCCAGTTCAGGGAAGTCAAGGAAGGATTTTTCTCCCCTGCGTTGTTAATTGCTCTTTCTCCCAGGCCAGGAGAATGGGCTAGGAACACCCCCCCCAACACACAGAGCACTTCATTCCCTGGCCCAGGAAATTCCAATGTTAATGAAGCCACCTGGGGTAGGGAGGGAAGAGATCAGATAGATAGGAGAGAGTAGTGAGTGGCAATATAGACAAAGTTACTTACCTTGCTTGGTGATGACAGTTCTATCTGAGATTCCACAGGAGTGTGTAGCCTGTGTGCCCTGGCTGGGTCGAGACTGCCCCCAGAAGGTCAGGCCTGTGTCCAGTGCTTGTGCTGTCTCAGGAAGCCATGATCAGCTCCTCTGCTCCTAGTCCAAAGCCCAGCGCTAAGGTTTTCTGGCTGGGACACTGCACTCCAGGCTCCAAAACCAGTTACTGCTTCCTGGTAATTTCTCCTTCTGTCAGCCACATCATTGTGCAGCCTGTGTGTGCTGGCTAGGTTTCCACCGAGGTTACTTCAGGGGGCTAGGGCTGCGTCCTGTGCTTCCGCCATCTCAGGAAGCTGTGCTCAGCTCCTCTGCGCTTAGTCCAAAGCCCGGCACCTAGATTTTCTGACTGGGACACTGGCTTCAGGCTCCAAAAACAGTCATTGCTTCCCTGTGGTTGCTTGTTCTCTTGTCAGCCATGTCAGTGTGCAGCCTGCTTGCGCTGGCTGAGTCTCTACCAAGGTTACTCCAGGGGGTTAGGGGTTAGGGCTGCATCCCGTGATTGCCCCATCTCAGTAAGCCACAATCAGCCCCACTACTCTGGCACCAGGGAACCATGAGGGATCAAGGCTGTGGTGTGGGACGCCAGTTCCAGATGTGGTTGCTGCTTCAGGGCACGGCTTTTTGGCCCCCTGTCACTCAGGTCAACTCCTTAGTTCTGTGTTTGATGGTCAGGGTTTGTAGATTGTCATGTATGTGATCGATTCACTTGTTTTTCTGAGTCTTTGTTGTAAGAGGGATCTGCAGTAGCTTCTACCTAGTCAGCCATCTTGGCCCCACCTCCTGTCCCTTCTTTTCTGATGTGTGCATTTATTGCTATGAATTGACCTCTGAGCACTGCCTTTGCTGTGTCCCAAAGGTTTTGGTATGACGTGTTTTCATCCTCATTTAATTCTAGGAATTTTTTGATTCCATCTTTGCTTTCTTCTATTACCTATTGTTTTTTAAGTAAGGTGTTATTCAGTCTATGTATTTGATTTTTTTCCCTTGCTCTTCCTGTTATTAATTTCTACTTTGATGGTGTTGTGATCAGAGAAGATGCTTTGTATTATCTCAGTATTTTGGATTTTGTTGAGGCTTGCTTTGTGTCTTAAGATGTGGTCTATTCTGGAGAATGTTTCATGTGCATTGGAAAAGAATATGTCCTTTGCTGCTGTTGGGTGAAGTGTTCTATATATGTTTATAAGGTCAAGTTGATTGATGGTGGCCTTTAGATCTTCTATGTCTTTGTTGAGTTTCTCTCTTGATGTTCTGTCCTTTACCGAGAGCAGCGTGTTATCTCCTATTATTATTGTGGAACTAACAATTTCTCTTTTTAGTGCTGTTAAACAGTTTTTTATTTTTTTAAATGTATTTTGGAACCCTGTTATTGGGTGTGTAGATATTTATTCTGGTTCTGTCCTCATGGTGGGTTGTCCCTTTAATCATTGTATAATGGCCTTTTTAGTCCTTTTATGGTGGATTTTGTTTTAAAGCCTATTATATCTGAGATTAATATTGCTGCCTCTGCTGCTGTTTTTTGGTACCTCTTTACTCAGTGTATTTTTTTCCATCCTTTGATTTTTAATAAATTTTTGTCTTTGCTTCTAAGGTTTGTCTCTTGTACAAAGCATATTAATGGGTCTTACTTTTTATCTATACTATCACTCTCTGTCTCTTTATGGGTGCATTTAAGTGGTCTATATTCAGTGTGATTATTGATAGGTGTGAGTGCTTTTTTGTGTTGTAGTGCTGCTGCTTTGTCGTGCTTTTTGTGTGTGTTGCTAATGTTTTCTTTATTCCTCTTACCCTCCTGTGCTGAATTCCTTTTTTTGTGAATTTTCTTTTCTTTTTCACTTTTGTAGAGTTGGTGTTGACTGAGACTATATGTTTTTCTTCTTTATTTTGATGAGTGAGTTTGTTAACTTTCTTTCTGGTTACCTTGAAATTTACCCCTATCTTCCTAAGTTTAAGCCAGTCTTTAATTACTTGATATCGCCTTGACTTCCTTTCCATTTGCAAATTCTATACCTACACCGTTTATTCCCTCTTTTATTGTTCTGATGTTGTTGTCCTTTACAGATTGGCCTCTCTGGTTCCCTGTTGTAAATCTTTTCTTTTTTTTTTTTTTTTCCTTGAGAGTTCATTACCTAGGTTGATAACTGTCAGATGCTCTCCTGTGTCCTAGAGTCATGTTGTCTGATGTTGTTGGTTCTCTAACTGAAGGAATACCTAATAATTCTTGTGAGTTTGGTTTGGTTTTTACATATTCCTTTATTTCTCTTTACCTTGAAATGCCCTAATTTTGTCATCACATTTGAGTAAGAATTTTGGAGGGTATATTACTTGTGGTTTGCAATTTTTTTTTTCTTTCAAAGTTTTATATACATCATTCCATTGCCTTCTTGGCTGCATGGTTTCTGCTGAGTAAAGAGAGCTTAGTCTTATTGTTTCCTCTTTGTATGTGACATTTCATTTTCCTTGAGCTGCATTCAGGATTTCTTTGTCTTTGGTGTTGGCGAGTGTAATTATGATATATCTTTGTGACTTTCTTTTGGAGTCTATCCTATATGGGGTTCATTGAGCTTCTTGGATGGTCTGTTTTTCAGTCTTTCATGATATTAGGGAACTTTTCTATCAGCAAATCTTCAATGATCCTCTCTGTTTTCTGTCCTTTCCCCATTCTGGAACTCTGATCATATGCAAATTTTTGCTCTTGCTTGTATCTCACATTGTTCTCAAATTTTCTTCATTTTCTCTGATTTTTCCTCAAATTGTTATCTAAGGATTTGTCTTCAGTTTCTCTGGTCCTGTCTTTTGTTGTTTCAGATTTACTCCTAAAACCTTCTATTTCACAATTTCTGAAATTTTATTATATTTTGGATTTCTAATTGCTGTTTTTGTATTTCTAATTGCTGTTTTTGTATAACTTCTAGTTGTTTGTTTATTTGGACATTTTGTTCCTGTATTATTTTCCTGAATTCTTTCATTACTTTGTCTGTGTTTTCCCTGATATTGTCTGTATTTCCGTGATTTTATCTGTTTTATCCTTTTGTCTGTGTTTTCATTCATCTCTTTCCTAATCTCCTTGAGAGCCCTACACATTAGACTTTTGAATTCCCTGTCACGTAGTTTCAGTGACTTATCTTCTATTGGAAGGTCATCTGATGTTTTATCTTGGTTGCTTATTAGAGTCATCTTCTCCTATTTTTTCATATGTTTTGATACTGTTCGCTGTCTCCAGGGCATTTGGGAAGTGTTTTCTTTGTTTATTGATTGTAGATTTGTTTGTTTTGTCCTGCTTTTTTGTTTTATTTGGGTATGTCTGGACAGGTGGGCTGGGTGTGTTTTGTTGCTTGCTTGTATGTTGGCATGATACTTCTCCCTTCCTTGTCCTGGTGGGCAGGGGTGTTTGCTTAGCTATGGTGCAGCAGGCAGGCCTAGCGGGGTTGGGGGGCAGGGATGGATCATTTGTGGCATGAACTGGGGCCTGCAGGGCAGAACGGGGGGGCAGTGCTGGGTGGACTCCAGGGGCTCAGGTGTGTGCACTGGTGCCACTTGTGGGTGTGGTGATTGGTGCGCAGTTCCCGTGGGCAAGAGAGAAGGGGGAGGATGTGAAGTGTGAAGCTAAGTGGTTGAGAGAAAGAAAAGAGATAAATAGAAGCAGAAAAAAGAAAAAATGAGGGTAAAAAAGTAAATAATATGGTGGTGTGGTGGGAATTGGCATGTGGGGGCAGGGCAGACCCAGGAGGCTGTGTGCTGGTGGCTCTCTAGCTGAGCGGTGGGGCTTGGCCTGTGTAGAAGGACCGTGGACAGTGCACAGGGCTAGGTCTGCAGGAGAAAGAAAAAGGAAAAGAGAAAAAACAAATAAACAAAAACCAAAAACAACAGCCACAACAAAAATAAATATGGTGCTGAGGGAGCCAGCTATAAAGGATGGGGTGAAATCGGGGTGGTGGTGAACTGTTTTCTCTCTCACCAGGTGATGCAGCACAGCCCCTCAGGAAGGCATGGAGGCAGAACAAGGCCTAGGTGGGAGGGAGAAAGAAAAAGGAGAAGGGGAAAGATAAAGAAAAATAAAAAATATGGCTCTGACAGAGCCAGCCTGTGAGGATGGCGCGGACCTGGGGATTCCATGTGCCAGTGGCTCTCTAGCCAAGTGGTGCAGCCCAGTCCATGGAGAAGGGGGTAGGGGCAGCATATGGGACTAAGTGGACAGGAGAAAGGAAAGATAAGAAGGGAGAAAGAGAGCAGAAAAAAAATAAAACAAAAAAAAGCGCTGAGAGAGCTGGCCGGTGATGGCAGGACACACCCAGGGAGGCCGTGTGACAGTGGCTCTCTAGCTGAGCAGTTCAGCATGGCCTTTTGAGAAGGGTTGCAGGTGGCACACAGGGCTAGGTGGGTGGGAGAAAGGAAAGGAAGGAAGGGAGAAGGAGAAGAAACAGAAAAAGCTGCAAAATAATAACAAAAAATTTAAAAATGGCTCTGGGGAAACTGGCTGTTACAGGCAGGGTGGACCTGGGTAGCAATGAGCTGGTGTCCCTCTGTCTGAACCCATGGCCCATTGAAAAGTGGCAGAGGCCATATAGATGGAAGTGTGGAGATTGGGAAAGAGTGTATCCCTGGTTACCGGCTGCTCTGTCTCCTGTTGGGAGCTCTGTGTCTGTTGGGATACTCTCTATCTGCTGTTCTTGGTGGCTATAGTCCAAGATGGTGAATCTGTGCCCCTTTAGCTGGTAGAGAACCTCTAGTCTGTAGCTCTCCTCAGTCTCTGTTCTCCATCAGTTTCTTATTCCATTTGGTGCTTGATAAAGAGTTCTTTATCCCTCCATTTGATACTTAGGGTTACAGGATTGATGTTTGTATCTGTTTTACTTAGTTTTTCAGGTCTTTGCTGCAGAGGGACAGCGTGGTGCTTCTGTCTGTAGTGCCATGCTGGCCTATAAATGTGTTCTTGTGGTTTGACCTGGTCTCTTATGTTTCTGTATCTAGCATGAGTAGAGCATGACAGATAGAAGCAGCTCTAGGTATCTGCACTCTTGCGTCTTAGTTTCCAGAATAAGGTGACATGTAAAAAATAGAGCAGGCATAAATCCAACTTGTAGTGTGGAGCCAAGGTAAGCTCAGCTGAATCCAGACAAGCCCAGCCAATTCTAAACAAACCCAGCTGAGCCCAGGAAGCCTCAGCCAATCCACAAACCCATAAGGGAAAACAAATATTTTTTATTATAAGCCACAGAGATTTGGGGGTTGTTTGCTGGGAATGCAAAGTTGACTACTATATCTTTCATGTTGGTCTTCCAGCCTCTGGGGTCTGGTGCCTTTCAGATCTATATTCTATACTACTGCCAAAATGGTCTTTCAAAATTAGAAACCTGCTTCAAAATTTCCTGAAGTTTTCATGGCAGTTCTCAAATTCCCTAACTTAGACACAAGATGCATTATAATCTGGTTCATTCTTGAATCTATTGCTTTCTCTCCTACCATTTCTCATTTATGCAGTGTTACTTGAAGTTTCTAGAACGTCTTATCCTCTTTCATGATGTCATGCCTTTCTCATGCAATTTCTCTGTCTTGGTGTCCTCTTTTCATCCACACTTCTATTTTCATTCTTCTGATCCTGTTGTTTTTTACAACCTAGCTCATCACGGCACATTCAGGAAGCTTTCTATTACCTTCAGTCTTTATTTTGTTTTCCATACCGTGTTTCCTTTGTGCACTTTTAGTATCACACATAATATATTGTACTGCAATTTTCAATTTGCTTATCTGAATCCTTCCCTGGAGTGTAATGTCTTAGAGATAGGAAGTCTATCTTATTTGATTTTGTATTCCTAGTACCTAAAAGAAGCCCTGGTGGCACAGTGGTTAAGAGCTTGGCTGCTAACCAAATGTTGGCAGTCTGAATCCACCAGCTGCACCTTGGAAACCCTATGGAGCAGTTCTACTCTGTCCTGAAGGGTTGCTATGAGTTGGAATCAGCTCAAAGACGATGGTTTTTTTTTTGAACCTAAACAAGGAGAACTCGTGGTGCAGTGGTTGAAGCAATCAACTGTTAACCAGAAAGTCATTGGTTTGAAGCCACCAGTGGCACCACAGAAGAAAGATGCAGCAGTCATCCGTTTCTGTAGAGATTTACAGCCTTGGAAACCCTATGGGGTCACTATGAGTTGGAATCAACTCGATGGTAGTGGGTTTGGGAGTACCTAAACAGGGGATGATACATGGTTGATGCATGTGTTAATCACAATAGGCTAGGTTATGTTGCAGTAACTATCATCTCCAAATCTTAGTGGCTTGACACAGCAAAAGTTTAAACATTGCTCATAAAGTCCCTTGAGAGTCTGGGCAACTTTCCAGGGTAGTTGTCCTTCATAGGGGGACTCAGTAATCCAGGCTACTTTGTCTTGTGATTCCATAATTTTAACTTTATACAGAAAGGGCACACATGTCATTTTAATGACCAGAACTAATTAAATGGTCTATCTAATATCCAGGACGCTGGAAAATATAGTCTTCTAAATGTTTAGAAAGAAATGGAGAACTGGGTATTGCTTATGAATTGTTAAATTAATGAGTGGATCTAAGTATTTCTAGAATTTCAGTAGGAGTTTCAAGGCACCTGGTAGAAGTCTTTATCGATAGGGTCTCCTATCAAAACAAACTAACTTAAATATAACCTGTGATTTATTTTTTGGATTTAATAATATAATAATTCCCTTTAGAAAACTTTGATTTGTGGGATCCAGATCTTTCCGGAAGTTTCCCAATTGTTGCAGGGTGTATATTCAGGTCTTACAGACCATGCCGTAGCCTGAGTTCACAAAAATCTGTGGGTCAAAAGTTCGTAAGAGTCAGGGAGTCACCGAATTGTAATTCCAGAGAAGACATCCAGGGTTGAAGCATTTTTATATAGGGAGCTAAGAGAGAGAAATCAGTTATTTGGGAAAGAAGGGAGCGAATAGATTGTCATGCTCCTAGATAGACTATGTGGGCTGTTATGACAGGTAGAATTAGAGGGCAATTAGGGAACAGGCAGAAACTCAGGCTGAAGACTTGGCTTAAAGAGTTAAGATGAAGAGTCAAGGAGGAAGTCACTTTTAACATCCAGTAACAATTTTCTGAGTTCATCCTTTCTTCTGTATTTTGTAGTTGGCATTAGACAATAAGAAAGAATCCTACTTTCATTTATTTACTTATTCATTTGTTTCTTTATGTCAGCATGGACTTAAAGATTTTTGATTCATTCAATAAGCTATAATCCACTACCAATAGTAGTATTTTTGATGCTAATTGTTTCATATTTTTCCAGTGGGAGCACTTTTGGGCTGGTTTCTGCTTGCCTTTGACATGCCCCCATCATTTTTTGAGCAGCTCCTCACTTTCTAGTGCAAAAAGATATTCCGGACTGATCTTTTACTTTCCCTGTGCTAACCTTGGAGTCCTAAGTCAGTCATTTCTCCCAGGTGCTCTGGCTTGTCTTTTGATTTAATCAAATAAAATTCATGCTGTAACGGGCTTTGCCAACCATCTCCTCACTATCCTCAACACTCCTCTTTATTCTTGACAGCCAGCCTCCTCACCTTTCTGCATTCACACAACACTGGCGTCTACCATGTCCACAGTCTCTCTACTCCTTTCTCTGTCCACCAATCCTCAGCCTGATCACTGAGGTCCAGTCTCTTTCCCATTCTCTCCCTGAAGGGTGCATGTGCAGAGGAGATGCTGTGACTTCTCTAACCCATTCATCCCTAGACTTGATTCCACAAAGTTGGCCGGCTAGGCAAGTGCCTTCCTATTTTAGGAATTCTTGTATTTTTCCAGAAGCTGCACGATTGGAAAAAAAAGTTTAACCACCTGGGAAGAAGGGTTTTTTTTTTTTTTTTTTTTTGCTTGAATTCTTTGCAACAATATTTAACATATTCTCAAGCACCTTCCATGAAGAGTTTCCTAAGAAACGCCAGACCACATTCATTTCCCCCTTCTTTGACCCCTTACTACACTTGGAGTCTGAACCACATAATTTAGCTTTTGTTTTTGTGGCTGATTTTTCTGTGATAGTTTCAAGTTTTCCATAATGGTTATCACACACACACACGCACACACAGACACACTCACACAAATATAGTTTCTCCCACAGTATCTAGCCTCCTTCTCTACACAGGAACAAATATAAACAGAGTATCTAGCCTTATGTCACACATACAAAAGTGCATAAGAAATTATTTTTGAGGGAATGGACATTAATTATAATAGTCACACAGCGAGTCAGAAGAAATGAGACTAGAAATTGGGTCTCGTGACTTCCACACCTGTGTTTTCTCAACTCAAACATACCATAGTTTTAAACCCCCCCAACTTCACCATCTGTTTAGTATAATTCTATTGCATTCAGATATCACAGTTATGTAATATTACAAGTTTTCTCTCCTTTGTTAGAATTATAAGAATTAAGGAAAAAATTCCATAGTGACGGGAAATAAAGAATACTATATTTTATTTTTATGGATATTTGACATCGATAGATAATCACCAAGCCACATTAAAGCGTCATAAGTGAGAAGCTGGTCTGATTGTTTTCCTTTCTCTAGCTGAATGCTACGTAGCAATTTGATAGAGGCATGGAGAAATGGCCCAAAGTCATTTTGAGAGTGCAAAAACAGGAATCTGGATAGCCATTGTTTAATTGATAACTAGCTGTGGTTTTTATATTTATTTTTTCATTAAATCTATTTCATGGATATTCATTGCATTTTTTCAAAATAATTAGATTTTAAATACTGTTACAGAAAAGCTGTACTGTACTCTCACTCCAGAACAATTGTGAAATCTATTCTATGCTGATATTTCATTCATTAATTCAGTAAGCATGCACTGTGCTAGGCTCTGGGATATAGCGAGGCACACTGTATTGTTCCTACCTCCCTGGAGCTCACAGCCGAATGAAGATGACCAATGTTAAACAAAAAAATGATTGCAAAATGTGGGTGGAGCAAGAAGGAAATGTAAAGGGGTTCCTGAGAGTTGATAATATGGGGAATAACCTGATTTAGCTGGGAAGTAAAGCCTGGCAATCTGCTTCCAAAAGGCCACAGCCTTAAAAACCTATGGAGTGCAGTTCTCTGCACACATGTGTTTGCCATGAGTCTGAATTGACTTGACAGCAACTAACAACAACAAAACTTATTTAGAGACATTGGTGGTTAGTGGTAGAGTTCTCACCTTCCATGTGGTAGAACTGGGTTTTGTTTCCAGCCAATGCACCTCATGTGCAACCATCACCCATCTGTCATTGGAAGCTTATGTTTTATGTGATTCTGGACAGGTTCCAGTAGAGCTTCCAGAATGAGAGAGACAAGGAAGAAAAGCCTGGTGATCTACTTCTGAAAAATCAACCAATAAAAACCCTGTGGATTACTAAGGTCTGATACACAACAAATGGGGATGGTGCAGGACTGGCCAGCATTTCATTTTTTGTGCAGGAGGTCACCATGAGTTAGGGGAACAACTCTACGGCAGCCAACAACAACAACCTGATTTAAATGTGGGAGTTAAAGGAAAGATTTTCTAAGGAAGTAATATTTAAGGTCAGACCTAAAGAATGAGCAGGGATTTCCAGGTGAAACCTGTGAGGAAGAGGGTTTCAGCAGAGGAAAGAGCATGAGAGGTCTTGGGATGAGAAAGAGCCTAGGGAAATTGTAGTCTAGTAAACAAGAGGAAGAGTGGTTTAGGAGGAGGCTGGAGATGTACGCAAGGGCCTGAGAATGAACCCTGTAGAGCATGTAAGAGCTTTGGGTTTTATGCCAAATTTCAGGCCTTGAAGTGCAGAGGAAATTCAACAGCCTGTAGCAAACAGGGAAAACCTGGTGGCGTAGTGGTTAAGTGCTATGGCTGCTGACCAAAAGGTCGGCAGTTCAAATCCACCAGGCGCTCCTTGGAAACTCTATGGAGCAGTTCTACTCTGTCCTACAGGGTCACTATGAGCTGGAATCGACTCAACGGCAATAGTTTTTTTGGTTTTTATAGCAACCAGCTTCATATATCTTAAAAGCCCATTCAGGTCTCACCATACTTTAGTGATTGATAATCATGAAATAATTGATGTTCATGAGAATGATACTTTTTCATAAAAAAATGTTTGCATTCTGTGTCACTTAATCTTATTAGGAAAGCACAAAAGTTGTATATTTTTGAAAGATTTTGTTAATCACAAAGAGTAGAAATGTGTTAACAATTAAAGGGTTAACCATTAATTATCTAGAAAATTTACTTTTCTGTAAAAGCTCGTCCCAGTTCCATGCTGATGTGCAACCTTTTAATTTACTATACCAGTTTTGTTCAGAATATACACCAAAAACTTTAATATCTCTGTATAAATATTGCTATTCGTATCATAGCTGTAGACACAAAGTCAATTTGATATTGCATTGTGCAGTCTAAGATTCAGTCTTCACTCTGAAATTGGATTTTTGTTGTTTAATTTCTTTAAGAGATGTCAAGATTACATTTTCAATAACTGGTATATATTTCATAACATTCTGCATGTTTTAGGGAGATGCATAGTACTTTATATCAAATGATGGCCAACATCTGTCATGAACAAAGGAAACAAACTCAAAATTTTGGCGAAGCATATAATTTCAGTGTCACAGTATACTATGAATCTGTTCCAATAAAAACTTAATCATAGAGAAAGAATTATTATTTTGGCCTGGGGCATAGGGAAGGAGAATGGCAATTAGATTACTGGTAATCTAAAAGTGATATTAAAGGTCAGAAGAAGCAGAAAACAGATACCCATTCACTAGTAAGTAAAGCATTGAACAAATCACCCAAGCCTGTTATTTCAAAGAGATTGAAGAGTCTTGCTTGGACTCAAGAGGATGACAAGATAGATCTTTTGGTTTCTCAACAGAAGTTGACTCTGCTGATTTAAGCAGAAAATAGGTTTACGAAAAGATAATATGGTAGTTCACAAAATCACAGTGGGGGCATTGGTGGTTCAGTGGTAGAATCCTAGCCTTCCATGTAGGAGACCTGGGTTCGATTCTTGCCAATGCACCTCACGCACAGCCACCATCTGTCTGTCAGTGAAGGCTTGTGTGTTGCTGTGATGCTGCATAGGTTTCAGCAAGCTTCCAGACAAAGACAGACCTACTTCCAAAAATCAGCCAATGAAAACTTTATGAATCACAAGGGTTTGATCTGCAGCTAATGATGGGGATGGTACAGAACCAGGTGGCATTTTGTTCCATCGTGCATTGGGTTGCCATGAGTCAGGAGCTGACTCGATGACAACTGAAAACAACAACAACAACATAAATCACAAAGAAGGTTGGAGAACTGGACTTGGAGACAGTCTCAAACATACCCCAAACCAATTCAGAACTGGACAGTACTCAATCACTTTGTCATTGTCCGAGTCTTCTATGTTGTGTGGCTCTAGCTTGCAATTCAAAATCCAGGGTGAATATTTTTTTAGCTTCTATAGTGGTAGGCAGGTCATGTATCTTCCTAAGTCTTTACCGTGGAGAATTCTGCAAATGTAAGAAGAAGGTTCAAAGACATAGTGGCAAAAAAAAAAAAAAGAAAAAAAATGACAACTTTTTACTGCCGTCAACCCCTTTGGATGACCTTTTTACATACTTTCATTTAAAAACATTATTTCTGCCTTTCATACTACAAATAACCCATGACAACTAAAAGCACTGTTCCTTCCTTCTTAAAATGGAAAAACCCAGAGCCTTTTCAATTGATGCATGCACCTTCTAATTCAGGGTCTCTGGAAACTGCCAAGCCTTCCTCTGACTCTCTCATGATCATTTCTGTAACCAATGTGCTAAATTGAAAAACTGTCACTAACACACACTATATAAAATTATTAAAGAAAAGGAAAGTTAGTTGAAATATATAAATGTGTATGACATACCAATGAGTAAAACATAAGTAGACACTTACCAAAAACATTGAAGTTGTCAAGGATTTCATTTTACTTGGATCCACAATCAATATCCATGGAATCAGCAGTTAAGAAATAAATGACGTGCTGCATTGGGCAAATCTGCTGCAAAAGACCTCTTTAAAGTGTTTAAAAGCAAACATGTCACTTTGAGAACTAAGGTACCCCTCACCCAAGCAATGGTATTCCCAGTCGCCTCATAGACATACGAAATCTGAACAATGAATAAAGAAAACCAAAGAAGAATTGACACCTTTGAATTACAGTGTTGGTAAAGAATATTGAATAAACCATGGACTGCCAGAAGAATGAACAAATCTGCCTTGGAAGAAGTACAGCCAGAATGCTCCACAGAAGCGAGGATGATGAGACTTCATCATACGTAGTTTGGACATGTTATCAGGAGGGACCAGTCCCTAGAGAAGGACATCATGCTTAGTGAAATAGAAGGTCAGCGAAAAAGAGGAAGACCCTCAATGGGATGGACTGACACAGTGGTTGCAATAATGGGCTAAATATAGCAAGGACTGTGAGGATGGCACAGGACCAGGCAGTGTTTTGTTCTGCTGTACATAGGGTTGCTTTGAGTCAGAACCGACTGGACTGTACCTCACAACAACAACAACACCATCAGGTTTTCCTCCTAAACCCTAGGGGCTCCACTGTGACTCTCCTGCCATTTTCTCAAATATATCTGTGGCAGACAGGCATCCCTGTTTATCATGGATACTTTGAACAGCAATGAATTTAAGGATCAAGAGTTTGAACTAATAGGGTATTATTTTCCTGCTCTGGGACCACTCAAAGTTTGAAGTTTTTGCATCATGTTATTAAGGAGAGAGAATAGAACACCCAAAATGTAGTATAGGTTTATTAAAATCCAAATAAGCCCACAAAATCCTGTGACTCTTTCTTAGTGATAGAGGTGTAAGGTTTGATCTCTGAAAGGCTCTTGTTATTCATTCTGGAGGGAATGGGTTTCTCAGCTGAAATTCATATGGTCTTCTGGAAATTTTTCTTGCTGCTGCTGTTACCAGTGCTCTTCAAGAAAGCTTCTACAGCACTGTACCTCTTCTTTATATTACTAGTTTTCGATTCAAAATCTGAGGCAGCTGCCTTAATTACTGTGCCTAGGTCATGAGCCCATATCTTAGTGCAAGGGAGGCTGAGAAACTGAGTATCTTGCATTTTCAGCTACTGTTCTCACTGACTATGTTTCCCTCAAAGGCTCATTATTTGGGGGGCTCCCCCAACATGCAAATAGGCCTGGCTATTAGTGAGCCCAATATAGCGACAAATGTCTCCTACAATTGGATTTTTCTTTTTAACAGAACTTTTTGATTTGTTTTCACCCTTGAGTGTGTTTGAGTGAATCTAGGATCAATTTGTTAGACTTCCTTTCTGAAAAGGTATAGATTTGATTAGTTGCTTAATGCTTTGAAAGTAAAGAAAAAAATCAGGATCAGAAGACACAAATTATAGTTTATGACATTGCATAATTTTTTTCCCACAGTCTTTTTGGAATCACGCTCTTTTGGAGAAGCTCTATGAGAAGAGGCTCTTGATTTCACTGAGCCTTGAAGACGACTAAGCATGATACTACGAGTGAAAAATATAGTCAATATAATAGCTATCAAGTCCAATTTACTCTTCCACTGAAATAACTGTCTTATAGTCCTGCTGACACCACTGAACTCCAGACATACAGACGTTGTTCCTAAGATGCTCATACATTCTATTACACATTAGAAGTCTTTTCTTGTTTGATTTACAAGTTTGTGTCTTGTCCCATCGTTACGATAGAGACTCCATCTTGTGCCTCTACATTTCTGGAGAACTTGAGGGTAAAGTATGTTGTCGTTTTGTGCCGTCAAGTTAATTTCAACTCATAGTAGAACTGTCTCATAGGGTTTCTGTCATGGATTGAATTATGTCCCCCCAAAAACGTATGTGTCAATTTGGCTAGGCCATGATTCCAGGAATTGTGTGATTTCCCTATGTGTTGTAAATCCTACCTCTATGATGTTAATGAGGGAGGATTGGTGGCAGTTGTGTTAGTGAAGCAGGGCTCAATCTACAAGATTGGATTGTGCCTTGAGACAATCTCTTGAGATATAAAAGAGAAAAGCCAGCAGAGAGACATGGGGACCTCATGCCACCAAGAAAGCAGTGCTGGGAGTAGAGCGTGTCTTTTGGACTCAAGGTCCCTGTGCAGAGAAGCTCCTAGTCCAGCAGAAGATTGATGAGAAGGCCAACACAGACAGAAAGCCTTCCCCTGGTGCTAACATCTCAAATTTGGACTTTCAGCCTACTTTACTGTGAAGAAATAAATTTCTCTTTGTTAAAGCCATCTACTTATGGTATTTCTGTTATAGCAGCACTAAATAACTAAGACAGTTTCCTAGGCTGTAATCTTTATGGGAGCCAATCTCCTGGTCTTTTCTCCTGTGGAGCCGCTGGTGGATTGAACCTCCAACCTTTCAGTTAGTGACCCTATAGGACAGAGTAGAACTGCCCCATAGAGTTACCAAGGAGTGGCTTGTGGTTTCGAACTGCAGACCTTTGGTTTAGCAGCCGAGCTCTTAACCACTAAACCATCAGGGCTCCTTTCAGTTAGCAGCTGATAGCTTAACCATTGCATCATCAAGGCTCCTTTTAAAGTATAACAGGATCTCAGAATTAGGCTGGGTATTGTTGAAGAGGCTTAACGCTCTTGAGAGTGGGAGATTGGGAGAACCGGCTCAGTTGGCTATAAAACTGATGACTGCAGTGGATAGCCAGTGTACAGTGTGCAGTGTTCATGGGTTGTCTTTAACTTGGACTGGTTACAGCAGTATTCTTAAATAACATGCTCGATCTACTGGCTGGAATTTATGTCAGGCAGATCACTAAGCATGTTCCAATGCAACCAGTCCATTATCAGCTGTGATCTGTGAAGTAGCTAGAAGTACAACTGGCAGGGTCCAACCCTCCAGAGGTAAGGATGTCAGAGCCCTGACAAGTGATCTGGAATTTGTGACAGGGTCACAAGGCTAGCAGGGTGTTGGTGTGCCATGCATAGAAGCTGATGACTGCATGAATTCAACAGTGGGTTGGGAAGAATGACAAATCAATGGATCTGCGATGCCCAGAGCTCTTCCAGGCAACTTAAGTGTGAAATGCATGGCAGAAAGAGACTAATTTTTTACCCTGCCTGCTCGTAGGCTGAGATTGTTGGTCAGTTCCACACTGTGGTTTTTATATTGATTGACCCCGGAAGTTGGTGGGGATGAGTTGCAGATAGAAGAACATCAGCAGCCCCACTGAAAAGAGCAGGGGGAAGCAAGAGCCGAAAACAGTGGTAGTGCTGCAACCAAACGTGAAGCCAAGTGGAACTTGGTTGGATGATCTTGGCTTGCTCACTTTTCCAACGTGACAGCCAAAAGTTTCATACCGTTTTTGGAAGACATCACAGAATGATCTAAAGGAGAAATACCAAGACTCTTAGTATCTTACTGAAAAGAAACACTTCACATAAAACTGAACATCCAAACAAAAAGAAAAAAGAACTAAAAAACAAAGAAAAGTCTAGAGATCTGATGACCCTTTCAGTTCTGAAACTTGAAAGTCATCCAGGGAAAGTATCCCAAGGTTATACCGGAAGCTTGCATATTGTACAATTACCTAGGAATGACATAGCCAGAAGAGAAGAGCTGTATGTGAGATACACCACATGAAATGTTACATTTATTTTGAAGTTTTGGTGCTTCTGACGGAATTTTGTAGTCCAAATTACAAGTACTGAGCACATTATAAAGCTACTGAGTTGATTTCGCTTTCACAGTGCACTTTCCCAAAGGTTAACAGAGAGAAGAGAGTCAGAGGGGCTTGAGCTTATTACCTCACATCATCTAGGAAACCACAAGCTCCCTCAAGCACACAAGCCTTCCTCTGCAGCCCCAGAACGTACTGAGTATCTTACTTCTTCCTGATCCTGAAAATCTAGGTTTAGACACGCAGGCTTGTGATGTTACTGCATCAGATTATGCTAACAGAATCTTTGTTTTTTTACAGAGTGACTTTGACCTACTTTTGTTCACATGAATTAAATTCTTACTGCACTGAATTCATTTAATGGAGAATTTTACTCAAAATGTAAATGCAAACAGAGGTGGAGTTGGAGGTGAGCTAGAATTGTACAATTTAATACCATGTGAATACTGCCAACTTATTTTCTTCTGCTAACTTAATCAACAGGAAATTTATAAAATAAAAATAAAAATCACTGTCCAGAGTCGTGGAACACTGGATTGAGAGTGAAGGTTCAGTGCCATTGTTTTCCCTTTTTTAAAATCAGAACCTCTCTGTTGAAAAATGAGGTAACTATGTGAGGAACTCAAATTCAAGGCCAAAAACAAAACAAACAAAAACAGCCAACAGATTCTTTCTACATTTGTCCCTGTTTCTCAACATATAATCTAATCTAACACACATCTGTTTGAATAACCATTAACTTAACCATAATCAGTTTTAGTTAATACAGCATGTGGTTATCTTGTATTTCCCACATACGTAAGCCATAGAAGTACTCGGTAAATCCTTGTGTAATTTGGCTTTTTTCACACTGCAGTCGGACATAACTAAGCTTGGAGGGTTTACTGCACTGGAACTATTTGCAGCTAGACAAGAGACCAGAAGCTATCTGATATTTTAGTTCCAAATAAAATGTTATTCTGCATATTAAATAAGAAAGCAAACTTCCAGTGAATTGATTAGGCAGTTCTTGCTCCTACAGATTCACACTTTTGAAAAGCACACAATACAAATATATGTATATGTATACACATATATCTATATAGGAAAACAAACTTTTAGAAAACCATTTGGAGCACAGTTCTACTCTGACACACACGAATCAGAGTCAACTCAATGGCATCTGGTTTTTTACATAAAGCGTAACCCAATGACAGCCATATCAACATCACTGGGGAGCTTGTTAGAAATACAGGATCTTGGCTATCAGCCCAGACCTTCTGAATATGAGCTGCCTTTCAACAGAATCCTTAGGCGATTCACGTGCACATTCAAGTTTAGGAACCACCCCATTTGGAGCCTTTCCAACCGTTATTATACCAGACTGTTGGACTTCAGAATTCCGCTTTCCCTGATGGCTGGCTCTTCATGAGTAGTGACTTTCCCTTAGGCAGCTTGGTATTCCTAGTGCCTAGCACAGTGCCTGGCACATAGTAGGGACCCCATTCATGCTTGTTAAATGAATGATTTACAGAATCAGCGCAGCAGAGTCCTATTGGCATCATAAGAAATTGATATGAATTATTTTTCTGAATCTGGTTTTTATTGTAATAATATTTGAGCCACATTATCATGAGACAGGGAATTCTACTCTAAATTGATGATCTCTTTGTTTCATCTGAGCATTTGTAGTTATTAGTTGCTGTCGAGTTCGTCATGCCAACTTCATGATTGCTGGTATGCTCGAGTCCACTGCTGTGGCCTTCCAACCTAGGGGGCTCATCTTCTCGCACTATACTGCACAATATTCTGTTGTGATTCTTAGGGTTTTCATTGGCTAATCTGTGGAAGTAGATTGCCAGGTCTTTCTTCCTAGCCTGCCTTAGTTTGGAAGCTCTGCTAAAACCTGTTCACCATGGGTGACCCTGCTGGTGTTTGAAATATCAGTGGCATAACTTCCAGCATCATAGCAACATGCAAGCCACCACAGTCTGACAAACTCACAGACAGGTGGTGATCATCCCATCATCTGGGTCCAGACTCCTTTTTTAATTCAAGGTAGGTCTGTGTTTCTGCATGTTTATTTTCCTAGGGTTTAGCTTATTTTCTGCTGTTTACTTTAACTGCTCTTTATCTCTCACTGTCCTTTCTCCCCAAGTGAGTGATGCAGGTGAAGGAAGGTGACTTTTGGGTTATTCTTGTATCTTACCTTGCCTCTTTAGCTTTTGTCAGAGTGACAGTTCAGAGGCTTATGTTGCATAAAAAGAAGGCTACAGGGGACTTGCTTCCTTTGTCAGCATCTTTAAGAGTTCTCCCCCTTTGCAACATTACCCTTGATTTTATATTTTGTCTGCTCTGAGCTGTATGATAAATAAAGCCTTAGCATAATAGATATCTTAGTTTTCTAGTGCTCCTATAATAAAAATACCACACATGGGTGGCTTTAACAAACAAACATTTACTTTCTCACAGTCTAGGAGACCAGAAGTCCAAATTCAAGGTGCTGGCTCTAGGAGAAGGCTTTTTTTCTCTGTTTGCTGTAGACGAAGTTCCTTGTCTATTTGAGCTTCTGCTTCTGGTGATCTTCATGTGGCCTGGCACCTCTCTTATCCCATCTCTGCTTTTACATCTCAAAAGAGGTTGACTCAAGATATACCATACACTGATCCTGTCTCCTTAAGGTAACAAAGGCAACCAATTCCCAAAAGGGATTATGACCACAGGCTCAGAGATTAGGATTTACAACACATATTTTAGGGGGATACAGTTCAATCTGTTACACAAATGCTTGCCTCTTTTTAGACTGTTGATATTTTTTATTTCATGAGCATTCTACCATTGCATGTTTTTGAAGGAAAAGTAGCAATCTTACCTCAGGACATTTCTACTTTGCCCTTCTGCTTGTTTCCCTTTTGCTCATACTGTAGGCCATTCAAATATAGAGTGTTTTATAGAGTGATGAGGATGATTTATTCCTGCTAGGCACAAAGAAAGTCATTTTACCTGCTACCTAAATTGAAAAGAGACAGAGAGCACTGCTCGATTTTAACCTGTCAGCAGGATCTCAGTAGAAGGGAGTTTCCTAACAAGTCGAAGACGATGTTTCTAAAATATCTGTCAACACTAAGGTGAGACAAAAAATTGCCACTAGTGTAAAACAGAGCCTCATTTTTTTGTCTCCAATTTCCCCAGAATTAGTACAGCAGTCAGATAGCTAGGGTGGTAGCCTTTCTATTGTTCTTGTTGTTAGGTGCTGTTGAGTCGGTTCCAGCTGAAAGCAACCCTATGCACAACAGAAAGAAACACTGCCCGGTCCTGAGCCATCCTCACAATCGTTGTTATGCTTGAGCTCATTGTTGTAACCACTCTGTCAATCTACTTTGTTGAGATTCTTCCTCTTTTCTGTCGGCCCTGTAGTCTGACAAGCATGATGTCCTTCTCCAGGGACTGATCGCTCCTAACAACATGTCCAAAGTATGTAAGACACAGTCTCACCATCCTTGCCTCTAAGGAGCATTCTGGTTGTGCTTCTTCTAAGACAGATTTGTTCATTCTTTTGGCAGTCCATGGTATATTCAGTATTCTTCACCAACTCCACAATTCAAAGGCTTCAATTCTTCTTTGGTCTTCCTTACTCATTGTCCAGTTTTCACGTGCATACGTTGCTATTGAAAATACCATGGCTTGGGTCAGGTGCACCTTATTCTTCAGGGTGATGTCTTTGCTCTTCAGCACTTTAAAGACGTCCTTTGCAGCAGATTTACCCAATCCAATGCGTCTTTTGATTTCTTGACTGCTGCTTCCATGGGTGTTGGTTGTGGATCCATGTAAAATGAAATCCTTGACAGCTTCAATCTTTTCTCCATTTATCATGATGTTGCTTATTGGTCCAGTTGTGAGGATTTTTGTTTTCTTTATGTCGAGGTGTGATCCATACTGAAGGCTGTGGTCTCTGATCTTCATTAGTAAGTACTTCAAGTCCTCTTCACTTTCAGCAAGCAAGGTTGTGTCATCTGCATAACGCAGGGTGTTAATGAGTCTTCCTCTAATCGTGATGCCCCGTTCTTCTTCATATAGTCCAGCTTTTTGGGTTATTTGCTCAGCATACAGATTGAATAGGTATGGTGAAAGAATACAACACTGACGCACACCTTTCCTGACTTTAAACCAATCAGAATCCCCTTGTTCTGTCCAAACAACTACCTCTTAATCTATGTAAAGTTTCCTCATGAGCACAGTTAAGTCTTCTGCAATTCCCATTCTTCGCAATATTATCCATAGTTTGTTATGATCAACACAGTTGAATGCCTTTGCATAGTCAATAAAACACAGGTAAACATCCTTCTGGTATTCTCTGCTTTCAGCCAGGATCGATCTGACATCAGTAATGATATCCCTGGTTCCATGTCCTCTTCTGAAACTGGCCTGAATTTCTGGCAGTTCCCTGTCGACATACCGCTACAGCCATTTTTGAGTGATCTTCAGCAAAATTTTGCTTCTGTGTGATATTAATGATATTGTTCTATAATTTCCACATTTGGTTGGATCACCTTTCTTTTGAATAGGCATAAATGTGGATCTCTTCCAGTCAGTTGGCTAGGAAGCTCTCTTCCATATTTCTTGGCATAGATGAGTGTGCACCTCCAGCGCTGCATCTGTTTGTTGAAACATCTTAATTGACATTCCATCAATTCCTGGAGCCTTGTTTTTTGCCAAGACCTTCAGAGCAGCTTGGACTTCTTCCTTCAGTTCCATCGGTTCCTGATCATATGCCACCTCTTGAAATGGTTGAACATCGACTAATTCTTTTTGGTATAATGACTCTGTGTATTCATTCCATCTTCTTTTGATACTTTCTACATCATTTAATATTTTCCCCATGGAATCCTTCACTATTGCAACTCAAGGCTTGAATTTTTTCTTCAGTTCTTTCAGCTTGAGAAATGTCAAGCATGTTCTTCCCTGTTGGTTTGCCATCTCCAGCTCTTTGCACATGTCATTATAATACTTTGTCTTCTCTAGCCGCCCTTTGAAATCTTCTGTTCAGTTCTTTTACTTCATCAATTCTTCCTTTTGCTTTAGCTGGCCGATGTTCAAGAGCGAGTTTCAGAGTCTCCTTTGACATCCATCTTGGTCTTTTCTTTCTTTCCTGTCTTTTTAATGACCTCTTAATTTCTTCATGGATGATGTCCTTGATGTCATTCCACAACCCGTCTGGTCTGCGGTCTCTAGTGTTCAATGCATCAAACCTATTCAGATGGTGTCTAAATTCAGGTGGGATATACTCAAGGTCATATTTTGGCTCTCGTGGACTTGCTCTGATTTTCTTCAGTTTCAGCTTGAACTTGCATATGAGAGATTGATGGCCTGTTCCACAGTCGGCCCCTGGCCTTGTTCTGACTGATGATATTGAGCTTTTCCATCGTCTCTTTCCACAGATGTAGTCAATTTGATTTCTGTGTGCTCCATCCAATGAGGTCCACGTGTATAGTTGCCATTTATGTTGGTGAAAGAACGTATTTCCGATGAAGAAGTTGTTGGTCTTGCAAAATTCTACCATTCGATCTCTGGCATTGTTTCTATCACCAAGGCCATGTTTTCCAACTACTGATTCCCCACGTGTCTGCCAGTTTGTCGTACTGTGGGGGCTTGAGTGTTGCTGTGATGCTGGAAGCTATGCCACCAGTATTCAGATACCAGCAGGGCCACTCATGGAGGACAGGTTTCAGCTGAGCTTCCAGACTAAGGCAGACTAGGAAAAAGGATCCGGCAGTATACTTTTGAAAAGCATTAGCCAGTGAAACTTTATGAATAGCAGCAGAACATTGTCTGATATAGTGCTGGAAGATGAGCCCCCCAGGTTGGAAGGCACTGAAAAGATGGCTGGGGCAGAGCTGCCTCCTCAAAGTAGAGTCGACCTTAATGACGTGGATGGAGTAAAGCTTTCGGGACCTTCATTTGCTGATGTGGCATGACTCAAAATGAGAAGAAACAGCTGCAAGCATCCATTAATAACCGGAACCTGGAATGTACAAAGTATGAAAGTAGGAAAATTGGAAATCGTCAAAAATGAAATGGAATGCATAAACATCGATAACCTAGGCATTAGTGAGCTGAAATGGACTGGTATTGGCCATTTTGAATCCGACAATCATATAATCTACTATGCTGGGAAGGACAGCTTGAAGAGGAATGGTGTTGCATTCATCATCAAAAAGAATGTTTCCAGATCTATCCTGAAGTACAACGCTGTCAGTGATAGGATAATATCCATAGGCCTACAAGGAAGACCACTTAATACAACCTTATTCAAATTTACGCACTAACCACTAGGGTGGAAGATGAAGAGACAGAAGATTTTTACTAGCTGCTGCAGTCTGAAATTGAAAAAGCCTTCCTAGTCCACTGGAAAAATGTTTAGGTAAAATATCGAAGACTATAATCTTTAATTGACACATACGCAATCTTGTATAAGCGCCCATATGTATATATAAAGGAGCCCTGGTGGTGCAATGGTTAAGCACTCGGCTGCTAACCAAAAGGTTGTCAGTTTGAACCCACCAGCTGGTCTTTGGGAGAAAGTCCTGGCAACATGCTTTGAATCAAGATTATAGCCTAGAAAATCCTGTGGTGCAGTTCTACTCTGTTCCACAGGGGTGCTATGAGTCAAAATTGACTCAATGGTACCTAACAACAACAACGAACAACACGTATATATACTACTGAGGTTAAAGTGAATAGAGATAAAACTTTTTTTTTTTTTTTGGCCAAAAGTTTTGGTAAGAAAACTAGGACCTTAAAATAAAAAAAAAATTTTTTTGGGGAGATTTAATTGGATACGCTATAGCCTTTTTTATAGCCTTAAGTCAGATGCAAAATAGTGAAGTGTCACTGCTGAGTACTTATCAGGACTGAGGACTATCTGTGATTTCTGAAATTATGGCAGGTTGAATTCTGCTACAAATACCCAAAGGGATTCCCTTTCAGTGACCATGCTTAAGGACAAAACAATTCTGAGGATGTATTCACCTTATCTGGAATGAAAGGCATCGTCATGTCAACAGGGGGTCATGTGAGTGAGAGGTGATTTTTTAAAGGGCCCTCAATCTTGAAACACATAAGTAAATGCGGCGAAACCTGTGAAAGCCAGAACTCAGCAGGACTGCCTTGTTTTTCCGGGTCTAGCAAGTTTTCCACCTTTGTTGAGGTTCAGTCTTACCACTTTTTTTCTATTGCTCATTTTAATGGAAAATATTTGAGTTTTCCTTCTCTGACAGGTTTCCACCTTACACAGATTACAGCTTTCACAAATTTTATTGTATTGAACAAGTACGTTCAGTGGAATCTGTAGTAAAACCCAGCAGCAGCACCATCGTTTTAAGGTAGATGTTGAAAAACATTGCATATTTCCCAGTGAATGGAATCTCACGAATTTGTTTTTCTTTTTATGGTTCACGGGTTTGAAGAATGACTTGGGGGGCCACCTTTGATCAGATTCTGTATCTGCTCTTTCAGAACCAGGGACTTTTGCCAATAGGCTCAAAGAATGATCAATTCGTCCCCTGGCAGTGGAACTATTAAAATGTTTCTTTTAGGTTTGGCTGATTTTAGTCTTGTGATGGTGTCTTTAGAGTAGCAGTACTAAAATGTTTGTGCCACATAGTGTCTCTTTCTCCTCCACTTCATTCAGCTGTATTTTCTTCTCAAGGATGCTTGCCCGGAGATGTGGAAACAAGGTAAGTGCAGTCAAATTTTTAAGCTGTTTAGTACTGACTTTGAGTTAATTAGAATTTTGGTTTTTAATTAGAACTATTTTTATATTTGAGGTTAAATGGGAGATATTATGTCAACAAAGACTCTTAAAAGTTAAAATATAAAGCTATCATTACTAATTCCCTATTTTCCTGAGAAATATCTGCCTAGAAAATCTCAAATCCTTTGTTCTTTTTTTTAAATCCCACACATTCCTTTTAAAAGTTAACTTTTCCTTTTAATGCCACAGTTCAGGTGATCTATGACACATCCTTATTTCAAGGTTCAGGCCTCTGTAATTCACTAGACAAAGAAGATTCCAGTCTCTCAGGGGCCTTGACAACTCTCTTATTCTTCATCTGCCAAGGGGAAGAAAAGGGAACAAAGGGACCTCCTTTAGTATAGTAAATGAAGGGATTTGTGGAAAGACAAAGATATTTTTCCAAGGCCTTTTTTTGTCACATAGATCAATTTTAAAGCCATTAATCCTTTGATTTATGTTTGGGAATAAGAGAACAAAGGAATCAAACTTGACTGGAATTGGATTCCACGTGGATTATCAAATAGAGACATCAGAGCATCTGATTTATAAAACTATTTTGTGATTACTCGTTTGTGTAGTCTACAGATAAAGGAAGAATAGAGATCTGCTGTGATTTCCCTGTCTTGTTCTAGCCCAAAGCCCTGTTGCCAGCTTCTTCCACCTATATCCTCTCAATGTGATTTTGGACTTACTTCCAAAGACAAAAGAAGTATCAAAATACTTCCGAGAAGGCTAGTGACAGTACAAGGATGACAAGTGGCATGGATTTGTGATAGCTTTACCTTGCCAGCATCCGCTACCCTCCCCTACCAGCTGGTGCCCTCTAAGTGCATCCATTGAGCCTTCTACTTTCTTCTAATGAAATCCTAATCATGTTGCTTTGAAATAGCCTCAGTAATGCTCTGCCTTCTCTAACTGTATGATCAAAGAGGCTGTAACTTCTTTACTCAGGGTATGGCATGCCACAAGGACTTCAGTTAATGTATGTTTGGTTAATAAGTAGAAAACAAAGCAATTGCACTAATAGAAGAAACTTGTGAAGCATTTTGACTTTGAGAGCTGTTCTTTGGTCACTTTCTAAAGTAGAAAAATTCAACTTCTGCTTGAATGGACATTTGCTCATTCTATATAACAACTTGTACAATTTTTAAAAATTTACTTTAGTAAATATACCTGTAACAGATCATTTGTTATATCAACATTCCTCACATGTACAATTCAATGACATTAGTTATATTTATCATGTTGTTCAACTATTACCATTTCCGTTATTGATTTCCAAATTTTCCCATCACCCTTAATGGAAGCTCAGTGTCCCCTAAGTAATGAGTCTCCTTTTTCCCCTCCCTTCCTCTTGCCACTGATAACCGCTTGGTCTCTATACATTTGCTTATCCTAGATATTTCATACAAATAGAATCATATAGTATGTGTCCTTTTGTGACTGACTTATTTCACTCAGCATAATGTTTTCAAGCTTCATCCACGTTGTAGAATATATCAGGAATTCATTTCTTTTTCTGGCTGAATTGTATGTATGGCCCACTGTATGTATGCACCACATTTTACTTAGCCATTCATCTGTTATGGACATTTAGACTATTTCCACCTTTTGGCTACTGTAAATAGTGCTGCAATGAACATTGGTGCCCAAGTATCTTTGTGTCCCTGCTTTCAATTCTTTTGGGTATACGCATAGGACAGCTCCTACAATTTTGATTCAATCATCTATTTTGAAGGGTGTGTACATGATGATTTAGTAGAATTGATGCCCACAAGTAAAGATTTCTGCGTATAGTCTGCACACTTGCAGTTTAGTTAGATCCTGATGAATGTTTCTTGGGTGAAACAAAGAGAAATATGATTTTTAAAAATATCTCTTGTACCTAGATTAAGCAATGTTTTAAAATATCCTCCGATGGCCCAATAAGACAGTAGGATCAGTTCTTCAAATATCAATCAGAACATATTTATTAGGTACCCATCATTTTCTCAGCCTGATCCAAAGACATGTATGGCTATTAGAGAAGTAGAAGAAATGGGTTCTGGCCTTAGAGTTAATGATGCATTTGGGTTGGAAACATCCCTACATAAACAGACATGATGAACATTTGCTGACTGTTAAGGGATATTTATACTGAATTATGTTCCATAATAATTATATCCAAATTCACTGACATCAACTTAAAATGAGGAAGATTAATATAAATAAATAAAAATTTGATATATCAAAATAATTTTTTAATGAGGGCCAGACCAAGGTCTGAAATTTTGACCAACAGTGGTTGGGAACTAGAAATTAAGGCATTTCCTATGGTCTTTGATTGCTGACTACAGAAAATGCTAGATTGCTTGGAATTTTCGGAGGGCTAAATCTTTAAGGAGTGGGACTTCTGAAGAGTACTGGTAAATAGCTGACCTTTGTATCCAGAGTATATTCTACACATTTCACAACTCTGTGCTGACCCCTTTTGAAGGGCTGATAAAGGTAAATAAGTCAGGATATGAACAGTCCAACCAGAGTCCCTGGGTAGAACAAACAGTTAAGAGCTTGACTACTAGTCAGAAGTTTGGTGGTTCAAACTCACCCAGAGGCACCTTGAAAGATAGGCCTGGCGATCTGCTTCCAAAAGGTCACAGGCTTGAAAACCCTATGGTGTAAACACGGGGTCGCCATGAGTTGGAATCAACTGGATGGCTACTAACACCAACAACTTAAGCAGTCAACAGAAAAATCTATAATAAATGCAGAGGCACTTCTCTCCTGCCCCTCAAACTTCTCCCTTCCCATCATTAGTTAGCTTTGTCACATTCCATAAGATCCTAAACCATTAGAGTCCTGGGCCTTATGTTAATCTCCTTTCTCATTTGCCATATCCTTTAAAAAGGCAGCTCCCTTGGTAAAGCTTCCAGTCTCCTTATTATCTTTTCTCTCAGGATGCTATATTCCAGCCTGGTTCCCAATCCTTGTCTCTGCTTTGCTTCCCCGGGCTGCTGCCCTTCTTGCTGATTTCTTTGACCTCCTCGACTGTTCAAAGGTCATCTGTCTGCTACACTGTCCAAATTGATTTGTGCAGTGAGCAGAGATGCAGCTCTGTGTTAACTCTTTCAAATCTCCATGTTCTAGAATGCTGGGATGGTAGGATGCCTTTTAGAGAGAGACAGTGAAACAGGTAATTCTCTGGAATGTTGTCTGAGAGTCCAGTCTTAAGCTTTAGTTTCTCATTAATGGCTCTAAATAGGCATTGTTGAAATTTTAAAATTATGCTCTGTGTGTGTGTGTGTGTGCGTGTGCGTAGGAACAGGACTTGAAGCATCTGGGGTATGGGGGATGAGAGTGAGGACTGTTGTTTGAAGATACTTATGTTCTCTCCAACATTACTGTAATTAATTAAAAAAAATAAAAGAAAATAACAACAAATGTTGACAAGGTTGTGGGAAGATTGAAACTCATACACTGCTGGTGGGAATGTAAAATGGTACAAACACTATGAAAAATGGTATGGTGCTTCCTCAAAAAGCTGGAAATAGAAATACCATATGATCTAGCAATCCCACACCTAGATGTATACCCTAAAGAAACAGAACCCGTGACACAAATAGACAAATGCACACCCATGTTCATTGCAGCATTATTCACAATAGCAAAAAGACACAAACAACCTAAGTGCCCATCAACAGATGAATGGGTTAACAAACTGTGGTACATACACACAATGGAATACTACACAACAATAAAGGATAACGATGAGTCTGTAAAACATCTCACAACATGGATGAATTTGGAGGGCATTGTGCTGAGTGAAATAAATCAATCACAAAAGGACAGGTATATGAGACAGCTACTATAAAGTAACAAAAATGGTTTACACACAGAAAAAAAGAAAAAACAAAAACATTCTTTGATGGTTACCAGGGAGGTGAAGGGATGAGAGGAAAAATTACCAACTAGATAGTAGATATGTGTTAATATTGGTGAAGGGAAAGGCAATACACAATATGGGAGAAGTTAGCACAACATGACCAAGGCAAAAGAGGACACCGAGAGAAATGTAAGAATAAAGGGCAACTATGGTATCTACTATAGCATAGACAATCCTGCAACAATAGCATTAACAAACAATAATTTATGAATGGATACATAGGTAGATAGACATGCCAAGAGGTGTGGGAGGGTGAAGGGAGTACACCTACAGGCAGATACAGGTTTGGTGGTGGATATTTCTATATACATGACTGTTGGTACTACACATATAGAGCACACAAGGGATACAGTCAGGGAAACCTCTTAAACATAACCAAACACCTCATGGAATGAAATTCTTAAGTATAACATAGTTTATAAAGACAACGTTCTGCAGCCTGCTTTGGTGAGTAGTATTTGGGATCTTAAAGGCTTGCGAGTGACCATCTAAAACACAACTATTGATGTCTTCCTGTTTGGAGCAACCAAATCCCATTGCCATCAAGTCAGTTCCGACTCACAGCGACCCTATATGAGTCTCAAGCCATTCTCAGGGACCACCTTCCAGCCAAACAATAGACAAGCACATAAAACAAAACAAAACAGTAACTTCTGAGAGGAATGTGCTCCCTAGAACAATCAATTATAAGAGATCAAAAGGGCACTATTTGCCCAAAAGCAAAGATGAGAAGTCAAGGAAGGGTAGAAAAGCAGGATAAAAAGAAATGGGGAACCCAGGGCAGAAATGAGGAGAGTGCTGACACGTTATGGAAAATGAAACCAAAGCCATGAAACACTTTATGTATAAACTATTGAATGAGAATCTGATTTGCTTGGTAAACTTTCACCTAATACATAAATAAATTTAAGAAAGATACTTAGGCTCTAAGTTAAAATATAAAAATAAGGATGCTGCAAGGATAAAAAAAAAAATGTATGACAACCATCAGTCTCAGATTTCTAGGGCAATCCAGTTTTCATTTGTTATTCACACAATATACATCTCCTGAGACCTTGTCCACACCAGCCACTGTGCTAGGCACTGACCAATAAAATACATACCTTAGGGTGAGGAAGCAATTGCTCATTATCTTGTGATAAGTTCTGTAACGTAAATATTTGCAATATACTGTAAGTGGTTAAGAGCTCAGCTGCTAACCAAAAGGTTGGCAATTCGAATCCACCAGTTGCTCCTTGGAAACCCTATGGGGAAGTTCTACTCTGTTTTATAGGGTCGCTATAAGTCAGAATCAACTTGAAGGCAAAGGGTTTGGTTTTTGTTTTTTTTTTTAAATTGTAACGTAAGTACTAGATGGCAAGCTTATGGAGTGCAGTACCTGAGTCAAATTTATCATTGTGACCTTAGCATCTAGCTCAGTGGCTGGTACATAGTAAACCAAAACCAAACCCACTGCCATTGAGTTGATTCCAACTTAAAGCAACCCTACAGGACAGGATAGAATTGCCCCATAGGGTTTCCAAGGCTGTAAGTCTTTATGGAAGCAGATTGCCACATCTTTCTCCTGCAGAGTAACTGGTGAGTTCGAACTGCTGACCTTTTGGTTAGTGGCTGAATGCTTTAACCACTTCGCCACAAGGGCTCCTCAGTATATAGTAAGCACTTGATAAATATTTAATGATTGATTAAATGAATGAATGAACACTGTCCCTTCTTTCTGTATCAACCATTTCCCTCTTGTTATATTGTCATTTCTCTCTCATTTTGATATGTGGCTTCCTGTTTGTGACAATGTTTTACAAATGTTTTGGTATGTTTCCTGTATTCTCGTCTTGACAGCTAGTTTTAAATCAGGAAACCCAGGTGGCATAAGAGTTAAGTGTTACGGTTGCCAGCCGAAAGGTCAGCGGTTCAAATCCACCAGGCGCTCCTTGGAAACTCTATGGGGCAGTTCTACTCTGTTCTATGGGGTCGCTATGAGTTGGAATCGGCTTGACAACAAGGGGTTTGGTTTTCATTTTAGTTTTAAATCAATAATGTTTATTGATAAATGAATTTGTTGTGGGCATCCAATGTTGCCAGTTGCCATATATAGAGTAAATGGTTGATAATTTATATAGCAAACAGTCTTCAGGTGCCAAAGTGCTAAGGGTGACTCTCACATGTGGTCTTCACATTTGGTTGGGATAAAATAAGAAAAAAAGCACAAGGAACAGACTCTCTATACCTTGAGTCATCCTTTAAAAAGAAGTGATTAAAAACAAAACAAAACAACAGTAACTTTTACTCCAATATAAAGTGAGGCATTTTCCTTGATGAAATGGCTGTGGTACTTTGGGCCAAAGGGCAACATCATTTTTTCCCCTATATTTTACAATTTTAAAATATTTTATAAATACAAAAGACTATATAACATAAAGAATAACCAAACTCAGCATTCACCCAACTTAGAAATGGATCAACTCAACAGCAATGGTTTGTAAGGCATGCAATGGTTAAGTGCTCAGCTGTCAACATAAAGGTTGGCCGTTCAAATCCACAGCTCCATGGGAGAAAGACCCGGTTATTTGCTCCTATAAAGATTACAGGCTAGGAAACCCTATGGGACAGTTCTACTCTGTCACGTGCAGTTGCTATGAGTCAGAATCCACTTGATGGAACCTAACGACAACAACAATAACATGACTTTATTACATTGTTATACAAGCTGTATGTTGATTCCAGGTTTTATAGCCAATCCATATTTAACCAGACAAGAACTGGCGCATCACTATGAGAAAGGAAGTCAAGGATCTATTCTCTCCTTTCCATGGGAAGAAGTCACAATCCACACTAGTGTGGAGACTCGTTGAAAGCCAAGACACCAGGGGCAAGGCTGAAAGTGAGCCCCGTGCAGTTTGGTGTTGTCAGAGGATTCTGCCCTCTAACACCAACTGCCTCAGTCTGACTGCTACCATTTTGGTGCCTTATTAGTGTTAGCTCATAATATTGTGGGTCCATTTGAGAAAGATAGAGTTTTCCTTGCTCACACACCTCTTTTGTGACTATAAGAACCAGATGTTCTGCATTATTATAATTTTCTCTTGAACAGTTTCTTCTGGTGTCTCCTATATGTTTCTATTAACCCCAGCTGACAGGACTAAATGACCAGTTGCTGTTGAGTTGGCTGCAACTCACGGCGGCCCCATGTATGTCAGAGCAGAACTGTGCTTCATAGGGTTTTCAACGGCTGATTTTTCGGAAGGAGGTTGCCAGGCTTTTCTTTAGAGTTACCTCTGAGTATGTTAACTATTGTACCACCCAGGGACAGTGTTCTCTACAGTTAAACCAAATGAAAACCAAACCTGTTGCCATCAAGTTTATTCTGACTCATAGCAACCATATGAGACAGAGTAGAACTGTCCCATAGGGTTTCTAAGGAGTGCTGGTGGATTTGAACTGCCAACCTTTTGGCAGCCTAGGTTAGCAGCTGAGCTCTTAACCACTGCACCACATATGCTTCTTTTTACAGTTAGGACTTATAAAAAGAGATTTTTTTTTGTAAGAAAGGCTGTCTGTCTGCAACACCAGACTGGAGGGATTTTTGTAGGGTGGGATAAAGATTGTGGGAAAGGGAAGGCATCAGAAGGAGTAAAGACTGTTTTTTCCTTAAATAAATATTGCATGGGACACACACTAAAATATTTGTTGTTTATTTGAAATTCAAATTTAGCTGGCTGCCCTGTATTTTATCTGGCTACCCTATCTCTAGCCAGAAGCTTGTAGTTGTTGCAGGGTTTCAAGGTCACCTAGTTTCAATAAAATCATTTCTTACGTCAAATGTTATTTTTGTGTTCAAAGGCTGCACTGCAGTCAGACTTATATTTCATGCACATGTTTAGAATGTGCACAGGGGTATAAAGCAGCATTTAGGCAAGGGAGGAATGTATTAATGGGATGTTCAATTAGTAACCTGTGTATTTGATGTTTCTGGCCTAGCTGATCACAAAGAAGTCTATTATGCAGAAGACATCATTGTGAGGAATGGGTGAGGCCACAGAATCTGGAAATGTGTCATTGACCATGTTATGTATTATAATGTAATATCAATAAACTTATTATTAGGTATATAGGTCCCTGGGTGGTACAAACGGTTTGCCCTCAACTACCAACCTAAAGGTTGGTGGTTCGAACCTACCCAGTGGCACTATGCAAGAAAGGCCTGTTGATCTACTTCCATAAAGATTACACTCAAGAAAGCCCTATAGAACGTTCTACTGTGTAACTCATGGGGTCATCATGAGTTGGAATCGATTCAATGGCAATTTTTTTTTAATTAGATATATTAATCTGTTTCTAGAATTTATCATCACTCTGTAATATCTCTACTGTACAGAATGTAAAGAAACAGGATCTAATATTTTAAATGCTTTAATCTGGTTCTGCCAAAAATTCTTTTTCCAAATGAGGTTCTTAAAGGAAATAACCAGATAGAAGAGAAGGGAAAAGAAACATGTGCTCTTTACTACCATGAGGATTTGCCTCAAACCCCACTCTAGTCCTTGGTGGGCAAGGCTGGACCAGACAAAACTCTCATGTTTCCTAAACCAGAGTCAGGCTGAGCATTTTGTTCCTCTTTGCCTCTAGGCTTAGATTAAAGTTCCCTCTTTCCTATCATTCCAATGTAAGGAAAGGCAAGCCTAAGAAAAATGGTGAAAAAAAATAAACCAGGTGTCTGTCTTAGGCTGGGTTCTCTACAGAAGCAAAACCAATAAAGCATACAAATACATGTATATACAGATGCTGATATCAAGGAAATGGCTCACACAGTTGTAGAGGCTGGAATGTCTCAAGTCTGTGGATCAAGACAGAGGCTTCTCCTGATTCATGTAGCCACAGGGGCTGGCAAACCCAAGATCAACAGGTCAGAGAGCAGGGCTCTTGCTCACAGGCTGTGAAGATCTAATGAATCCCAAGACTGGCAGACAAGATCACAGATAAGTTGCTAACTCAAGTCCCAAGAACTGGAGGTCAGATGAACAGGAGCTAGCTGCAGGATGCATCACTGGCAAAACCCCCTAAGCCCTGCCAGAATATCCACTTATGCTTCATGCGGTCTACACATCCAAGGAAACTCCCTTTCAACTGATTGACTGCTCACAACAGATCCCATCAAGGGGGTAATCACATATCAAATCTCAACAAGAAAGTGATCACAACATTATATGACTGCCAAAACACTGAGACTCATGCCCCAGCCATGCTGACTGACACACAATCTTAACCATCACATCGGAGTATCTTCCTAAGGTCAAGAATGGCACGTGGCTCTGCCCCTCCACCCCAAGTCTTCTCTAGGGAGGGTAGCAGTCCATTTTACTGCTGTAAGTGCTTCAGAAAAAGAGGGTCCTAAGAAACTCTAACCATAGGGCCTTGGGGATTTAACTTCTCTGGTCATTCACACAAAAAACTCCATGCTACAAGAACCTAACACGTTTCCTGTGGGTGGCGAAGCATTTTTTTTAGTACCATACCACATTGTATACCATATTTCTTCAATTCTTGGATGAATATGAATATGATGCACACTAAATTTATCATCAGTCAGAACAAGGCTATGGGTTGACTGCAGAACAGAACATCTATTGCTCATATGCAAGTTCAAGTTGAAGCTGAAGCTGAAGAAAATTAGAACAAGTCCATGAGAGCCAAAGTATGACCTTGCATATATCCCACCTGAATTTAGAGGCCATCTTAAGAACAGACTTGTTGCACTGAACACTAATGACCGAAGATAAGACAATTTGTGGGATGGCATTAAGGATATCATACATGAAGAAAGCAAGAGGTCATTAGGAAGACAGGAAGAAAGAAAAGGCCAAAATGGATGTCAGAAGAGACTCTGAAAATTACTCTTGAATGTCGAGTAGCTAAAGTGAATGGAAGAAATGATGATGTGAAAGAGCTGAACAAAAGATTTCAAAGGGTGGCTGAAGAAGACAAAGTATTATAATGAAATATTCAAAGACCTGGAAATAGAAAACCAAAAGGGAAGAACATGCTGAACATTTCTCAAGCTGAAGGAACTGAAGAAAAAATTCACTCCTCGAGTTGCAACATCGAAGGATTTCATGAGGAAAATATTAAACAACATAAGAAGCATCAAAAGAAGATGGAAGGAATACACAGAGTCACTGTACCAAAAAAAAAAAAAAAAGTCAACATTCAACCATCAGGAGGCACCATATGATCAAGAACTGATGGTACAGAAGAAAGAGGTCCAAGCTGCCCTGAAGGCATTGGTGAAAAACAAGACTCCAGGAATATCAACTGAGATGTTTCAACATGCAGATGCAGGGCTGGAGGTGCTCACTTGTCTATGTGAAGAAATTTGGAAAAGAGTTACCCGCCCATCTGACTGGAAGAGATTCATATTTGTACCCATTCCAAAGAAAGGTGATCCAACCAAATGTGGAAATGATCGAACAATATCATTAGTATACATAAGTAAAACTTTGCTAAAGATCATTCAAAAGTGGTTGCAACAGTACATTGACAGGGAAGTTCCAGAAATTCAAGCTGGATTCAGAAGAGGACATGGAACAAGGGATATCATTGCTGATATCAAATGGACGTTGGCTGAAAGCAGAGAATACCAGAAAGATGTTTACCTGTGTTTTATTGACTATCCAAAGGCATTCGACTGTGTGGATCATAACAAATTATGGATAATATTGTGAAGAAGAGAAATTCCAGAACTCCTAATTGTGCTTAGGAGAAGCCTGTACACACATCAAGAGGCAGTCATTTGAACAGAACAAGGGGATACCGTGTGGTTTAAAGTTAAGAAAGGTGTCTGTCAGGGTTGTATCCTTGTACTAATTCAATCCGTATGCTGAGCAAATAATACAAGAAACTGGAGTGTATGAAGAAGGACAGGGCATCAGCGTTGGAGGAAGACTCATTAGCAACCTGCCTTATGGAGATGACACAACCTTGCTTGCTGAAAGTGAAGAGGACTTGAAACACTACTGATGAAGATCAAAGACTGAGGCCTTCAGTATGGATTACACCTCAACGTAAAGAAAACAAAAATCCTCCCAACCGGACCAATAAGCAACACCAGGATAACTGGAGAAAAGATTGAAGTTGTCAAGGATTTTATTTTATTTGGATCCACAATCAACACCCATTGAAGCAGCAGCCAAGATATCAAAGGATGCATTACATTGGGCAAATCCACTGCAAAAGACCTCTTTAAAGTGTTGAAAAGCAAAGTGTCACTTTAAGAACTAAGGTCCACCTGACCAACACATAGTGTTTTCAATCACCTCATATGCATGTGAGAGCTGGGCAATGAATAAGGAAGACCAAAGGAGAGTTGACGCCTTTGAATTACGGTGTTGGTGAAGAATATTGAATACACCATGGACTGCCAGAAGAGTGAATAAATCTGTCTTGGAAGAAGTATACCCAGAATGCTCATTATAAGCAAGAATGGTGAGACTTCATCTCACATACTTTGGACACATTATCAGGAGAGATCAATCCCTGGAGAAGGACATTGTGCTTGGTAAGGTAGAGGGTCAGCAAAAAAGAGGAAGATTCTCAATGAGATGGATTGATGAGGTGGCTGCAAAAATGGGGTCAAGCATAACAAGGATTATGAGGATGATGCAGGACTGGGCAGTATTTTGTTCTGTTGTATATAGGGTAGCTATGAGTTGGAACTGCCTCGACAGCACCTAACAACAAGCACAAATTTCCCTTGTTTTTCAAGGTATTTTTTTTTTTTTAAAAAACCGCATTATAAAATGCAAATCAAAACCACCGTGAAATACCATTTCACACCTACTAGGATGTCCATGAATATTGGTGGTTCAGTGGTAGAATTCTCACCTTCCATGCTGGAGACCTGGGTTTAATACCTGACCAATGCACTTTGTAGGTAGCCACCACTCATATGTCAACGAATGCTTGTGTGATGCTACGATGCTGAAGAGGTTTCAGCAAGACTTCCAGACTAAGATGGATTAGGAAGAAAGGCCTGGAGATCTACTTTTGAAAATCAGCCAATAAGAATTCTATGGATCACAATAGTCTACAACTGAATATGGGAATGGTGCAGTACCAGGCGGCATGTGTTCTGTTGTGCATGGGGTCACTATGAGCTGGAGGCCGACTTGATGGCCGCTACCAACAGGATGGCTATAACCAAAGAATCAGAACATAACAAGTGTTGGCAAGAAATTGAACCCTCGCCATTGCTAGTAGGAATGTACAATGGTGTAGCCTCTGTTGAAAACAGTCTGGCAAAAAGCTAAACGTAGAATTATAATATGAGCCAACAATTCCACTCCTAGGTATATATTCCCGAAAACTGAAAACATCACACCACTCAAATAAATAATTCTACATGAATGTTCGTAGCAGTACCATTCGCAGCAATGAAAAAGTAGAAACAAGCCAAATGTCCATTGACTAATAAATAGGTAAACAATATGTGGTATAGCCACACAATAAAATATTATTTAGACAAAAAAGAAATGAAGTACTAATACATGCTAAAACATGGATGAATCTCAGAAACATTACACTAAATGAAAGAAGCCTAACACGAAAGGTCAGATGTTGTATGATTCCGTTTATATGAAATGTTCAGAATAGGTAAATCTATAGTGACAGAAAGATTAGTGGTTGCCGGGGACTGGGGAGTGTACTCATTAAGCAGATACCTTTTGGGGTAACGGAAACTTTCTGTAAGTAGATAGAGGTGATGGCTGTACAACATTGTGAATGTGCTAAATGCCACCGAATTGTACACTTTAAAATGGAAATATTTATGTTATATGAATTTTACCTGAATTAAAAAACAGAAACATTACATTAAATGTATACATTTATGATAAGGTATGACTCAAAGATGAAATTATGGAGGGGTAAGCAAGGAGGAGGGAGGAAGCATACATCTTTGAAGTTAACCCATCGTTATTGGCACTGTGCTTTATTGGGGTGCAGTGGAGCGGATGAAGCGGAAAGTGTGAGGAAAGCGAAACAGGCTTCGGCTTCGGCTAGGGAGGCACACTATGATTAGACCCCACACTGGGGCCCGTGGTGTGTTCTGGGTGATAGTGTGATTTAAGAGAGGCATCATCTTCATTCATTCGTTCACCTGTAACATATGAGGTGGAACCGTGGAGGCACAGCGGTTAATAGCTAAGGCTGCTAAACGAAAGGTCGGCAGTTCCATTCCACCAGCCACTCCTTGGACACCTTATGGGGCAGTTCTGTTCTGTCCTATAGGGTCGCTATGAGTCAGAATCAACTCAATGGCAACTGGTTGTTTTTTTAAATATATGAGGCATTGGTGGCTCAGTGGTAGAATTCTTGCTATCCATGTGGGAGGCTCCGGTTCAATTTCTGGCCAATGCGCTTCTGCACAGCCACCATCCATCTGACAGTGGAGGCTTGTGTGTTGCTCTGATGCTGAAAAGGTCAGTGGAGTTGCCAGACAAAGACTAGGAAGAAAGGCCTGGTGATCTGCTTCAAAAAATTAGCCAGTGAAAACCTTATCAATCACAATTGTCCAGTCCACAACTGGTCATAGCAATGGCTCAGGATAAGGCAGCATTTTGATCCATCGTGCATGGGGTCACCATGAGTCGAGGGCTGACTTGACAGTAGCTAGCAACTGCAGCAATGGGCAACAACCGGCTCAAACATAGCAAGGATTGTGATGATGACGCAGGACAAGGAAGTGTTTTGTTCTGTTGTACACAGGGTTGGTATGAGTCAGAACCGACGTGATGGCACCTAACAACAACAGCAACAGCTAGCAACAACAATCGTGTGTCTGGCTGTCTCGTTGCTGATGATCCATGAATAAAATTATTCTCTCCTCATAGTACCATTCTCAGTAGACCATTCTAGTATGGAGAGACAAAAAAGATACAAGAATATTTGTTATAAAGTATTTGTAGATATGCATAATAAAATTTAATAAAATACAGACTTAGCAGAATAAAAAAAGGCTCGAAATGTTTCCAATATTACAAAGAGCCACTCACCCAGGCCAAAGGATATCTTCTGCTGACAAGTGAGATAAGATGCAAATTTCCTTTACCTTGCATTGGAACAGTGAGCTAGGTCCCTTCTCGTGAGCTGGGCAATATTGATTTATTTCTGCAAGTTTGCATTCACCCCGAGCAGACAATGTTCCTAAGCTCTTTAAGCCCCAGCAGTCTCAGCCGTTGTCTTTGTAAAGGATAATTACATTTACTTGTTTGACCTTTGCCTGGCCTTTGAGGTCTACGTTACACCTCTGCTAATTTGTACAATTGAACTTCTAATGTTGATTCATGCTCTAGACAACTGCTTAGGATCCTTCCACCTCCTACGAGGAGAGGACTGTTCCCCTCCATTGGAAGCCCGTTGCTTGTGCTTAACACACTCCCCGGCCTCTGGCCTGCATGAAGCCATCTTCCTTGTTCCCCTCTTCCAGCTCTTTTATCTTCTTTGGGGTCAAACTTTCACTTCCAGGCCCTGACCCGACTTTGCTATTCAAAATGTGGTCCAAAGACCCACAGCATCTGCAGCAGCGGGAGCTTGTTAGACATCAGGCTCTCAGCCCCACGCCAGGTTCACCGGATTAGAATCTGCATGGTAACGGAATCCTCAGGTGATCCATATGTTTATAAAATTTTGAGAACCTGCTGTAAACTGCAGGCCCTCACTCTGGACTCTGTGTGGGTGTTGTCAGATACTTTTGACTCCATGAAGTGAGGAATCACATGTTGTAATTTGCGCTGTATTAGTCTGTGCGTTTTTTGTTTCTGTTTTTTTTTTTTTGGATGTGTTTCCATTTGTTACCTGTTGGAGACCTGATACTAGTAAAACTCTGATGGAACTGCGTATGTATGAACTTTTCCTCGTTAGTGCATCGGTGTCTCTCCTTCTCTCATACACACACGCACAAAGACACACACATTTCAAAGAGGGCCTTGGCCACATGTTGTTGTTCACTGTTAAATCAATTTTGAATCATAAAGAGTGCTAACTCAGGACTATATTGCACAAAGACATCTTGAGAAGCAACCGACTGGAACACTCTGTTAAAGGTCTAATGATGTGTAGTCTATCCACCCTCTAAATACAGAAAGCATTTGTTCCTAATTGCTTTTGCAGATTTCTCAGGAAACTTTCTTCTGTGTGTGGGCTGCCTAGGATTGCATGTTTTATTGTATCTAGGAGCTATCATCTCCTAGTGTTCATTGAATATAGCTCATTATTTGTAATTTGTTTTGTTTGACTCATGCTTGATCTAATTCACTTTTTACTGTAAACACTTGAATCTTACATAATAATGTTCTCTGCCATACTGTTGCTTTCATTATATTTTTTTAAGTCAAATTTTCTAAAGGATACCAAAGTTTAAATTATACATTTACAAGAGTTTTGTGGAGAGAAACTCGGAGAACACTCTATGCAGGCATCTGATAGATTACATGATGCTTCCATTTGTTGATTCTCTCTAGAAAAAATAAAAACTAATTTTCTGCAATCACTCTATCAAGTCCTAGTTTGCATTAATATACTAATCATTCCCAGTATTGAGTTGGGCTCATTCTGTATACAATATTTTTAGTCTGTGAACAAAGAGAACTATACAGACCTCAATTCCTCCTTTGTTGTTGTTGTTAAGCACCATCAAGTCGGCTCTGACTCAGAGTGACCCTACGTACAACAGAATGAGGTTCCTCCTCTAGGAGATTTAAATTAAAATGAGTAAATTATCTCTAACTAATCTCCCATATCTAACTGCAATGTAGTACAGATTTTGCTGCAGCATTCTGTTATTGGTTTAAATCTGTGAAGATCTTGAAACACTCTCTTCTGGCTGCTTTGTTGATCGCTGGCTGCTGGTTTTTCTCCTGCTTCTCTAGGAGCTGCATCTCTGCCTCTTCTCTTCTTAGGCACATTTTCCTCTACCTGGCCATTGGTAATATCATCTATTCTCATGGGTGATGTACAGATGATGTTGTTGTTGTTGTTGTTGTTAGGTGCTATTGGGTCGGTTCCAACTCATAGTGACCATATGCACAACAGAATGAAACACTGCCCATTCCTGAGCCATCCTTACAATTGTTATGCTTGAGCTCGTTATTACAGCACCGTGTCAATCCACTTCATTGAGGGTCTTCCTCTTTTCTGCTGACCCTGTACTTGGCCAAGCATGATGTCCTTCTCCAGGGACTGATCCCTCCTGACAGCATGTCCAAAGTATGGACGCAGCTTCGCCATCCTTGCCTCTAAGGAGCATTCTGGTTGTCCTTCCTCCAAGACAGATTTTTTCATTCCTTTGGCAATCCATGGTATATTCAATATTCTTTGCCAACACCACAATTTATAGGCGTCAATTCTTCTTTGGTCTTCCTTATTCATTGTCCAGCTCTCACATGCATGAGATGTGATTGAAAATACCATGGCTTGGGTCAGGCGCACCTTAGTCTTCAAGGTGACATCTTTGATTTTCAACACTTTAAAGAGGTCCTTTGCAGATGATATATAGTACATATTGTTGGTTTGGGCCTCTCATCTGAGCTCTAGTCTTGGATATCCAGTTGACTACACTATATCTCCACTTGGATGATTCAAAGGCAACTCAAACTCAACATGTCAAAAACTGAACTCATGAGGGCCGCCTCCCCACCTGGCTCTAGCTGGAGGAAACTCTGGGAGAATCCCTCTGGGTCTGTTCTCCCTTGGATTACATGAATAGTCGGATGAACCTACCTTTAGAAGGTCACAAGATGACAGAAGAAAATGCCTCCCTCGCCTGGAAAAGGGTGAGGCAGAATAACAGATGCTATTGGTGCCTGGCCCACATAGGCTTGACCACTCCTGAAGCCACGTGCAGAATGTTCCTTTATATGCCGATGCCTTCTTTTGTCTCTCTACCTGGGTACTTTCTCTACACATAAAGCTATGCTCAGGCAGTAGTACTTCAGAAAGCCTAGAAGTGTTGAGGGTTTAACACCCTAGGGGCTACCCTTAATCAGTAAGGAAATGGAGTTGGTGAATAAATATCCCAGCTTCCTGGCCACTTGAAAAGAGAATTTCAAGCAGTGTCCCCTGCATTCTCCCAGAGGTCCCCAGCCAGCTTGAATCCCAGTTGCCCACAGTAATAACATGCTCATTAATCCACCCTTCATTCATTTTTCATTTCCTCTCTCACTTTTCCACTCCCTTCCTGTACTTCCTGAAGTCACCTCTAAAATACAGATTTCACCCAAAATCAATTCTTTTCTCAGGGTTTGCTTTTAGGAAAACCTAGATGAAAGCACTCAGCATTCTTGGAGATGGGTAGCCCACTGCGATGACCTCCTACTTTCCTTCCCTCCCATGGCCCGTGCTGACTAAACTTCATGAGTGAGATGATTGGACATGACCTTATGCTGCATTCTGGGCAAAGGGCTTGTGGAAAGCATCATATAAAAGTGAGCTGGTGTGTTTAGCTGAAGAGCATATTATGTAAGTTTTTTGTATAACCATAAGTATAAAATCAAAAAACCAAACCCATTGCAACCAAATCAATTCTGACTCATAATGACCCTAAGGGACAGAGTAGAACTGCCTCATAGAGTTTCCAAGGAGGACCTGGTGGATTTGAACTGCTGACTTTTTGGTTAGCAGCCATAGCTCTTGACCACTACACCACCATGGTTTCTGACCATAAGTAGAAGAACTTGAAGAAGGTTAGTAACCAGAGTGCCAGGCCTTTGCCATCACTGTTACACAGTTCTAGTATAGTGCTGTCCAATAAAAATTTCTGTGATGATGAAAATTTTCTATATCTGTGCTGGCCAGTTTGATAACCACTAGCTATAAGTGTCTATGAAGTACTCAAAATGAGACTAGTGTGACTGAGGAATTGAATTTTTTATTTAATTTTAGTGTTTAATAACCACATATGGTTAGTGTCTACCTTATTGAACAGTGCAATTGTGGTGTTTCCTATCTTAGTAAATATTGCCACCTTGTATTGATCTATAAAAGTCAAATACCTCAGAGTCCACGCTAACACCTCCCTCTGCTTCACACCCAATACACAATTTTTCACAAGGCCTTATTAACATCCCCTAATTATCTCTCTAAAAGGAGCGTTGGTGCAATGGTGCTTAACAGAAAGGTGGGCAGTTGAAACCCACCTAGTGGCACTGCGGGAGAAAGACCTGGTGATCTGCTTCAGTGAAGATTACAGCCTAGAAAATCCTGTGGGGCAGTTCTACTCTGTCACATTCTGTCACTGTAAGTCAAAATTGACTGGACGGCACACAACAACAATTATCTCTTAGAGAGCACTGTTGTTCAGTGGTATAATTCATGTCTTCCAGTTAGATTTGCTTAGTTCTGTTTTGCGTGGGGTTGCCTGCTAACAATAACAACAACAAATTACCTCTCTAATTTATCAGCTTCTTTCTGTCTTCTCTGCTACCACTGGAAACACAGCTATCATTTCTTCTCATGTTAACTACTGCACTAGCCTTCTAGTTTTTCCTCCCTGTAGTTACTCTCATTGTCTACTAAAATGCTACTAAGGCTCTGTCAAGGTTGTGGTCTTCACTGCAGTAAGCAATAAACTTATCTTTGCTTCAGGCACAGGTTATATAGGTGATATATTCAGGGAATCAGCAGTTGAGGACACTGGCCCCCAGTGGGTGTTATAAACTGTGTGTGCAAAAATGTCACTCAGCAGACACTGGTTATGATGAGAGGTTTTTTTTTTTTAAAAAAAAACTGAAAAGTGAGATGTTTTAAGATACATGCTGGTTTCCCAGTGAAAGACCTGGGGTCAGAAAACAGACACCATCCCAGCTATTTGGAACTCTCAGGAGTCAGCAGGGAACTGCCCTACCAATTCACTACTGCACTGGACAACATTGTAAGGAACGCTTTGAGGGAGCAGAGCTTTCTTTCACCAGCATTTCATCTACTACTATCTCTAGAAAAAACTCGATATAAGCACATCCCGAAATGATAAAATATATACATGTTTATGAAAGATAAAAATGTGTTAAAATACCAAATGTTTTTGCATTTGTTTGTTTATAATTATCATTCAGAGTCATGTCCTCATAGAAAATATAGAACAATTAGAAAATTCACTACAGCCCATTAGGATGCTTAAAGAGATGAGATGAACGATTGCAAAGAGTATGGTATTCACACAAGTGCCATTTCTAGTGCAGAGCATAAATGGTTTCTTGAGAGCAGAAGAAAGTTTTATTTAATTTCTGAGATGGCCAGTCCTCTGTAATCAAAATGTGGTCTGCCAAGCTGGCAACTTTCTCTCTTTATTGGGCAAATGTTTGCTTTGTCCACTGAAGCAGCTCTGGCAGTACACTTTCTGTTAAGTTAAAGTGTCTGATATTAATTTACTTCAGATTTTGTGATTTAGCTAGAAACCAGAAGGACCACTGACTGTGCAGCTGTTTTGAAAACAGATTTATAATTTTGACTTAGGTTGTAAGGTGGAGCAGGGATGCTTTCTTAATTCGTTTTGCTGGAGTCCAATTAAATCCTCCTCAAAGAGCTCTTCTTTGGTCACAAGAATGTAAATAAGTAATGGTGGCTAATATTTATTAAGTCTTACTAAGGGGTAGGAGGACATGGTGTAAGGTTTTAATGGTGTCATCAGCTTTAATCTTTTCAGCATCCTATGAGGTATATGCTATTCTCACCAACATTGCACATATTGGGAAACTGAGGCTTTAAAAATGAAATAATGTGCCCATGACCATACAGCTATTGAGTGGCTATGTCAGACTCATTTCAGTTCTCCTTAACCATGAAGTCCCTGCTTGTTACCACCATGCAATTTGCTAGGTGTAATTTTTTAAGAGTAAGGACCACATCTTATCATGTATTTCCCTAACAAAACAAAAACAAAGCAGTTGCCATGAAGTTGATTACAACCCACGGCAACCCCATGTGTCAGAGTAGAACTGTACTCCATAGGTTTTGCAATGGCTGATTTTTTGGAAGTAGATGCGACATCTTTTCTTCAGGACTCTGGATAGGCTCAAACTTTCCATTAGCACCTGAGCACATTAATTGTTTGCACCACCCAGAGACTCCTGTAATCCCTTCAGAGTAAATATATATATATGCACATATTATACAAAATATGGTAATGTCCTGATTGATTTAATTCACGTGAAGTGATGTGAATGGATGGGAACTGAATAAGTATTGTAGAGGAAAACAGATAATTCAGTGTATATACTTCTTTTTTTTTTTATTATTCTCCCCAAAATATAAACAAACTAGCTAGATCATTGCTTATAAAAACCTAAGAAGCCAAGTTTCTTTCACTCATTTAATAAACTTTTATTCACTGTGTATTTTCTATGGGCCAGACATTGTGCCAAATGCCCTGAAAGCAGGGTTGAGAAAAAACTCAATTCTTACTTTCAAGTCCAGTGGGAGAGAGAGAGACGGGGAATTCAATAATTAAAACACAGTATGATATGTAACAAAGTAGAAAGTCTAGAAATAGAACCACATGCATACAGCCAAAAGGTGTAAAAACAATTCAGTGGGGAAAGGTCAGTCTTTTCAACAAATGGTATTAGAAGAACTAGACATTCCAAGGCACAAAAATAAGCTTTAACTTAAAAGTCACGCCTGATACAAAAGTTAACTTGAAATTGATCATAAATATAAATGTAACATATAAATCTACCAAACTTTTAGAAGAAAACATAGGGGAAGATCTTTGTGACCTATGCTTAAGCAAAGACTTCTTAGACATAATATCCAAAGCACCATCCATAAACAAACAAAATATCAATAAATTGGATTTTGCCAAAATTAGAAACCTTTGTTCTGTGAAAGACCCTGTGAAGAGAATGAAAGGCAAGCCACAGATGGGGGGAAATATTGTAAATCACGTTAACCAACAGAAGAATTGTATTCAGAATGTATAATGAACTATCGAAACTCAACATTAACACAAACAGCTCAATTAGAAAACTGACAAAAGACTCAGATAACTCACTGAAGAGAATATATGAATGGCCAATATGCATATGGAAAGATGATCAATGTAGTTAGCTGGTAAGGAATTGACTAATTAAAGCCTCAATAATAAATCACTATACACCTATTAGAATGGCTAAAATAAAAATACTGACAATATCAAGTGCTGGTAACACTATGGAACAAATGGATCTGCCATACATTGCTGGCTGGAATGCAAAATGGACTCTGGGAAACAGGTTGGCAGTTTTTTACAAAGTTAAACATACACGTACAGTAGACCCAGCAATTGTCCTCCTGGAAATTTATATTACAGCAATTAAAATTTTGTCTGTATAAAAACATAAACACAAATGTTCATAGCTACTTTATTTGTAATAGTCCAAAACTGGAAACCACCCAAGTATCCTTCCATGGGTGCATGGATAAACAAACCTTGGTACATACAATGGAATACTACTCAGCCATTAAAATGACTAAACTGTTGAAATGCACAACGCCTTTGGCATTATGCTGAATGAAAGAAGCCAGTTCCAAAATGGTATGTTCTGTGTGGTTGCATTTATATACATTCTTGAAATTACAAAACTATAGTGATGGACAATAGATCAGTAGTTGCCAGGAGTTAGGATTAGGGGAGAGTCTGATTATAAAAGGGGTAGCAAGGAGGAGTTTCAAGTTATGCATCTTGATTATGGTGGTGATAACACAAATCTATAGTTGAGACAAAATTTCAGAGAACTGTACACATACATACAAAGAGCACATGAAAAACTGGTGAAATCTAAAAAGGTCTGTAATCAGTCTCTTGGTTTTGATAATGTACTATGGTTATGTAAGTTATCATTAGGGCAAACATGGTGAAGAATGCCTTGGAACTCTGGTATTATGGCAACTTCTCATGAGTCTAAAATCATTTCAAAATAGAAAGCTTTGTTTTGTTTTCTTTTTATAAAAAACAGTATGCTAAATGTTATGAGAGATAGGAGGATGATGTTGCAGGATCACAGAGGAGGATCCGAGTGAAAAATCTCTGTTCATTTTGGGAATGAAGGAGAAGTGGAAAATTTGGGGAAAATACCAGAGAAGATGACCCTTAGCAGTCTTCTGAATGAGAAGAGGTTAGCCTGCAGCAGAGTTAACTCATTCCCGAAAAGCAAGTCTCCTCGGCCACCACGTGGTCCAGGTGCTATTTCTCACCTGGATCATGGCAAAGCCTCCTAACTGATGCCCCTGCTTCCTCCTGCCTCATCCCACTCCAGGCAGTTTTCAACCCTGCTGCAGTCGGAGTGGTCTGTTTAAATCGTAGATAGATGATTATATGCCTTTGCTCAAAAGGCTCCGATGTGCTCCTCTCACTTGGAGTATCAGCCCACATCCTTGCAGTGGCTTTCACAATCTCCTCCCTACCCACTCACCTCTCTGCACTCATGTCTTGCTATTCATCCCTCACTCCTCTTTTCCAGCCCAAATGGCCTTCTTGTTGCTCCTTAGACACAGCAGTCACCCTCTCATGTCAGGTCCTTCCACAGGCTGTTCCCTGTACCTAGAATGTTCTTCTATCATGTCCACATTGCAGGCTCCCTTGCTGTCTTCAAGTGTTTGTTCAGCTGTCTGCTTCTCACGGAGACCTTCCCTAAACATTCTACTTAAGGTTGCAATAATCTTCAGCAAGCATTCCTTCTCTCTCTCCTTGATTCATTTTTTATTTTCTTGGTGTGTAGCATCTTCTACTTTACCACATAATGCTATTATTTATTGTTTTCTTTCTTCTTCCATTGTATTATAACCTCCATGAGGACAGAAATGTATGTTATTTTTTTTCTTCACTGCTGTATCCCCCACACTTGGAGTTCTTTCAACAAACATATTCAAAAACTTATTAGTCTCCTGTTGCTACTGTAACAAATGACCACAAACTTAGTTTGCTTAAAGTAGCGCAAATTTATTATCTTACAGCTCTGGAGGTCAGAAAGTCCAAAATGAATCTTACAGGGCTAAAATCAAGGTGTCAGCAGGACTGTGTTCCTTCTGGAAGATCTAGGCAAGAATCTATATCCTCGCCCATTCTAGCTGCCTGATTTCCTTGGCTTGGGGGCCCCTTTACTCCATCTAACCTCTGTTTTCACGGCCACATCTCCTATCTCTCTGAATTTAACTCTCTGTTCTCATTTTAATAAGGACTCTCGTGATTACATTGAGCCCACCCAGATAGTCCAGGATAATTTCCCTAATTTAAGATACTTAATTTTGTCACATCTGCAAAGCCTTTACTGCCTTGTAAGGTGACATTTTCACAGGTTTTGGGCATTAAGATGTGGACATCTTTGGGAGGGGAATTATTTTGCCTACCATAGGGGCATTTTAGCTAGTAACAAATACAATGAAGGAAATAAAACCAAGTAATCTAACAGAGACTTCAGTGACCTACTCTAACAGAGAAAAATGGCAGGGATGGGAATGGAGACCTTTGATGAGGACATTTTGAACTGAGAGATAAATAATAAGAAAGAAGCAGCCAGACAAAGATCTGGAGGAAGAACATCTCAGGTGGAGGGAAATGCAGGAATGCAAAGGCAAAGGACTTGAGGCAGTAGAGATCTTGGCTTGTTCCAAACATGGGCAGAGGCCAGTATGATAGAACTTGAGGTTGGAGAAGTCAGCAGGAACCAAGTAACTTAGGACCTTTTCTGCCACAATGAAGAACGCTGATTGTATTCTGAGGCTGATAACAAGTCATTAAGGGGCTCTGAGAGGAGAGTAATCTATTTTGATTTATGTTCTTAAAAGATGGCCACCACTATGGAAAGAAATTACATGGAGCAAGAGTGGATATAGAACACCTGTGAAGAGGCTGTTGCCAGGCGAATGGGTAGTCCAGTGAAAGGCCATGGTTTCTTGGATTAGGGTGAAATCCTTGGCTATAGGAAAAAAAGTCAGATATATTTAGGATGTATTTCATTGGCAGAACTGATAGGATTAATTGACTTTGGGAAGAAAAGATGATTCCAAACTTTTTGGCCTGAGCAGTGGGGAATATGGCAATGCTATTTACTATGGAAGGCTTGGAAAATAGCAGGTTTGTGAAAGGATATCAAGATTTCTGTTTTGGACGTGTTACTATTGAGATTCTTATAAGCCAACTAATGGGTCATGTCAAGATGATTTTAGCCATATGTGTTTGGAGCTCAGAGGGACAGCCTAGAATGGAACCATGCATTTGGGAGTATTATGTAGCCTGAATAGTATTTAGAGGCATGGGACTGAATGAGATCAACTGGGGAGACAGAAAAGGTATATAGTGACTATGGGGGATCCAGATAATGGTAATAATGATAGTAAATGCTCATATGGCACTTAACCTCTACCAAGCCCTGTATTTTGCATGTGTTAATTTATTTAATGCTTATAAGAATTCTATAAAATAGTTTTTATTACCATGCCCCATTTTATAGATGAGTAAACTGAAGCAGAGAGTTTAAGAAACTTAGTCCAAGCTAGTAAATGGCCAAACTGGAATATGAGCCCAGTCAGTCTGGTTCCAGAGTCCACACTCTCGAACCTGGAGTCTACACTATTCTGCTTCCCTCGTATGTTCATCCCATCATAGCCTGGATGAACATAAGGTTGTGGACAATTTCCTTGTTAAGGTTCACACTAGCTCCATGTTCCATGACTTTGGACAATTAGTCTTCTGCAGATCAGAATTGAAATTGGCGATAAACAGAATTCAGTATTAAGAGAGTATTTCACTTTCACTGAATATTTTCTTTCCTTTTAATATACTCTATACCGTTCCTTTTAAACTTCTTTTTTTCATGCCCTAGAACCAAAGCCTTTCATGCTGTGTTGGGGTGAGATTTGATAAAATACATTAGACGTTTCCTATAAATAGACTTCCCAGCAATCCCTAAGAAATTCTGTGGTTTCATGAAACATTGCTTGAAAATCATTTCACCCAAGAAGACAAACAGCCCATCTTTGAAAGGATAAACTATTTTGAATTGATTTCTAGAATGAATCACATTTTTTATAATTACACAAAATTACTCACGAATTCCAAGAACCAAACAAACTCAATTTATAAGTTTTACTTACAACGTGTTCTCATGTAACACCCACAAATGTTTCTTTTGTAAAGATTCAACCTCAAGATCCACTGGAGGTAAATTTCCACTTCTGTGAGTTTGTCAGTAACACAGTCAAAGTGGTAATATGCGATGTTCTTATGTCACTGTGTGGGACGCAGAACAGTTTGCTGATTAACTGACAAATAAATAACTGAACAAATGATGTTCAAAAAAATCTAGAGATTGCTGTCTGAAGAGTGAATCCAAGGGCAATGGCCAGAGATGTTCCAAGAGAACCTTCAACAAGCCTAAGTTTCAAAGTTCTAAGAGTAAATGCACTGATAATGAGAAGTCTGCATATGATTCAATATGTACTTTGTGTATAATAATCCAATAAAGTCATTTGCTGATTGTTGATCGAACACCTATTATGTGCCAGTGTCTTAGTTAGCTAGTGCCGCTGTAACAGAAAAATCGTAAGTGGGTGGCTTTAAAGAACAGAAATTTATTTCTCACAGTTAGGAAGTTAAAAGTCCAAATTCAGAGCACTGGTTCTAGGAGAAGGCTTTCTCTCTTTTGGCTCTGCAGAAGATCCTTGTCTCAACTTCTGCAGCCAGAACATTCCTTGGTTCTCTGATGTTCTTCATGTGGTATCTGTCTTCCCTGGTTTGTGCTTGTTCTTATGTCTAATCTGATCGTTTCATAACTCAGAAGTGATTAGATTTAGAACACATAATATATTGATATGGTCTCATTAACGTAATAAAGAAAACCCTATTCCCAAATGGAATTACATCCACAGGTATAGGGGTTAGGAGTCTAAGACATATTTTGGGTGGCACAATTCAGTTCATAACAGCCAATGCTGTGAATGGCACTGGGTTACAATAACAAGTTGGGGAAGCAACGGGGTACTATTCTCATGAAGTTCATGAGCTAATAGGGAAGATAATCAAACAAGTAATAAAAATGAAGGGTACTGGGGACAGACAGAGCTCCATGGGGGTGGGAGGTCAAGAAATTTTGCTAGCTGGTTTTCATCTGACTTTGATACTTATATAGGGTCTTGGCAAAATATTTGAAAAAACTGTTTTCCACATTGAGTTTTAATTAGAAGATGAAACTGTTTTGATTTCAATTCTCTGTACTATTTAGGAAGAGAGTAGGTTTCATATACTAAGGTATAGGTAAGATTTTAAGATTGGGGACTGAATGTTTTCTTTCTTTAAGGTATTCTACTCCTATGTATCAATAGCCAAGGAGATATTAAACTCTTCAAATACTGCTTTCCCTCCCTCTCCCTTCCCCTGCATCCCACTAAAAATGGATTGGGTAGGTGTACTCTTTGACAGTAGACTATTTTCTGGGCTTAGAGGAAAGCACCTTGCTTGTAGGCACTGAGTGACGCTGTAGTTAATTAATTTGCATTCATTGGGTGCTGGCATGCATTAGGCATTGTGCTAGGAACTATAGATTCCAGACTGGAACAGACAGAAAATGCTCCCCCACCCCCAAGATGTCCACATTTCAGAGAACCTGTGAATATGTTAGGTTTACTTGGCGAAGAGAATTTAAAGTTTCAGATGGAATTGAAGATGCAGATCAGTTGACCTTGAGATGGGAAGATTATCCTGGATTTCCTAGGTGGATCTGATATAATTGCAAGCTTCTTTAAAGTGAAAGATGGAGACAGAAGAGGGAGAACCACAGAGCTGGCAGCTTCAGGGAAACTTGGACCAATGCTGCCAGCTTTAAAGATGGAGGAATGAGGTCATGAGCCAAGGAATGTGGGTGGCATCTAATAAAAAAAAAAAAAAAAAGGCAAAACAAAACGAAAAACCTGTTGTCAGTCAAGTTGAGTGGATTCCGACTCAGCAATCCTTTACGCTGTAAAGTATAAAAAAATTATTCTGGGAATTTTAAGACAATTTCCCTAGTTGGGGTAAAGAGCCATTCTAAATTATATCCTGTGAACCCTATTTAATACACCTTGATTCAAATTCTTATAAGCATCACATTTAAGAAAAGCCTCAAAGGGGAGGAGATGACACAAAAGGGACAACACTCTTAATTGATCAGTCCAAGCCAAAACCAAACCCATTGGCATCGAGTGGGTTCTGATTTGGAGTGACCCTAAAGCGACCCTATAGGACAGAGTGGAACTACCCTATAGGGTTTCCAAGGAGTGGCTGGTGGATTTGAACTGGCAACCTTTTGGTTAGCAGCCAAGCTCTTAACCACTGTGCCACCAGGGTTCTAGAAGTTGTGAAAGGTAAAGAAGTGAATCTTTCCCCTAGAACCTTCAGAAAGGAATGCAGTCCTGCTAACAGCTTGATTTTAGCTCAGTGAGACTCATTTCAGACTTCTGACCTGCAAACTGTAAGACAATAGATTTATGCTGTTTTAAGCCACTAAGTCTGTGCTAATTTGTTACAGCAGCAGCAAGAAACCACTGCACCAAGTTTTGGTAGTTTCTGCCCTCGAGGAGCTAATAGTCTGGTTGAGATGTTAGGAGTCTAATAGGATACGATTATAGCCAGTTACCTTGAGTACTGACAAGGGCTGGAATTGAAAACAGCTTGTAGAAGGAAATCACATTTTCTCTATAGCAGAGGAGGTGGTGAGAGGTGATAATATTCTATAAATATACTGCGACATCCCTGGTCTAAGCTGTTGTCATCAGGCTCAGTTAAATAGCCTCCAAACTGATCTCTCTGCTTCCATTCTTTCTCAGTAACAATCTATTCTTAATATAGCATCCAAGAAAATTAAAAAAAAAAAAATGTAAATTGTTACACTGCTCAAAACCCTCCAGTAACATCCAATCTTACTCAGAATACAACCCAAAATCTTCTTAGGTATCTACCCAAAAGAAATGGAAACATATATCTAAACACAAAAAAATCGTACACAAAGGTTTATAGCAGTATCACTCATAATATCCAAAGGGTAAAAACAACCCAAATGTCCATCAACTAATGAATGGATAAAATGTGTCATATGCGTATAGTGGAATATTATTCAGCAATAAAAAGGAATGAAGTACTGATACATGCTATAAGGAGAAACCCTGAAACCATTATGCCAAGTGTCATGGATTGAATTATGTCTCCCCCCAAAATGTGTGCATCGTCTTAGTTAGGCCATGATTCCCAGTATTCTGTGGTTGTCCTCCATTTTGTGATTGTAATTTTACGTTAAAGAGGATTAGAGTGGAATTGTAACACCCTTACCAGGTCACATCCCTGATCCAATGTAAAGGGAGTTTCCCCTGGGGTGTGGCCGGCACCACCTCTTATCTCTCAGGAGATAAAAGGAAAGGGAAGCTAGCAGAGAAGAGTATCTCATACCACTAAGAAAGCAGTGCCAGGAGCAGAGCGCATCCTTTGGACCTGGGATCCCTACAGAGAGAAGCTCCTAGTCTGGCAAAAGATTGATGAGAAGGCCGACAGAGAGAGAAAGCCTTCCCCTGGAGCTGATGCTCTGAATTTGGACTTGTAGCCTACTTTACTGTGAGGAAATAAACTTCTCTTTGTTAAAGCCATCCACTTGTGGTATTTCTGTTATAGCAGCACTAGATGACTAAAACACCAAGTAAAAGAAACCATCCGCAAAACACCATATATTGTATGGCTCCATTTATATAAAACATCTACAATACGGAAATCCATAGAAATAGGGAGTAGATTAGTGGTTACCAGGGACTTAGAGGAGGGAGAAGTGGGTAGTGACTGCTAATGTGTATGGGGTTTCTTTTGGGGCCATGAAAAAAACATGCTCTGGAATTAGATAATGGTGATGTTCACAACTTCACGAATATACTAAAAACCACTGAATTGTATACTTTAAAAGGTAAGTTTTATGGTACATGAAGCATATCTCTATAAAAACAACAACAAAAAATCGTCGTTATCATCAAGACCTTACATATAGCACTAATTCCAACTCCTGCATTCTTCCTCTAACTTCATGTCTTGCTACTTTCCCTTTTGCCTACTCCGCTCTAGCCACACCAGCCTCCTTTGCTGTGCCTTGAATAAATGCACACTTTAGGCTCAGGGCCTTTGCACTTGCTGTTCCCTCAGCCTAAAATGCTCTCACCCCATTGAAATCTCTGCCCAACTGCCATCTTAACTATAAGGACTTCCCTGGCCCCTCTATTAAAAATTACTAACCCTTTCCCTACTCTCCTGTTTCCCCTTTCTTACTTTTTCTTCATGACTTATCACTCTCTAATCTAATCTTATCATTCCCACACATCTGTTAGTTTGTCGTACTGTGGAGGCTTGCTTGTTGCTGTGATGCTGGAAGCTATGCCACTGGTATTCAGATACAACCAGGGCACCCATGGCAGACGGGTTTCAGCCAAACTTCAAGACTAAGACAGACTAGGAAGAAGGACCTGGCAGTCTAGTTTGAAAAGATTTAGCTAGTGAAAACCTAATGAATAACAGCAAAACATTGTCTGATACAGTGCCAAAAGATGAGCTCCCCAGGCTGAAAGGCATTCAAAAGATGATTGGGGAAGAGCTGCCTCTTCAAAGTAGAGTCAGCCTTAATGACATGGATGAAGTTAAGTGTTCAGGACCTTCATTTGCTGATGTGGCAAGACTCAAAATGAAAAGAAACAGCTACAAACATCCACTAATAATCAGAACCTGGAATGTATGAAGTATGAATCTAGGAAAATTGGAAGTCATAAAAATGAAATGGAACGCATAAACATTGATATCCTAGGCATTAGTAAACTAAAATGGACTTGTGTTGGCCATTTTGTATCAGATAATCACATGGTCTACTATGCCAGGAATGACAACTTGAAGAGGAATGGTGTTGCACTCATCGTCAAAAAGAACATTTCAAGATCTCTCTTGTAGTACAATGCTGTCAGTGATAGGATAATATCCACATTCCGACAAGGAAGGCCAGTTAATATGACTATTATTCAAGTTTACACACCAACCACTAATGCCAAAGATGAAAAAATTGAAGATTTTTTACCAACTTCTGTAGTCTAAAATTGATCGAACGTGCAATCAGGATGCATTGATAATTACTGGTGATTGAAATGAGAAAGTTGGAAACAAAGAAGAAGGACGGTAGTTGGAAAATATGGCCTTGGTGATAGAAACAATGCTGGAGATCACATGATAGAATTTTGCAAGATCAAGGACTTCTTCATTGCAAATACCTTTTTTCACAAACATAAACGGCAATTATACATGTGGACCTCACCAGGTGGAATACACATGAATCAAATTGACTACATCTGTCAAAAGAGATGATGGAAAAGCTCAATATCATCAGTCAGAACAAGGCTAGGGGCTCACTGTGGATCAGACCATCGATCGTTCCTATGCAAGTTCAAGTTGAAACTGAAGGAAATTGGAATTAAGTCCACGAGAGCCAAAGTATAACCTTGAGTGTATTCCACCTGAATTTAGAGACCATCTGAAGAATAGATTTGACACATTGAACATTAATGATTGAAGACCAGCGAGCTGTGGAACGACATCATGGACATCATCCATGAAGAAAGCAAGAGGTCATTAAAAAGACGGGAAAGAAAGAAAAGACCAAAATGGATGTCAGAAGAGACTCTGAAACTTGCTCTTGAATGTCAAGCAGGTAAAGCAAAAGGAAGAAGTGATGAAGCAAGAGAACTGAACAGAAGATTTCAAAGGGTGGCTGGAGAAGGCAAAGTAAAGTATTATAATAACATGTGCAAAGAGCTGGAGATAGAAAACTAAGCTCAGCATTTTTCAAGCTGAAAGAACTGAGGAAAAAATTCAAGCCTCGAGTTGCAGTAGTGAAGGATTCTATGGGGGAAATACTAAACGGTGCAGGAAGCATCAAAAGAAGATGTAGGAAATGCAAAGAGTCATTGTACCAAAAAGAATTGGTTCAAAGTTCAACCATTTCAAGAGGTAGCATATGATCAAGAACTGATGTTACTAAAGGAAGATGTCCAAGCTGCACTGAAGGCATTGGTAAAAAACAAGGCTTCAGGAATTGACAAAATAGCAAATGAGATGTTTCAACAAAGTGTGGAGCACTGGAAGTGCTCACTCATCTATGCCAGGAAATTTGGAAGATAGCTACCTGGCTAACCAACTGGAAGAGATTCATATTTATGCCTGTTACCAAAAAGGTGATCCAACTGGATGTGGAAATTATCAAACAATATCATTAATATCACATGCAAGCAAAATTTTGCGGAAGATCATTCAAAAGCGGTTGTAGCAGTATATTGACAATGAACTGCCAGAAATTCAGGCCAGATTCAGAAGAAGACGTGGAACCAGGGATATAATTGCCGATGTAGGATGGATTCTGGCTGAAAGCAGAGAATACCTGTGTTTTATTGACTATGCAAAGGCATTCAACTATGTGAATCATAAAAAATTATGGATGACATTGTGAAGAACGGAAATTCCAGACCACTTCATTGTGCTCGTGAGGAGCCTGTACATAGATCAAGAGGCAGTTTTTCGGACAGAACAAGGAAATACTGTGTGATTTAAAGTCAGGAAAGGTGTGCATCAGGGTTGTATCTTTTCACCATATGTATTCAATCTGTATGCTAAGCAAATAATTCAAGAAGCTGAACTATATAAAATGAATGGGGCATCAGGATTGGAGGAAGACTCATTAACAACCTGCATTATGCAGATGACACAACCTTCCATGCTGAAAGTGAAGAGGACTTGAAGAACTTATTGATAAAGATCAAAGACTACAGCCTTCAGTATGGATTACGCCTCAACATAAAGAAGACAAAAATCCTCATGACTGGACCAATAATCAACATTATGATAAATAGAGGAAAGATTGGAGTGGTCAAGGATTTCATTTCACTTGGATCCACAATCAACACCTATGGAAGCGGCAATCAAGAAATCAGAAGGCACATTGCATTGGGCAAATCTACTGTAAAGACCTCTTTAAAGTGTTGAAAAGCAAAGATGTCACCTTGAAGACTAAGGTCCGCCTGACCCAAGGCCTGGTATTTTCAATCACATCACATGCGTGCAAAAGGTGGACAACAAATAAGGAAGACGGAAGAAGAATTAACACCTTTGAATAGTGGTGTTGGCAAAGAACATTGACTATACCATGGGCTGCCAAAAGGGTGAACAAATCTGTCTTGGAGGAAGTACAACCAGAATGCTCCTTAGAGGCATTGATGGCGAGACTGCATCTTACATACTTTGGACATGTTGTCAGGAGGCATGAGTCCCTGGAAAAGGACATCATGCTTGGTAAAGTACAGGGTCAGCGGAAAAGAGGAAGACCCTCAACAAGATGGATTGACATAGTGGCTGCACCAGTGGGCTCAAGGACAACAACCATTGTGAGCATGGTGCAGAAGTGGGCAGTGTTTTATTCCGTGGTATATAGGAATGCTATGAGTTGGAACCAACTCAGTGGCACCTAACAACAACAACAATAGCCTTACTCTTCTGTTTCCCCTTTCTTACTTCATTTTTCTTCATTTGACTTATCACTCTCTAAAATCCTATGTTTTATCTGTCTCCTGCTACTCTGATCGCACTCCATGAGAGCAGGGATTTTTGTCTGTTTTGTTGGTGGCTACATCACCAATTCCTAGAACGGTGGTTTGCAACATAGCGAACACTGGATAAATATTTTTTAATGAGTTGTTGAGTAAATATTTCAATAATACTTCATTGACATTGTCACACCTCCAGCTTCATTTCCAGGCCCCACCTTCAGGTTGCCAGCCACCTATTGTCCCTTTTCTGTCATCTCCTCCCCTTTGAGGCATTTCTTAAATGCGATGTTTACAAGGATTTGAATCAAGGTGGCATTAATTAGGGTTCATAGGATACAGTTCAGAATAGCTCTTTTTCCCAACTGGGGAAAGTGTCTTAAAATTCCTAGAATAATTTTATTATACTTTACAGCATATAGGGTCACTAGGTGTCAGAATCAACTCTAGAGCAACAGGTTTGTTTGTTTGGTTTGGTTTTTACAACATACAAGTGTGTGTAGGAGTGTATTCATTTATTACAGAGAAACAAATAAATACATATAACATTGAAATCCTCTTGGATGTGGTCATAAACATTTGGTCTTTAGGCAGTATCCAGACCACAGATTTCTTTTTTCCATCTGCAGTGTTTGAAAGTGATTTCAGCCAATATCTATAAATTGAGTGATTTTATATAAATTTAGATCTCGTTTGTCTTAAAAAAGAAAGAAAACTTGGCATAAATGGGCCCTCATTCTTGCACGGCCACAATGAATAAGAGCTGAATATCTACTTTCCCCTTTAAAAAGGGTAGAGACTCTCCAATTCACTGTAGTCCCCACTATTCCATACTGTCTCCTGGGTACTGAGGTTAACTTCACCTTTCACTGGGCATGCGTTTCTACTTTTCTTAAAAGAGAGGAATATTTTTCTTTACTGTGACTTTATAAAAGTATAAACATGAAATCTTAGCCCAGCCAACCATATTACCAACCACTCTGAGAATGATCTAACCCTTTATACTCATTCTGGGAGCACCATCCATACAGCCTTTTCTACTGAGTCTCTTTGCCCCATCAAGCAGTCTTCTGGAGCACAGCCATTTCAAGTTGGCTATAGACCAACTTTCTGCCTTGACAACCACCTAAACCATGGTAAAACTTGGTGTATTTTCCTCATCAACTCTGGCTGTGTAACCCCTTCCTATCTACCACCCAGCCTTAGCCCTGTGTCTCTGCCACCAGAGGCAGTTCCAGAAAGTCTTTAATACAGCAAGCAAGGTGTGTGTGTTTGTGTATAATGTCTTGTAGACACCCTCACGCTTTATAAATGGTTCCTTTAAAGCCTCCTCCACTGGGTCTGAAGTAGGAAGGAAAAACAACTCATACTTGGGAAATCATTCATTCTCTTGTTGTTAGCTGCCATGGAGTGGGCCACTGACTAATGGTGACCTCCTGCACCACGGGATCAGACCATTGTCATCCATAAGATTTTCATTGTGATTTTTCAGAAGTAGATTACCAGGCCTTTCTTTCTAGTTCTCTTAGTCTGGGAGATTCAATTAACCTTGTTCAGCATCATGGCAACATGTGAACCTCCACTGACAGAGGGGTAGTGGCTATGCTTAAGGTGCAAAGACTGGGAATCAAACCCAAGTCTTCCACATGGAAGGTGAGAATTCTACCACTAAACCGCCACTACCGCCGGCCATTCATTCTCTAAGCCCCTTTAAAGTTCTTTTACATTTCTTAAAGATGGATAATGAACTAAAGCTAAAAAGAAAAGAACAGAAAAAAAGTTAGGGTACCTTCTTATCAAATTCTGCAGTAGTGCCTGATACTTCTCTTTAGAATGTGGGGTTGTTACCTGTTTGACTTTGGGATTCAGTTGATACTCTGAGATATTTCATATCTATGACGGAAAAGGGTTTTTAGCGCAGGTGCTGGGCCACCATTATGGAGGAAAAGAAGCATGAACTAAGGTGAAATTCCAGAGATTTTAGAAATTAGTTATTGTTGTTAGGTGCTGTCAAGTTGATTCCGACTCATAGCGACCCTATGCACAACAGAACAAAACAACTGCCTGGTCCTGCGCCATCCGCACAATTGTTGCTATGCTTGTCCCCATTGCTGTAGTCACTCTGTCAATCCATCTTATTGAGGGTCTTCCTCTTTTTTGCTGACCCTCTACCAAGCATCATGTCCTTCTCCGGTGACTGATCCCTCCTGAAACATGTCCAGAGTACGTGAGATGTAGTCTTGCTGTCCTCACTTCTAGGGAGCATTCTGGCCGCACTTCTGCCAAGACAGATTTGTTCGTTCTTTTGGCAGTCCATGGTATATTCAATATTCTTCGCCAACACCACATTTCAAAGGTGTGAATTCTTTTTCTGTCTTCCTTATTCACTGTCCAGCTTTCACATGCATATGAGGTGATTGAAAACACCATGGCTTGGGTCAGGCGCACCTCAGTCTTCAGGGTGACGTCTTTGCTCTTCAACACTTTGAAGAGGTCCTTTGCAGCAGACTTGTTCAATGCAATATGTCTTTTGATTTCCTGACTGCTGCTTCCAGGGCACTGATTGTGGATCCAAGTAAAATGAAATCCTTGACAATCTCAATCTTTTCTCTGCTCATCATGATGTTGCTTATTGGTCCAGTCGTGAGGATTTTTGTTTTCTTTATGCTGAGGTGTAATGCACACTGAAGGCTGTGGTCTTTGATCTTCATCAGTAAGTTCTTCAAGTCCTCCTTACCTTCAGCAAGCAAGGTTGTGTCATCAGCATAATGCAGGTTGTTAATGAGTTTTCTTCCAATCCTGATGCCCCATTCTTCTTCATATAGTCCAGCTTCTCAGATTATTTGCTCAGCATACAGATCGAATAGGTATGGTGAAAGGATACAACCCTGAAGCACACCTTTCTTGATTTTAAACCATTCAGTATCTCCTTGTTCTGTTCAAACAACTGCCTCTTGATCCATGTATAGATTCCTTATGAGCACAATTAAGTGCTCTAAAATTCCCATTCTCCACAACGTAATCTATAATTTGTTATGATCCACACAGTTGAATGCCTTAGCATAGTCAATAAAACATAGGTAAACAGCTCTGGTATTCTCTGCTCTCAGCCAGGATCCACCTGACATCAGCAATGATATCCCTGGTTCCACATCCTCTTCTAGCTCCACTCTGAACTTCTGGCAGTTCCCTGTTGATACATTGTTGCAGCCACTTTTGAATGATCTTCAGCAAAATCATGCTTGGGTGAGATATTAATGATATTGGCCGATAATTCCTGCATTTGGATGCATCACCTTTCTTTGGAATAGGCATAAATGTGGATGTCTTCCAGTCGGTTGGCCAGGTAGCTGTCCTCTAGTGTTGCATCCCATTGTTGAAATATCTCCATTGGTATTCAGTCTATTCCTGGAGCCTTGTTTTTTGCCAGTGTCTTCAGTACGGCTTGGACTTCTTCCTTCAGTACCATCGGTTCCTGATCATATGTTACCTCCTGAAATGATTGACTGCCGACCAATTCTTTTGGTATAATGACTCTGTGTATTCTTTTCATCTTCTTTTGATGCTTCCTGCTTTGTTTAATATTTTCCCCACAGGATCCATTACTATTGCAACTTGAGGCTTGAATTTTTTCTTCAGTTCTCTCAGCTTAAGAAATGCTGAACATGTTCTTCCCTTTTGGTTTTCTATCTCCATGTCTTTGCAAATGTCATCATAATAGTTTACTTTGTCTTTTTGAGCTTTTTTTTTTTCAGCTCTTCTACTTCATTTTTTCCTTTTTGTTTTTAGCTACTTGATGTTCAAGAGCAAGTTTCAGGTCTCTTCTGACATCCATTTAGGTCTTTTCTTTCTCTCCTGTCATTTTAATGGTCTCTTGCTTTCTTCATGTATGACATCCTTGATGTCATTCCACAACTTGTCTGGTCTTCAGTCACTAGTGTTCAGTGTGTCAAATCTATTCTTGGGATGGTCTCTAAATTCAGGTGGGATATACTCAAGGTCATAGTTTGGCTCTCATTAACTTGTTCTAATTTTCTTCAGTTTCAACTTGAACTTGCATATGAGTAATTGATAATCTGATCGAAAGTTGGCCCCTGGCCTTGTTCTGACTGATAATATTGAGACCTCCATGTATCTTTCAGTTTGTCATACTGTGGGGGCTTGTGTGTTGTGATGCTGGAAGCTATTCCACCAGTATTCAAATACCAGCAGGGTCACCCGTGGTGGATAGATTTCAGCTGAGTTTTCAGACTAAGGCAGACTAGGAAGAAGGACCCAATGGTCTACTTCTGCAAAGAATTGCCAGTGAAAACCTTATGAAGAGCGGTGGACCATTGTCTGATATAGTGTGGGAAGATGAGCCCCCCAGGTTGGAAGGTGCTCAAAATACAACTGGGGAAGAGCTACCTCCTCAAAGTAGGGTTGACCTTAACGACATGGATGGAGTCAAGCTTTTGGGACCTTCATTTGCTGATGTGGCATGACTCAAAATGAGAAGGAACAGCTGCAAATATCCATTAATAATCAGAATGTGGAATGTACGAAGTAGGAATATAGGAAAATTGAAAATTGTCAAAAATGAAATGGAATGCATAAGCATCAATATCTTATGCATTAGTGAGCTGAAATGGACTGGTATTGGCCATTTGGAATTGGACAATCATATGGTCTTCTATACCAGGAACAATAACCTGAAGAGGAATGGTATTGCATTTACTGTCAAAAAGAACATTCCAAAATCTATCCTGAAGTACAACGCTGTCAGGGATAGGATAATATCCATACGCCTACAAGGAAGACCAGTTAATACCACTATTATTCAAACTTACAGACCAACCACTAAGGCCAAAGACGAAGAAATTAAAGATTTTTACCAACTTCCACAGTCTGAAATTGATTGAATATGGAATCAGGATGCACTGATAATTATTGGTGATTGGAATGAGAAAGTTGGAAACAAAGAAGAAGGATCAGTAGTTGGAAAATATTGCCTTGGTGATAGAAGAGATGCCAGAGATCGAATAATTGAGTTTTGCAAGACCAATGCCTTCCTCATTGCAAAAACCTTTTTTCACCAATATAAATGGGGACTATACACATGGACCTTGCCAGATGGAATACACAGGAATCAAATTGACTACATCTGTGGAAAGAGACCATGGAAGAACTCAATTACAAATTAGAAGACATGTTAATTAAGCAGCACACATCTATGTCTTCAAGATTTTCTGAACCAGTTCCTCTGAGGAAGTGGAGTCACCCAGAAGGGATGACTGATTCTATGTGTGAGTGAACCATATGCCCTGAGCTTACTCTTATTTAATGACCTGAAGTAACAGCTTTAAGGGTTTGTCATGGATTGAATTATGTCCCCCCAAAAATGTCTATATCAACTTGGTTAGGCCATGCTTCCCAGTATTGAGTGATTGTCCTCCATTTTGTGATTGCAATTTTATGTTAAAAGGATTAGGGTGGGATTGTAACACCACCCTCACTCAGGTCACCCCCCCCAATCCAAGGTAAAGGGAGTTTCCCTGCGGTGTGGCCTGCACCACCTTTTATCTCTCGAGAGGTAAAAGGAAAGGGAAGCAAGCAGAGAGTTGGGGACCTTATACCACCAAAAAAAGCAGCACCAGGAGCAGAGTGCATCCCTTGGACCTGGGGTCCCTGTGCCTGAGAAGCTCCTCCACCATGGGAAGATTGAAGACAAGGGGAGGACCTTCTTCCAGAGCCAACAGAGAGAGAAAGCCTTCTCCTGGAGGCAATGCCTTGAATTTGGTCTTTTAGCCTACTTTACTGTGAGGAAATAAACTTCTCTTTGTTAAAGCCACCCACTTGTGCTATTTCTGTTATGGCAGCACTAGATGACTAAGACAGAATTGAATCCATTTTTATGGTGTCTACTCCAGCAGTGCTGCTAATTGAAAAAATGGAGATTTGAGTCCACCCCGAGGCACCTAGAAAGGAAAGCCTGGTGATCTACTTCCAAAAATCAGCCATTGAAAACCCTATGGAGTACAGTTCTGTTCTGACACACATGGGGTTGCCACGAGTTAGAATTGACAAGATGGCAACTGGTTTCTGGCTTGAGCAGGGATCTTCAAGCCTCTTTTCTTAGTGTAGTCCCTGATGTAATTTTATAAAAGTACATAGCTCCCTACACATTTTTAAGTTGAAAAATAACATTTTTAATCTTAAGATAAAATATTTACAAAGCTTATAATTTCTACAGTATTTAAAATATTGACATTTTACAATTTACGTGACTCTTTTAAGCATACGATAGCAAAAAAAATAGTGATTTGATATTCATCATCCAGTACTTAAAAAAAAAGAAAGAGCTCTCCCATAACATAAATTTTACGTAGTTCCTTCTTTTCTCTTAAACTTGCATTTTAATTTCACTGCCCCTACAAAATTTTTATTCTATATAATACGTTTTATTCTTGAAACTATCATATTGATAACTCTGTTATACTTCTCTGAAGGAGCCCTTGTGACACATGGTTAAGCAACAGGCTTCTAATTGAAAGGCTGATGGTTCAAACCCACCCAGTGACTCTGAGGGAGAAAGACCTGGTGATCCGCTCTTGTAAAGATCACAGCCTAGAAAACCCTATGGGGCAGTTCTCTTCTGTCACGTGGGGTATCTATGAGTCAGAATTGACTCGATGGCACTTAACAGCAACAACATTGTACTCCTCTACAGCATAGCTCTGTATATAAATGATAATTGTTTTTAAATTTACTGTTTTCAAAATGAAGGCTTTCTGTATTTTTTAAAAAGGCCTTCTCGGCTGAGTTTTCATTATAGTTATTATTAACACAACTGATCAAAAATATAAACTTGGATGAATAATTACTAAACACAAAAAATGAATCTTTTAATGAGATGATTTGTGCTTTCCCCCAATTAATGTATCTGATAATGAAAACTTATTGCTATAACAAAATAGGATTCAGAATCTGTTCTATTCCTTTTTTTTTTTTAATTTCTATCAGCACAAGTTTTGATAAACTTTGATTATATAAATAAGTACATGTAGACCAAAGTTCTATTACTTCAATATCATTCATGTCTTCATTCCTCATATAACGTCAATGACATAGCTGTTGTTAGGTGCTGTCAAATTGGTCCAGGCTCATAGCAATCCTATGTGCAACAGAACAAACACTGCACCATCCTCGTGGTCATTGTTATGTTTGAGCCCATCGTTGCAGCTACTGTGTCAATTCATCTTGTTGAGGGTCTTCCTCTTTTTCACTGACCCTCTACTTTACTAACCATGATGTCCTTTTCCAGGGTGTGATCCCTCCTGATAACATGTCCAAAGTATGTGAGCAAAGTCTCGCCATCCTTGTTCCAAGAAGCATTCCAGCTGTACTTCTTCCATGTCAGATTTGTTCATTTTTCTGGAATTCCATGGTATATTCAATATTCTTTGCCAACATCATAATTCAAAGGCATCAATTCTTCAGTCTTCCTTATTCATTGCCCAGCTTTTACATACATATGAGGTGACTGAAAACACCATGGCTCGGGTCAGGTGTACCATAGTCCTCAAAGTGACATCTTTGCTTTTTAACACTTTAAAGAGGTCTTCTGCAGCAGATTCGTCCAATGCAATACGTCATTTGGCTTCCTGACTGCTGCTTGCATGGGTGTTGACTGTGGATCCAAGTAACATGAAATCCTTGGCAGCATCAATCTTTTCTCCATTTATCATGATGTTACTTATTGGACCAGTTGTAAGGATTTTTGTTTTCTTTATGTTGGGGAGTAACATAAGGAAAACAAAAGGCCATAGTCTTTGATCTTCATCTTTAAGTGCTTCAAGTAGTCATCATCAAATATGGTTTTTAATGATTTATCAACAGGCAGCTCAATTAGATACTCTTCCAATTTTTTTTGAAAGCAATTATTGCCCATTTATTAAGGTCATTCACTTTCTCTACATGGACACTAACATTTTAAATTTTCCTGGAGGTTTTTACACCTTGAGCTATTTTAAATAAGTAGGTGTGCCTTCCTTTTGCTTTTAACCTTACATTGAAGTATAAATGCAGAAAAGTGTGTTTCATAAGTATACATCTCGATGAATTTTTACAACTGAACATACCACTGTTAATAGTGCCTGGATCAACACAGAGTATTTTCAACACCCCACAACTCTACTGCCATGGATTGAATTGTGCCCCCTCAAAATATGTGTCAACTTGACTAGGCCATGATTCCCAGTATTGTGTGATTGTCCACCATTTCGTCATCTGATGGGATTTTCCTGTCTGTTGTAAATCCTACCTTCTTTGTAAAGTGGGAGAAAGATTATTTATTTTAAAAGGGAGGTGAAGGAGACCTGGACTTTCATAACAGGCTTGTTCTCAGGCAGAGAGTTTTTTTTTTTGTTGTTGTTAGCTTTCATTGAGTCAGGCCCTGACTCATGGTGACCCCATGCCCAATGGAATGAAATGCTGCCTGGTACTGCACTATCCTCATCATCAGTGGGAATAGGATCATTGTGATCTATAGGGTTTTCGCTGGCTTATTTTGGGGAGTAGAACACCAGTCCTCTCTTCCTAGTTTGTCTTAGTCTGGAAGCTCTGCTGAAACCTGTTCACCACCATAGCAACACACATACTTCCACTGACAGACATGTGGTAGCTGCACATGAGGTGCACTGGTGAGGAATTGAGCCCAAGTCTCTCTCATGGGAGGTAAGAATTCTATCATTAAGCCACCACTGCCTCCAGAGAAATTTTAGGAAGGAGTAAATAGGAGAGTTGAGGGCCAAAGAATTTACCACTCTGCAAATATCTCTTTCTTTATATCCCTTGGAAAAATCTTTAAATACTCACAGGTGATGGAGTATTCCAGTTTGAAGACTACTGTCCTAGAGGGTAAGTCAGGATAGAGAAAGATAAAGGAGAGGAAAGAGTCCATATGGCAGCTTATATGTTCTGCACACCCAAGAGAACCATCTTAGGCCCAAAGGGAGAAAAAGAGCTAATGATATTGTAAAGTAAATGGGGGAAACTTGCTCAACTAAATGAAGCAAGATTTCTTTCTTCCCTAAACTACTTAAGCACTTTGCATTTATTTTTCTGTTGATTGCACAAAACTTTTCAATGGTGAATACTAAATTCATCATGCTACAGATTCATTTTGGAACATCACTTTTTTCACAAAGTATCACTCAACTAAAGATTTTAACTAGATTTCTACGAAATTTTATATGTGACTGAAGTTACAAAGAAATAGAATTTCACAATTACCAGTTATTCTCCTGTTAAAAATGAAGATGCTAAAGCATTGAGAAGTTAAATGGATTTTCCACAGTCATGCCCTAAGTTTCATGTCCAATTTCAAACTAGAAACCTAAATTCCCAATTTCCAATCCTGTGCTTTATCCTTTTTTAATTTCTGTGCCGTTTCAAAGAATGAAAAACCCACGGGAAAGGACCCCTCAATGTAACAGAATTTTTTTTCTTTAAGTGGGGGATCAGCCCAAGATTCTTTCAGGGAGCACATGTGCTTGTGTGAATTTCCCATGGGCTCCATAAGTGGCTATGCACACAGAGGAGGGAATGTTGCATCACCTGCATTGCCTGAGAGCAACGACACCGGATTTCCTCAGCTGCCCTCAGAGGCATCTCTTGCTTATCATAACAGAAAGTAGAAGTGTGGAAGTTTTTGCCTAATAGGAGAGTTTCAGGCTCTGTTAGAAACCTGAGGGTGGGTTAGGTGCCATGTCTATAGACTGCAGTTGAGAGAGAAGTAGAGAAGAACTGGTACTTTTAACTACTTGGGTTGTCTCATCAACCTTCCAGAGTTCTGAAACAATTAAGAAATGTTACAGGCAGGAAAAAGAGGTTTTAAGGAACAGAAAGGTAGCAACTAGTAGGGCAACTGTGGAAATAAAAAAAAAAAAAAAAATTTTTAAGTAAACTTTTTATTGCAGAACATTTTTAAATTTACAGAATTATTGTGAAAATAGTACAGTTCCCATATACTTCACACCCTGGTCACCTAGCTTTAACGTCTTACATTAGTCTAGTATATTTGTCACAATTAATGAACTAATGTTGATACAGTATTATTAGCCAAAGTCCATACTTTATTCCAATTTTCTAAGTTTTTCCCTGCTGCTGTTGTTAGTTGCTATTGAGTTATGGTGACTCCTGGCAATTCTGACTCATGATGACACGTGTGTGCGGAGTAGAACTGCTTCATAGAGTTTTCAAGGCTGTACCTTTTGAAAGCAGATCACTAACACATTTATGACACCCAAGGACTCTAGAATCCCCTCCAGGTTACTACATGTAATTTAGTCATTATGTCTCTTTAAGGTCATCTTGGCTGTGATAATTTCTGAGAATTTCCTTGTTTTTTTTTTTTGTTACTTTGACAGTTTTGAGGAGTACTAGTCAGGTATTTTGTGGAAAGTCCCACAAGTGGAATTTGCCTGATGGGTTCTCATAATTAGACTGGAGTATTCTTGGGGGCAAGATCTCAGAGGTGAAGTGCCATTCTCATTACATCATATCAAGGGTATGTACAATCAACATTACTTATCGTTGCTGATGTTGACCTTGATCACCTGGCTGAGGTAGTGTTTGTCAGGTTTTTCCACTGCTTTCAGTAAGGCCAGATTAAAATGTTTGGTGGCCCTAAAGCATTGAGAAGGCCATAGGACATATCTTCTCCTTATCAACTCGTAGTGACCCTACAGGACAGAGTACAACTGCCTTGTATGGTTTCCAAGGAGCACCTGGTGGATTAGAACTGCAGACCTTTTAGTTAGCAGCCAGAGCTCTTAACCACTATGCCACCAGGGTTTCTTCTCCTCTTTATATTAATTAAAAATAAATAAACTACCATATTGAAAAATTGGTTTGATTTTTCCCAGGATGACCACACTTTTTTTTTTGGTAGCTGTTGTGATACTTTCGAAACTATAAAATTACTTCCAAAATGGATGTCAGAAGAGACTCTGAAACTTGTTCTTGAACATTGAGTAGCTAAAGCAAATGGAAGAAATGATGAAGTAAGAGAGCTGAACAGAAGATTTCAAAGGGCAGCGTGAGAAGACAAAGTATTATAATGACATGTGCAAAGACCTGGAGACAGAACACCGAAAGGGAAGAACACGATCGGCATTTCAATTAAGCTGAAAGAACTGAAGAAAAAATTCAAGCCTCAAGTTTCAGTATTGAAGGATTCTACTGGGAGAGTATTAAACAATGCAGGAAGCATCGAAAGGAGATGGAAGGAATACACAGTCACTGTAGCAAAAAGAATTGGTCAATATTCAACCATTTCAGGAGGCAGCATATGATCAAGAACCGATGGTATTAAAGGAAGAAGCTCAAGCTGCACTGAAGACATTGGCAAAAAACAAAACTCCAGCAACTGAGAGAATACCAAAGGATATGTTTCAACAAATGAACACAGTGCTGGAAGTGTTCACTCATTTATGCCAAGAAATTTGGAAGACAGCTACCTGACCAACTGACTGGAAGAGATTCATATTTATGCCTATTCCAAAGGAAGGTGATCCAAACAAATGTGGAAATTATTGAACAATACCATTAATATCACACACAAATAATATTTTGCTGAAGATCATTCAAAAGTGGCTGCCAAAAATTCAAGCCAGATCCAGAAAAGGACATGGAATGAATGATATCATTACTGATATTAGATGAATCCTGGCTGAAAGCAAAGAATTTCAGAAAGATATTTATCTGTGTTTTATTGACTATGCAAAGGCTGTGTGGATCATAACAAATTATGGATAATATTTTGAAGAATGGGAATTCCAGAATATTTAATTGTGTTCATGAGGAACCTGTACATAGATCAAGAGGCAGTTGTTTGAACAGAACAAGGGGATACTGTGTGGTTTAAAGTCAGAAAACGTGTGCCTCAGGGTTGTATCCTTCCACCATACTTATTCAATCTGTATGCTGAACAAATAATCTGAGAAATTGGATTATATGAAGAAGGATTGGCATCAGGGTTGGAGGAAGACTCATTAACAACCTGCAATATGGAGATGATACAACCTTACCTGCTGAAAAAGAAGGGGATTTGAAACATTTACTGATTAAGATCAAAGACCATGGCCTTCGGTATGCATTATACCTCAACATAAAGAAAACAAAAATCCTTGCAACCGGACCAATAAGCAACATCACGATAAATGGAGAAAAGATTGAGATTGCCAAGAATTTCATTTTACTTGGATCCACATTCAACAGCCATGGAAGCAGCAGTCAAGAAATCAAATAACACATTGCATTGGGCAAATCTGCAAAAGATCTCTTTAAACTGTTAAAAAGCAAAGAGGTCACCTTGAAGACTAAGGTGCACCTGACCCAAGCCATGGTGTTTTCAATTGCCTCAGATGCATGTGAAAGTTGGACAATGAATAAAGAAGACCAAAGAAGAATTGACGCCTTTGAATTATGGTGTTGGAGAAGAATATTGAATATACCATGAACTGCCAAAAGAACAAACAGATCTGTCTTGGAAGAAGTATAGCCAGAATTCTACTTTGAAACAAGAATGGTGAGGCTTTGTCTCACAGATTTTGGACATGTTGTTGGGAGAGATCAGTCCCTGGAGAAAGACATCATGCTTGGTAGAGGAAAACACTCAACAATATGGATAGACACAGTGGCTGCAACAATGGGCTCAAGCATAACGATTGTGAGCATGGCGCAGGACAGGTCAGTGTTTCTTTCTGTCGTACATAGGGTTGCTATGAGTGGGAATTAACTTGATGGCACCTAACAACAAAAACAAAAATTGTTTTGATGCTTCTGCTTTGTTGGTGTTCTAAGCAAATTCTTTACCTGCCTTTCAGGTGATCCAGCAAAGGTCTCCAGTCACAGTTTCTTGTTTTTCATCCTGTTAGGGACATTTTTTCACCTCTCTTTTCTTTTAAGTAAAGGACTTGATAATTTTTTTCTCTCCCCATGAGTTGATACAAATGCAAGGAGTCCTTGTATTTAAATGAAACTAGTTTAATTGTCTAGATAAACATTTATTCCATTCCCAATATATTAAAATAAATGAAGTAGCTACAAATATTAATAATAAACATCTGCCCTTGGGGACCTTGTAATCTGTAGTCCTAAACCTAAATCAAATGCATGAATCACTGGTTTCTAAGCCTGGTCACAGGATAGGTGAGATGTATTTTGGGGTTAGCAGCTTGCTGGAAATCCCTAAATCGCATTCTCAACTTTAAGCTCAGCCTTGTTGAGAAAAACTGGATATATTAAATAATATCAGCCACTTGTTGAGCTTCTAACCTGGGTAGGAACTGTATTCAGCTATAGAAAACTCAGAGAATAAATAAGTGGCTTGAAGTCATGCAGTTCATCCTGTCTGTTATGCTTGGGCCGTTTTAACTCAGTAGGTGAATCACATTGTTCTCGTATCAGGTTCACATAAAATTCTTATTGACTAATCAACTAAAAGACTAAAGGGATTCCCTTCTCCCCCTTTAAAGCACTCCTTTCATTTGGGTGAGGATTTAGCAGTGAGAGCATTTAACAAAAGGCAGAATAAGGTTCAAGGCTCCTGTTCCAACATGATTCATAAGCAAGACAAGAGTATTTGTCGCCATTAGCTGCTTATTAGCGATTTAGTATGACTTTTATTTTTGCATTTGTTTAATGAATCCCACAGAAAAACGTGCTCAAGGAGTTAAGTCTTCTTCATTACTAATAACTCATTGCAGAAGGAGAGTTATGTGTAACATGGTAATAAAAACTATGTATTAGGTAGATCGTAGAGCGTTTAGGGCCATTACAAGGTGTTTTCAGTAACTGTCCTACTTTAGCCCATATAGCCAATATTCATACCAGAAATTAAAATATTGCCCTATAAAATAAAACTTTTCAATAGTCTAGTTTATAATGCACCAAACAGGAAAATTGATTAAAATCACTAATATCTTGCTTTATTGAAAATATCCAACTTTTGATAGGTAGGGAGGCTGAAACACATAGAAATAGCAGATTTAAAGTTAAAAGTTTGAAGTCCGCAGTGTTAAAATGTGATAGTCTATTTGTGAGTTCTTGATCACTAAAAAAAAAAAAAAAAGACTGGATTATCTGATTATTATTGATCTGACCTAAAACCAGAGATTTCTCTCCAACTGCTTACTTAAGAAAAGTAGCTCCTTTCTGAAAGAGCCTTTCTCCCTCTCCTCCCCTCCCTTCCCCTCCCCTGCCTTCATTCTTGCTAATAGAACCCCTATTTTGCTTGGAATAGTCATTGCTGAGGCCCATTTGATAATATGAAATTAGTCACAAAATCCTATTCTCCTTTGCCAGTTTTTAAATTTTCCAGTGTTCCTTGCAGTATACTAGGTCATACAGCTGTGCTATGAACAATAAAATGTAGGAGGGATCCTGCTAGGAGTCTTCTCAAAAAGATTTTTTTTTTTTATATAGATAATATGGCAGTTTTGTCCTTTTTTTCCCCTTTTTTGAATGTAGATACGATGCCTGGTGCTATAGCAGCTATCTTATAACCATGAGGTCAGAAGTCGAATGAGGCAGAAGGATTAAAGGACCCCCTTACTTTTTTTTTTTTTTTCTCCTATTATCATCATTGAATCTAACCTAGACTGCCTATCTTCAGAATTTGTGTCAAAATATTTCATTAATTTTAAGGTACACATTTATTTTCACACTTTATTACTGTGAAATTAGGAATGTGTTAGTGTCTTGCAGACTATAGCAGAGTGCTGTTTTAATCAACAAGAATCAAGGGAAGAGGTGGGAGAGACAGTGAATTATATGGGTTTGAGCAACATTTCTAAAGGTGGGAGTCTACCTAATTTCAAAGTCAACTTCAGAGCTCAGCACTGTTAGCTTTCAGTTCTTTAAAAAAGACTATTTTAAGAAATGTTGTATCACATATGTTCTTGGTGGCACAGAGCCCAATATTGAATGGAAAAACTCATTGACAATTTTGACTTGAAAATGATTCAGAAGAGTTGGACTTTGAATTCAAAAGCATTTAGAGATATCATGACCAATTTATTTCACATTTTAAAGTATACATAGAGGTGGTTTGATACAGACCCATGCTTAATTCACCTGTATCTCACAAAAATTCTAAGTGGTAAGACATTTTTTCTTGGTTACTAGGCAGCATTTTTCTTTCTTCGAGAACATAAAATATTGATTACTTTAATAATTGATAGTGTTTTAGTTTTGAAAAAATACAGTATGTGATGGGAATAACTCCTTACTCGTTTAAGCCATTCCTAGGTAGGTATTTTGTTACTCGGAGCTGAAGTAAACCTCGTTGTACACAAGGTAACTCCAAAGCCTCGTTCCATAAGCTGTGCACACTAATATGTTGTATATCTTAGCATATTATTTTCCAGACTGTTTTTAATATGGCCTTTTAGTGGTCTGGATGTGAAAGTCTCCTTTTTAAATACCTAAATTGGCTTGAATTTATGATTTATTAACTTACCGTAAAATCTTATAAGTGCTCAGGTTTATGCAGGTTGGAAAAATACCACTTTTCAAACCACACGGAATGATCACATTCCACAACACATTTTATCAGCGTGAAAAAAATTCCAAAACAATATTTTGATGAATCATAAAACCTCCACCGAAGTGAGTCATCAATTCAGATTATTTGCATCTAAGTGATTAGTGACTTAAAAAGAGAGTTCTGGGACTCAGTTCCCAGCTGGATTTTATGATTCGTAGTGAATCAGTACTACCAGAATGAGTGCTAGGTTTTCCTACCAGACATGTACTTTGCAGTGTGCCAAATAACACGCTTCTAAATGGATTTAGTAACTCTTCATCTTGCAAAAGCTTCCTGAGTCATGGAATTTTGCTGATCTGTGTTTAATTATTATTATTGCTATTATTATTACTGTTGGAGTATCTGGGTGGTACAAATGGTTAATGTGCTTGGCTGCTAATTGAAAGGCTGATGGTTTGAGTCCACCCAGATGTGCCTCAGAAGAAATGCCTGGCAATTTACTTCCCCTCAAAAAACAAGCATTGACAACCCTATGGAGCACAGTTCTACTCTGACATCCATGGGGTTACTATAAGTCAAAGTCAACTCAGTGGTAACTGGTTTATTACTATTATTTACTGTTTGGCATTGACTTTTCTTTCCATTAAAGCTTCAAATCTAATGGTGTCTATGTTACATCCAGGGGAGAGAAGACGAAGAGTCATGTATTAAGTTCCGAAATGTGTCAATTATTGTGTAGGCTTCCATCAACTGACTTATACCATTTTCAAGGAAAGTATGACGTAGATATTGTTGTTGTTATTGTTCTTAGGTGCTGTTGAGTTGGTTATGACTCATAGTGACCCTATGCACAACAGAACGAAACACTGCCTGTTCCTGAGCCATTCTTACGATCGTTGTGCTTGAGCCCATCGTTGCAGCCACTGTGTCAATCGATCTTGTTGAGAGTTTTCCTCTTTTCCGCTGACCCTCTACTTTACCAAGCACGATGCCCTTCTCCAGGGACCGATCCCTCCTGACAACATGTCCAAAGTACATAAGACCCAGTCTCACCATCCTTGCTTCTAAGGAGCATTCTGGTTGTTCTTCTTCCAAAACAGATATTTTTGCTTTTGGCAGCCCATGGTATATTCAATATTCTTCACCAACACCCCAATTCAAAGTTGTTAATTCTTCTTCCGTCTTCCTTACTCGTTGTCTACCTTTTGCATGCATGTGATGTGACTGAAGATACTATCCCTTGGGTCAGGAGGACCTTAGTCTTCAATGTGACATCTTTGCTTTTCAACACTTCAAAGAGCTCTTTAGCAGTAGATTTGCCCAATGTAATATGTTGCTTGATTTCTTGATTGCTGTGTCCATGGGTGTTGATTGTGGATCCAAGTGAAATGAAATCCTTGACAACTTCAATCTTTTCCCCATTTGTCATGATGTTGCTTATTTGTCCAGTTGTGAGGATTTTTGTTTTCTTTATGTTGAGGTGTAATCCCTGCTGAAGGCTGTGGTCTTTGATCTTCATTAGTAAGTGCTTCAAGTCCTCTTCACTTTCAGCAAGCAAGGTTGTGTCATCTGCATAACGCAGGTTGTTAATGAGTCTTCCTCCAATCCTGATTCCCCGTTCTTCTTCATATAGTACAGCTTCTCGGATTAGGTAAAACTCCATATTATACCTGAGGACAATATGACTGAGGGAAATTTAGTGATTTAGTAATTTGTCCAAACTGATGAGCCATTTTGAGCCTTATTGGTAGAACTCCAAAGCCTAGGCAATTCCCAAACGATCTTGTTTTCTCTTGAGAATAATTGGAGAGTCTCTTGAGAATAATGAGGAATAATTCACAACAAATATTTGGATGTCTACTATGGGTCAATCACTGTGGTGTCATTCCTGCCTTTATACTCTCATGAGAACTAAAATGATGCATGCTATTATTGAGCAGCTCTGGTTAAGTGAAAAGTCAATTACACTATCGGGACAATTGTTCATTGAAGCAGATTCTGGCAGCGTTTTAGCAGGTTTAGCACTGAATATAGTTTAGAGCTTAGTACATGGCCTTGAAGTCAGGATCTTTCGTGTTCATCTCCTCCATTTATTTATTGCTTGACTTTGTCTAATTTGCTTACCTTCATATAGCCTCAGTTTCCTCACCAGCAAAATGTAATAATAGTTAAATAAATTACTTGCCTTACAAAGGAGTTCCTGGATAGTGCAAATGGTTAATGCGCTTGGCTGCTAACTAGAAGGTTGGCAGTTCAAGGCCACCCACAGGTGCTTCAGAAGAAATGTCCAGTGATCTACTTCCAAAAAATCAGCCATTGAAAACCGTATGGAGCACAGTTCTACTCTGACACACACGGGGTCACCATGAGTCGGAATCGACTCTATGACAACTTTTTATTTTTTCTGGTGGGGGATGTTTACAAAGGTTGTTATGAGGATTAAAGGAAATACTACTTACGAAGTGCTCAGATAGTGGCACTCAAGAACCAACACTGGGAGGACAAGAATGGGCTACCTCAGACAGGACTGTGGTTCTACGGTCTGTTGGCAGAAAGGCCTGGGAGGAGTGTTTCCCATCAGCATTCACCCCTTGGCCCCCATAAACATAATGTTGAGGTTTTCAAAGAGGACTTGCCCAGGAACACTATGACTAAAACAAAGTGACCCTTTGTCTAACTGCTAACAGCTGCTACAGTGTACACAGAAACAACCTTAATCTTCAAAGATGATAGATATCACTAACAAGATTGTCCAGGTGTCTAAAAAGGTATGTGATACGTTCTTTGCCCAGGGAGCACTTCCTAGCTGGCCTGGGGAACAGCTCTGGTCTGTTTATAGGGCTCACTATTATCTGAGTATCTGTTTTCTGCCTCCTGGGCTATGAAAGGAGCCAACTCACCCTGCTTGCTCCTGGAAAAACATTATAGAGGGCATTACAGATGAAGTCAGTAAGACCACCTCTCCTGTCTGAAAATCTGCAGCAGCCAGGGCTGGACATCTCTGAGCCATCTGATGTTGTGGTCTTTCTTCTCTTTCTCTCTTTAATTCTCTAGGTCCCTCACAATCTGTAATTTGATTGAATATCACAAATTTCACATTCTTACGTAAGAAGAAGCACTGTTGTAACAGTAAGTCAGATTCTTTTTTGCATTTTCTTGCATTACTTTTATCTTTCCCATATTGTCCTAGGGAGGAGCCCTGCTTTGTCTTCTTAGCCTGCAGAGAAAGTTAGTCAGTAACCAGTTGCCAGCAAGTCAATTCCAGCTCATGGTTGACCCCATGTGTGTCAGAGTAGAAACGTGCTCTAGAGACTTTTCAATAGCTGATTTTTTCAGAAACAGATTGCCAGTTCTTTTGCCCAGAACTATTTCTCAGTTGGCTCCAACCTTCAATCTTTTGGTTAACAACTGAATGTGTTAATTGTTTGTACTCCCCAGGGACTCTGCACAGAATGTAAGATATGTATTACATGTTGCTTTTCTTATTTATACAGACAATTACATATTTATAATTAAGCATTTTCTTCTCTGTTCTCTCTTATACTTGCCCATGGCATTTCTCAGCTAAAGCTCTCTTTCCCACTGCTTTTAATTTTTATTAGGCATCAGCTTACTGAGAGTGATGGGTTTGCTTTGGGGCATAGTGTGAGAGAAGATTTCAGTGTGCCAAGGCTTCCTCACTGCAGAACTTGGGAAGTGCTGAGAGATTAGACAATATCTGGTCAGCCCTAGACACACATCAGTTAATTGACCAGTGCAGAAAAAACAGTGAACATTTGAAAAACACCTCATAACGTTATACGAACAATTCTTCCTAGGGCAGGGACTTGAAGAAGGTGAACAGCTCATGGCCCTCATGCAAATGTATTCAATTAGCTACTAGCTGGGAGCCCTGTGGCAGTTCTGTTATTAACTGCTCCACTAAGGCAAAAGGATGGAGGAGAAGGTTGAACAGGGCTTTTTTTTTTTTTTCTAATTAGTGCTTGTTGTAGTGCCAGCCAGCCTGCTGGCCTTGAAATTGGAACAAACAGGGCAAACGTCAAAAGTCAAGGAAAGGCGTTAATAGCATCAGAATTCTTTAGCTCTCTTCCCTGTACTCTATCTCAGCCTTACAACTGGACAAGCCCACATGGCACATGGGTATTTGTCTTCTTGGACTTTTATATATATATATATTTTAAAAAACCATTGCTGTCAATCAATTCCAACTCATAGTGATCCTATAGGACAGAGTAGAACTGCCCCATACGGTTTCCAAAGAGCAGCTGGTGGATTTGAATTGCCAACCTTTTGATTAGAAGCCGCAGCTCTTAACCACTGCACCACCAGGGTTTTTATAGCAATTACTAAAAATCCAACTCACCAGTCCAACAATATGGAATTTTCCTGACTCTCCATAATGATTCCTAAAGGTCAAACTGGAGTCCCAGGGTGATACAAACAGTTAATGTGTTTGGCTACTAACCACAAGGTTGGAGATTAGAGTTCACCAAGAGGCACCTTGGAACAAAGGCCTGATGAGCTACTTCTGAAAAATCCGGCATGAAAAACCCTATGGAGCACAGTTCTGTTTTGACACACATGGGGTTGCCGTCAGTATAAATCTACTCCATGGGACAGTTTTAAAAGTCAAACTAACAAGATTTAATTTGTCTATGTCCTTAAGCCAGTTAGGAAGCCCCTGATTTCTAATAACAAAGAAGGTTTTGTTACTTTTTTTAACAACTGATCTTGAAGACCTGAGTGGTTCCCAGAAACCCCTTCCTTTTACTGCCAAGCTGAGTCACTGAAAACTCTGTCATCATCCATAATACGGGGACAGGGCCAACAGAGATAATTGAAATTCCCAGATAATCCCGAGACCACTATTTAGCCTCTTGATTTAAGATATCTTTACTAGAATTGTTAGCAACATTTCGCTGATAAGAGTTTCCAAACTGCTAGTAACTTTCTCCTGAAGTGTTAGCTTGGGGGATGAGCTATGGAGATAGGAATAGAAGCAAAGATTGATTAGACTCATTCTTGTATAATAAATGGGTTGTATATTTTTGTGTTCTTATCATGTCTTCCTTTTATTATAAGTAGAATAATTCTTTTTAAAGCATATGAAAGTTTTATCATTTATTTATAAATCTTAACAGGATAAGAATATCTTTTTACGGAACTTAAACATGATATTAGGAGCAAAAACTGACCTGCTGAGAAATTAATGGGGTTTTCCACAAGTCTATAATGAGTGAGAGGAATAAAACTCCAATTCTAGAAATGCAATCTGGTTTTCAAATCCTTATCATAATCCCTCTCAGAATCTTGAGTTTCAAGACCTGCTGCTCTTCTCATTCTTAATGAGCTTTTGTCTGTGTCCTAGAGATTCTAACTTTCTTTTCCACATAGATGTAAGTGATCACAACTGTACAGAAGGGGGAATGGTAAGAAAAACCTTGAGTTTAGAGTTGGGAGCCTTATAGCCTTCCCTGGGATCCTGAGAAAGAGCTCACCAATGTGGAAAGCCAAGGTGACATAAATGGGAGAGGGATCATTAAGGCAAATTATTTTCTAGCGTTTATGGTTGCTCTCTCTAGTTCCTACAAAGACAAGAAGGAAATTATTATAGGCCTTGTATAGTCTATACCGAAGCACTGGCCAAGCAATTAAGATACATGGCTTGAGCTCCAGCTCTGCCACTGAAGTGTGAGACCTAAGGCACCTTTCACTTCTTCCATCTCTTCATTTATAAAGTGAGTAGATTAAACCATGGTGACACAGTGGTTAAGAGCTCAGCTCCTAACCGAAAGGTCAGCTGTTTGAATCTACCAGCTGCTCCTTGGAAGCCCTGTGGGGGCAGTTCTACTCTGTCCTGTAGGATGTCTGTGAGTCGGAATTGACTGGTTTTGGTTTCTTAGATTAAATTATATGTGCAGAAGTCTCTTTCTGTTCTAGCACTTAATGATATTAGAAGTTTTGTGATATAGTGGAAATAGCACATTTTGGAATATAAATAAACGTCGTTATATGCTGCATTACCCTGGTCAAGTTGAGCTGTCTTAATTTCAGTTTTTTATCAGTAAAGAGAATAATCCTTACCTTTCAGGGTTGTTGTAAAAATAAGAGATAACATATAATAAGTACCTGGCAAAATGCCCAGAAAGTAGATGGTTTTAAATAGATAAATCATTTTTATTCAACAATGCTATGACCTGGGTCTAAATGACCCTGCATTGCAAGTTGAGGTGTTAGGTTGATTTCTGTCCCTATTGATCAGAGCATGGAGTCTGTGTTACCGTCTAAAATTGAATGTGATTTGAGGCTCTTGTCTTTGTGTGTGAATGGAAAGGCAACTCTGTCCCAGGACTACTGGACACTATGGGAGGTTAGAGCCCCATTTCACTTTCATGCCTCAACTCAACTTTTATGGTGCTGAGACTCCTCCCAAACCTACAAAAAAAGCTAGATTAAAGGGTTCTACTGATGAAGGAAACCATGATGAAGTATGGCTGACTACTTCACACATCCTGAAAATGCAAAGCACTGTCAGCATGGAGGGATTTAAGAATAACTCCTTTGAATGCTTTTTCTGACATTCTCAAAACTGTGTTAAGAATTTGCAGAGCACTAAGGGACGGGGAGTGGGCAGAGATAGCTAAAGAAATCCATCAAAGCCAACCTTTAACATTTCAGGGGTGTTGTGAGTCTGTCAGAAAGTAAGCTATATCTTGCGAGAAAAAAAAATCTATCTTTCCTTAGATTTTCATCAACAACAAACTTTTTTCATTTCAACGAAAATGGATCATTTGACACCTTAGAGATTTTACCTCGAAGAAGATAATTTCTTAGAAATCTCTGGTGCCCCTAAAAGCCAAAAGCTATTTTCCAGCTATAATATATTCACATTTTCCCTAGAGAAATGAATTCTTTAATCTTCACATTGAGCCTGGACCAAAATTGTGTCCTCTAGAGGTCACCAATGCATCAGATTTCATGTTCACAGAGGCTTCCAAGTCCTTGGGAAGGGCCAAGTACCCTGTGCATATTTTATATGAGTCAAGGAGAAAATAAGGCAAAAAAGAAAGGAAAAAAAAAAAATCTCTTCAGAAGTAGGAAATTTTATTTTGAATACAGGCAGTGCTGGGGTTACAAACAAGATCCTTTCCTAAGTGTGTCTTTAAGTGAAATTTGTAAGTAAGTCAGAACAAGGGCATAGGGTTTCTTATTTCCCCGTACTGTAGGGTCGCTATGAGTCAGAATCGACTTGACAGCAGTGGGTTTGGTTTTGGTTTTGGGTAGTGGAGGAAAAGGCTTGAAGACTTTTCAATGATTTTAAAACTGTACTTGCAGCGAGTGAAGGTGATTGTGATGAACAATTGTTGCGAGTAGGGGTTGGTTCAATTGTTTCAAAGTGAGGGCAAATTTACATAACATTAAATGGCAAGTAGGAGTTGTCCATAAAATCGGGATTTTATTTACAGGGACTTCCTGTAAATCATTTTTTATTGATTTTTCTTGGATTATTTTGGCTCCCTTCTGCACTGATCCAGCTGGCGGAAACTCTTACAATGACTAAATGCTTCCCCACTGAGAGTCTGATTTTGGAAGTCAGAGAAGGGACTTCTCATATAGGAGATAACTGATTCAGAAACAGGCTGTTTTATCCTCCATTAAATGAGTGTTAGTTTCAGTGGTGCTCTGGCAAAGAAAGAAGGTCTCCACGTGACTGCTCAGTGCACTGTTCTCCGTAGGCATGGGCATTAGGAAGCTAGAAGCGTGAGAAATGTGGCTTTTTAACTGTTATATAATTTCTGAGTTGCCTTATGTGGGAGGACTCCATCTCAAGTACGAAATTCCCTGCAGAGGAATCAGACACTGCATATTAAGGAATCACCTTGGTAGTCAAAACACACCTTTCTCTTGGAGGAACTATCAGCCAAGAGCCAAGTGCTTGGCAATTTGGAAGTCCTAACGGGACCTCTCTTCCATGGTTTGCCGTTTTAATTATTCCTATGCTTTCATCTTGTTTGAAGCTAATTGTCTCCCTCGGATAGGACTTGCCTTTAGAACAATACTACATGCTGGCAGCTGGATTGAAACAGGAGAGTAAACAAAACACTGCTGAAAGTCCAGGGCATGTTGTGGCATAACCCACTGATGGTGTATTGGATTGCTCAAGCCGTCACAGGGCAGTTACCACCAGCAGTTCACAGCATTGTTCCTGCTACTCTGGGACTTCTCTAAGAAAAGGAGTTCCTCCACCCCAACTTTCCCAGAGTTCAGACACTTGCCAGTAGCTGACCCATCAGGAAATGGCCTCTCCCCTCTTCCTTCCCACATTCTTTCCTAAGCATTCCCCAGCCCAAGGTGTGGCCGGTCCTCAGAAGATCTGCTGGGATTGACTGACAAGAAAACAAAAACCTTCCTTTAGATAAGAAGCATCACAGTGCTATAGGAAATGACATATTCTTAGACCACCCTGTGAAGTAGTCTAAGTAGGAGCTTTCTTTCTTTCTTCTTTATTTCTGCATTGCTGACTGTGTAATTTCTTATCATTTCTTTAGGATATGTGGGGCAGTCAATCATCAAACAATGAGCTTTGTCTAGATAATGCTTTTATTGCTAATTCACAAGGAAGTAAAACACTTTGTTCTGGAGGGTTTATGGTGGTCTCTTTCAGGGTTATGAGACATTTTTCTTGAGCACTGAAAAAGGACAAAGGCACATTTTCTTTTCTAAACTGTTTTCATTAGCTTGATGATGGTTCAAAAGCTGCTGGTACTGTAGGGATATGGAAGTTCAGGAAAGGAAGGTGCTTGTCATTTATTTGGGAGAATCCTTTCCCTTTGATGATACCCTGGGGGAATTGCAAAGTCTTGTGCAATATTTTGGCTCAGATAGGTAGAGAATGGTGTCACTGATCTCCTGTTTAAGGCTTGTGGGACTCTGCTGTTTAATTTTGGTTCCTAGTTGTGTGCCTCTTAGGTCTTGGTTTTTTTATTTGTAACATAAAAGGGCTGGATGTGGTCTTCTCTAAGGTCCATTTTGGAACTAACACTTACTGTGAGAAATTAAGCAGTTAAATCAAGGGCCAATTATATCTTAGCACTCACCCACTGCCAATGAGTGGATTTTGACTCATAGCGACTCCATGGAGTTTCCAAGGCTGGAAACCTTTACGGAAGAAGACTGCCACATTTTTCTCCCTCTGAGCCACTAGTTGTTTTGAACCACCTACCTTTTGGTTAGTGGTTAATCTCTTAAACTACTGTGTCACCAGTGCTCCTTATACTTTAGCAAGCAACTAGCAAATATCTCCATGCTGGGTATCGTCTTGTCCTCAGGTCCATTCTCCATGCCACTATGTGTCTTGAGAGGCAGGCCTGTATGAATCACACCAGGGGACCACCTTGCTCTCTGGCTTCTGGTGGGGCTTAGCCAATGGAAGGAGACAGGATAAAAGAAAGGATGGCGGTTCCCTTCCTGAGGATGAGAGCGTGTCAACACAGCTGGCTGTGTCCTTTAAGTAGACCCTATCCACAACTATTTATTTGCTTCTTGTGACTCTTAAGATATGCTTAAGGTCCATATGTCTTTCCCTTTTTGGTTTCCCTGTACTCTACCCAGAGCCCTGGTGGCACAGTGGTTAAGATTTCAGTTGCTAACCAAAGGGTCGGCAGTTCAAATCTACCAGCTTCTCCTTGGAAAACCTGTAGGGCAGTTCTACTCTGTTCTCTAGGATTGCCATGAGTCAAAATCGACTCGATGGCAACTGGTTTGGTCTTTTTTTTTTTTGGTATACTTTACCCAGACCTTATAAAGTTTTCTTTTTATAAACTCTCCTCAAATCACTTGCTTGGGGCATCTGTTCTCCAGCAAAGATACTGACTTCCTCTACTCTGAATTCTTGAATAATCTTTCTAAAAGTTCAAGCTGTTATTTTGTCCAGGGGAGTTTGGGAAGGGACAAGTTCTCTTGCAATTTGGTGATACTTGGCTGGCCTTGGGTAATCCCTATTTCAAGAAACACCCAAAAGGTCAGGTTCCTTACAAGGCCCAACACAGTCTTGGTGAATATCTAGATGATACAGGTTTAGACATGCTTAGACTCAAGGCCACTCTGGAATAGGCTGTTCCGGGCAGTTTTGCATCTTTGAGCCAGGATGGCTTTCACCTAGTGAGGAAAATCAAACACACCTAGATACTCTCTGTTGTGTCCCTGTTTCTCCGTGGGACTTCATTTTCTGACCCCAGTGATCATATCTCTTTCAATAATACCAGGTCTTTCGTTTTTTAATTGTTTTGCATTTTACAATTTCAGAGTCAGTTTTATGTTATCTGAGTCTTTGCTAATAAAAGTGCTAGGGGCACAATATCTGTAGGCTTCTGATAGCCAAATGAACAAAGGAGGCACAATATGGAAGGCGCTGACTACAATCTCTAGATGATGTATTCGTAGACTACCCTGTGAAGTAGATATCATTATTCTCTTTAAATAGATGAGAAAACTGAATTAGAGCTCTTCAGTGACTCGCTCTGCTTACCCAGCTAGTAAATTTATAGAGCTAATACTCAAACCAGGTTTTCAAATTCTATTATTTGCTTCTAATAAGGTGTGTTTATTTTTACTGTGATGTATACCAGCCTTTAAAAATAAACATCTGTACCATGTGATGAGGTACTCTGCCTTTCTCTTCTCCCATTATCTAAGGTGGTGATTTGCACTTAGCATTCTGAAGACTCCTGTGTATGGAAACCAAAACCAGTTGTTGTATAGTCTTTTCTGACTCGACTCATGGCAAACCCCCTGTGTGTCAGAGGCAGAAAAAGAGCCCAAGAAGACTGCATAGCTGAAAAACTCCTATTCTTTAAACTTATTTCTCTGTGTCAGGTATTTCTAGGTTCCTTTGTTGTTGTGGCATAGTGGTTAAGTGCTAGGGCTGCTAACTAAAAAGGTTGGCAGTTTGAACCCACCAGGCGCTTCTTAGAAACTCTATGAGGCAGTTCTACTCTGTCCTACAGGGTCGCTATGAGTCAAAATCGACTCGATGGCAACTGGTTTGGTTTTGGTTTGTTGTCGTTAGGTGCCATTGAGTTGGTTCTGACTCATAGCGACCCTGTGTATAAAAGAATGAAACACTGCCCAGTCTTGTGCCATACTCATGGTCGTTGTTATGTTTGAGTCCGTTGTAGCAGCCACTGTGTCAATTCATCTTGTCGAGGGTCTTCCTCTTTTTTGCTGACCCTCTTCTTTAGCAAGGATGGTAAACTCCTGGGACTTGTAACCTCCTGATAACATGCCCAAAATGTGTGAGACATAGTCTCGCCATTGCCGTCAATATAATTTGCTACACACTAAGTCAGCCTTTTTTACTGGTCTAACTTCAATGAGTTTCCACCCTGAACACCCCCATGGCTGTCCCTCTCACTCTACTTTGGACCTGGGGTAAAATCTATATCCACATTAGTTTGCTAACAATGTCTGTTGAAAACCATTATGCACTGGCTTAGCTGATCACTGCCATGGCAGTGAAAAAGGATACCAAGATTTAAGGGTGGGAATTACAGCATGGGTATGAAATGTCTCTTAAAGTCTACAAGAGAGATGGACACATCACTAGGAAAAAAAAAAAAAAATTAACTGAGTTGAATGTTTGTGGCTTAAATTTCTACTTATACTTGGAGAATTCTGAGTTGGTTTGCATTAGAATTCCTATTACCTCTTTTAAGGAAAAGAAAAAAAAAACTCATTAAAAAGTAGAAAGGTTTTCTTGGATATCAAGTAGCTCTTTCAAAATTGCATTTGGCTTACTGAAACGTGAAGAGATCAGAATGCTTGGATTCTATTTTCCTTAAAGCCCACCTGGGTTTAAGTAAGAAATGAAAAACATCCTACCAAATGCATCTTGAAATGTTTTGGAACTAAAACATTTGGAAAAGCATTTAAGATATTTGAGAAAGCCCAAGTTGGATTCAATTTTAGTCTGGACATTTTCTAAGTACCTTATTGCCATCACGGTTTTATTATGCCAGCAGAAGGTCCCCCCTCCCCACCCCACCAAGATGTAAAGCAATATAAAAAAGAAGAGACCTGGCGAGAATAAGAACCTTCATTTCTGTTTCACTTTCACACCAAAACGTGGAACAAAATAAACGTGTATCCGTTGCAAAACAAAGGTAGGATGAGGTGTGCTTAATGGGCTGCATAAATGACATATTTATGTGTATTTATTCATTAGTCTTACTCTTCCCAGACTTACTTTCCTAAAGTTGTGTTTCTACCTCAGTACTTAGCATGGCTTCTCGTTGTCCACTGAATCAAGTCTGAGTTCCTCACTTGCATTTTGTAACTGTTCATATGGTAGCCACCCTGGTTTTCTGTGGCAGCATGAAGGATGGTGTCAGCAGAGAAGCTCAGACCTTCACAGGCGATGAACAAGGCCAACCTGGGAAGGGTCAGATTGATGAGACCACTAAGGTGGAAGAGACTTTTGCAGATGCAGTTCCTTGGGGCCCTGGGACCATATGCAAGTTACTGAGGCAGGGATCAAGTGCCAACTTCCTGATCTCAGTAAAAATGTGGGACTTGGCTACAGAAATATAGCAGAAGCCCTGTTATTAATGCAGGAGCACAAAAGCCAGGGGGCACCTAGCAGCAAAGTGTGGTATGCAGTCGCTGAAGCTACTGCATGATTGCTCCTAAATATGAAAGTGGAGGAACCCTCAATGCCAAAGCAATTTGGAGCTGCAAGTGGGAATCCAGTGGTGGAATTAAGGGGGGAATTCAATGGGAATCCAGGACTCTAGTGGTGTAAATCAGAAGACAGGGAGTAGAGACTCTTCTCTTGTCAAATGGCTTATTTTAAGTCTAATTTGTGTTCTCTGTGTAATAGACATGCCAGGGCATATCTGGCAGATTGTAAGAAGGGCCACCAGGACTGTATTTGCATAAAAGACCAAGCTGCTATCTGGTGCACATGGCTTTCTCCAGGAATAGGGTGGGGAGAGTGGGTGATTATGAATACAATGTGAGCTGTCACTCTAACTGTCATCAGCTCAGCTTCCATGGATTTATGTCTGAGTCTTTGTTTCAGAGGAAGTGGCAGATAAAAACTGGAGGATCCATTCTCTTACAGAATTTGAGAACAAAAATCAGCAGTGTGTTGGAAACAGTTCACACAATAATACAAAATTTAGAGAGGTTTCCTAACTCCATAATCAGACACATTAAAGCTTTGTTGCATTCAGTAGCTTTTAGAGGGAACACTGTAATTTTGTCTTCTGACCACTATATCTCATTAGAAATATTATCTGGAAAAGAGACAAGTAAAGCCCATTCCATGTAAAATTATAATATGTAGTGAGATGCAGCACTGTGTATTTCTCCATGATACTAACTTCATTTTCCTCTTCTAATTTAAAAATTGTGGGGAGTTTATACTAGGTGATTATAAATTATATAGATTTATTTGTTTGATCTTATGTCCTTGAAAGATAATCTTTGAAAGAGAAATATATTGCCTTCTTAAAAAAAAAAAAACTATAATAGGTTTTTTATTACATAATTCATCGTTTCATGCTGACCTTATGTTATCTAACAGAAAAACCATAGATCTCAGCTTCTTGGCAACTTTTCTGAGGCAATAGGCATTCTCTCCTTTCTCTTATTTGTTTGCTATAGGCAGCAGGAATGATTGCTATATTAGTTATAATTAACAATATAACATTCTTTAATTACATTAAAAGTTAATTTTTGTATGATCCCCTCTAAAGAAGGCAAAGAGATGGTTCACCATTTTAGAAATTGATTTTCTAGGTATCTATCTACCTATCTCTCTCTCTCTCTCTCTCTATCATCTATCTATCTCTCTATCATCTATCTATCTCTCTCTATCTATCATCTATCTATCATCTACCCATCTATCTATCATCTATCTATCTATGTATCTATCTATCTACCTATCATCTATCTATCATCTCTCTCTCTCTCTAACATCTATCTATCTATCATCTGTCTATCTGTCTATCTATCATCTATCTGTCTGTCTATCTATCTATCACCTATTTACATATGCATATCTTTCTGGTTCTGTTTCTCTAGAGAACCCTAAGGCACATATCCAACTGGTTAATTTATATTTACACTTGGATCTATAATGTATATTGTTACAGATTGAATTGTGTTCCCCCAAAATATGTGTGGAAATTCTAACCCTTATGCCTATAGGAATAATTCCATTTGGGAATAGGGTTTTCTTTTTTTATGTTAATGAAGCCGTATCAGTGTAGGGTGTGTATGAAACCTATGACTTTTGAGATACAAAAAGAGCAGATTGGGCACAGAGAAGCAAGCACAAATGAGGTATAGGTGCCATATGGAGATTGCTAAAGAATGCCAAGGAGAATGCTAGAGAGGCTGAGACAAGGATTTTCCCACATAGTGGACAGAGAGGGCCTTCCCCTAGAGCCAGTGCCCTGACTTCAGACTTCTAGCCTCCTAAACTGTGAGAAAATAAATTCCTGTTCCTTAAGGCCACTCACAGTATTTCTGTTGTAACAGCACTGAGGCACTAAAACAGATATCTCAGTCTTAACATTCTCCCAAACAAAGCTTAATTTCCACAGCACACCCTCACCGAAAGTGTTCTTTTCTTAGTTTTTACTATTTTAGTCAGTGGCAACAGCCTTAACCAAGTTGCTCAAGCCAAAACCCCAGATGTCATTCTGATTACTCTCTTTCCCTCACATTTCATAACCAATTTGTCTAAAGTCCTACCACTTTTGTTTTTAAGCTTTGCTTCACTTCCATCTATCCATTTCTTATCTTCACTGCCAACAACTTAGTCTATCATCTCTCATCTAATTATTATAACAATATCTGTACTGATCTTGAAAACACTGGTGGTGTAGTGGTTAAGTGCTACAGCTGCTAACCAAAAGGTTGGCATTTCGAACCCACCAGGCATTTCTTGGATCTCTATGGGGACAGTTCTACTCTGTCCTATAGGGTCACTATGAGCTGGAATCAATTCAAAGGCAATGGGTTATACAGATCTCATCTCTTCTTATTTTGCTTCCATTTTATCCATTCTCTATATAATAGTAGGAAACCCTGGTGGCATAGTGGTTAAGTGCTGTGGCTACTAACCAAAAGGTCAGCAGTTTGAATCTACCAGGTGCTCCTTGGAAACACTATGGGGCAGTTCTACTCTATTCTATAGGGTTGCTATGAATCAGAATCAACTTGGCAGCAATGGGTTTTTGTTTGGTATACAACAGCAAGAGTAGTCTTGCTTAGAATGCAAATTAAATCATATAATTCTCCTACTTAAAATTTTCAATGGTTTCCTATTGTACTCAGAATAATGTTTAGGCTCCTTACCAAAACCTGCAAATAATTCTTGTCTATCTCACCAATCTCTTACCTCACGTTATCTCTATTGTTCACTATGTTCTGACTATACAATTCTTCCTGCAGTTATTTGTGTGCTAAGTTACTTGTCACCTCAAGGCCTTTACACATACATTTCCTATACTAGAGTGCATTGTCCCTATTTCTGTAGTATCTCCTCATACTTAACGTTCCAGTTTAAATATCCTCTTCTCTGACATATCTTCCGTGTCCATTCTACCTAAAGAAGTCTCCTTTTCTCATTGTTACATGTCAGTTCCTTCTTTGTTTCCCGTATGAAATTTACCATATTCATTTTGTAATTTTTCAATTTAATTATCTTTACCCTTTTCCCCCTATTAAAATATAATCTCCATGAGGACAGGTACCTGCCTGTAGTCTTACCATTGCCTTTCTAACAGTTAGCATACTGCATGGTTTTCTTACTCCAGGCAATTTCCAAACTATGGTGCAGGGATGAGGAATCAAAATAAGAGGCTGGTGGCCTTACTGAGTTGAAGAGGGAAATATCTGAGTTCATGGAGTCTGAGGTTATTGGAATTGGTTGGTGGAATGAATTAATGTATTTGACCTGTGTAGAGAAGATAAGCTTAAAATACAGAGCGATGAGAATAAAATGGATTGATAAATCTCGTAGGGGTCTATTAGGAAGATTTAGAGAAAACAGAACTGGATCTAGAATGATAAAACATTAGAGTTCAGCACAGTGTCTAATATAGAACTTAATACATAATTATTGAGTCAGTGAAAATCAACAGCAGCCTTCAATACATGATGTGCCCTTTTCCTGTTGGAGAATGTTAGCCCGAAGCCTCCATTTTATGTCATCCACAGGCCATGGGAATTCAGTTTGATTTGTTTTCATTGTGACGGATCCTGGTATGAATATAGACTGTCTAAAATACTAAAGCAAAGCACTTTCCTCACTGCTAACTCTAATTCCTGTTTCTCATGGCTATCCTTTCTAATACCATTCTGCAGATGAGATTATCATATTATATCCAGCACCTAGATATCAGGACCTTGGAGAATCCCTAAACACTTTCTGATGTGTACAATATGCCTCACCATTAGACGCTTTCCTCCCCATCCTATCCCATGCACGTGCACATGTCTTGGAAAGCAGTGGTCAATGGAAAGTGGACAATTTTGCCTTATGAAGTTCTAACTCAGGATGCTCATGATCTCTTTCTTCTTCATAGCCACAGTATTTCTAAAACACACATTGTTAGTTTTCCTTGTTGTTTGAAGATTACACATTTCTGGTTCCTCTAATTTTTTCCTATTGTTTCAAGTAAAAGAGAAAATTTTTTTAGCGCCCAAAAGGTGCCAAACATTATCCTTCATTCTTTACAATTACAAATCTGTAATTTTATATAATTATCATTTTAACCCTAGAAAATAGTTATTATTTACCACATTTTATAGATGAGAAAAAGAGGTTAAGAAAAGTTAAGTAACTTGTGCACATTTTCACAGCTTTTAAATAGGAGAGCTGGGATTTGAATCCAGCTCTCTTTCAAGCTATTGAGCAAAAAAGATTATTCATTCTAATAAGTCATTTAACAATTCCATTATGAAGCAATCTTGACATGCTAAATATGGTCTTTTGGAGCTGGTATTGTGTGACAGGACCTGGGATAGTTACCAACATTCTATACCTTGTTTGGAAGAGGAAATTCAAGTTCTCCTAACCATAGATAGACCCTCTGAAGCTTGTACCTTGCAGACAAATGTAATAGTTTGAAGCTTGTCTAGTTTATATGTCACATGCAAATAGGTGGGGGAGTTGTAAAGTGCACAGTGTATTTGAGAATTATACCAGATGGTGCCTGTGTCCCACCCATACCCTCTCAGTACCCATGCACTATCCATTTCCTGCTGCAAGCACTTACAGCCTTACCCAAGAAGATCTTCTCTTGACTTTCCAAGAAGGTGGAATTCACGCTCTGGAAGCAGCCTTCAGCCAATAGTGGATGGGGTAGGAGAATAATAGTCTAGCTTCCTACTCTGCCATTCTGATGGGGTAACTCAGAGTTGTCCTCTACACTGTCTCCCAAGTTCCCAGTGAGATTAAGTACCAGTAGCTTACTTGACAATGCATCCTGTTTTAGCTTCTTCGCCTTCCTGGTCCTAATTTTCTACACTCCTACCCATCTATCCCAACCTAAGAGAAGAAACAAGAAGGAAACTTGTGTGGTTGGAATATTTGGAAAGGTAGAATAACAGAGGATATGAAAGGAGAATTTCAGTCAATTAATTGGTTTGGAAGGCGTTTGTTAACATATTCTGAAGATTTCCTAAAAAAAATAATTTTTTACTTTTATTCCATGCCTCAGGTATTTGTTTACCACAGCCTCCACAAGGTAATCCATTTTCTAGTACTAATTTAATACATATTAATGTGAATATTATTAAATACATTAATAAGTATTATATTTATATAGCCAGAAGAATGAACAAATCTGTCTTGGAAGAAGTACATCCAGAATGCTGCTTAGCTGGGAAGTTGGCGAGACTTCATCTCACGTATTTTGGACATGTTATCAGGAAGGACTAATCCCTGAAGGACATCATATATGGCAAAGGAGAAGGTCAGCAAAAAAAGAGGAAGACCCTCAACAAGATGGATTGACATAGTGGCTGCAACAATGGGCTGAAACCTAGCAGTGATTGTGAGGATGGCAGGACCAGGGAATGTTTCATTCTGTTGTGCATGGGGTCGTTGTGAGTCAGAACAGACTCGATGGCACCTAACAATAAATAACATTATATAGTAATAAATTACATTATTGTTGATATTAATATTCTTATTAATACTCTCTCTTACCTCTAATATGTAGGTAACCTTTAACAAATATCCACATTTTGGGGAATCATTGGAGTCCCAGGCAGTTGTGGGCTAATTTGACCTGAACTTAAGACCATTTAGTTGTATCTAGGAAGGTTTATGATTAGATTTCTCCAGTCCCAGGCATAAACAAACATGCTCCGTAAAAGATATATATCTATTAGCATTTGCATACTTGGAATATTTTTCCAGTAAATGAAAATCTACTTTTCCTTCCTCTCTTATGCCTTTACCTAATTTATTTGATCTTTGGGAAAGTCATGAAGGAACTATATATGAATTTTCCCTTCATTTTACTATTTACCAATGTCCTAAATTATACTTATGTTGCTTTTAAATGAAAACAATAAGTTAAAATAGAATTTTCAATTGCTGGATTGTTGAATTTTCTTAATTTTCTGTTCAAGTGTTCCTAGATAATTATCTCTTTTTTCTTCCATTGCTTTATGTCAACTTTCTGGTAAGCCTGTAAGAACAAGATATGTTTCAGAGTCTTTCACTCTATTTCCTGCTTCTGAAGTGTAAATGCTTTCATTATTTGAAACTCTCTGAGGTCTCCTTCCAAAGGGCTGACAGAAACATTGCAATTCCACTCATAAAAATCTCTAGGGCTCTGGAAAAAGTTTGTAATTTTATGAGGTATGTACTTCAAATGATATGACAGCAACTATTTAGAGAAAAACTTTTGATGAAAGTTCTGGGTTTTCTGAGGACTTTTTGAATTTTTTTTTTTTGATGAAGCCAATTGCTAGGAGAGTGTTGACTATGAGAGTGGTATGCTTTGCCTCAGATTTATAAATGAGTTTTCTCATCTTTCTGGAAAACAAAAAATCACCTTCTACTTTGCTTTCCTAGTTGGATGGAATACTAGACTTTTAAAAGTGGGAGGCAGACCACATGCTTCCCCAGACCCTCAGAATATTCTATGAAATGATTGATTTTTATATCAATGGTCATAGCAAGGCACAGTGTGTAGTCATGCCTAAAATCATATAGTCTAACAGTTGAGAGAGCTCTTAAATGTTATCTAAGTCAAACAAATTTTATAGATGAGAAATCTAAGGTCCAAAGGGTTAAATGGGTTGCCTAAGACCATAAAGTAGGTTAGTATTGGCTGGAGGACTAGTTCCAAGGTCTCTTGACTCCTGGTATGCTGCTTGTTCCATATTATAGAAGAGTCCACATTTCTTAAACCTGACCTGGAAGAGTCCCTTTGCTTTGACTGGCTTCAAGACAGTATTTAAGGCATAATATGGTACAGTTTTTTTTTTTTTTTTTATGGTACAGTGGGTTTTTTTTTTTTTTTGGTTTATGGTACAACTAAAAACCAAACCCATTGTCATCGAGTTAATGCCAACTCATAGCGACCCTATAGAACATAGTGGAATTGCCACATATGGTTTCCAAGGAGTGGCTGGTGGATTCAAACTTCCAACGTTTTGGTTAGCAGCCAGCTCTTAACCACTGCACGACCAGGGCCACGTAGAGCTGATATCCCTTGTTATGCATACACCTGTCCCTTGATATTCAAAATACAGAAATGAAATACTATAGATTTATCCAATATATGAATTAATTTTTCTACCTCTTTCTCATGAATTAAATAGATTCAATAGTAAAGGATACTTATACTTGCAACTGGGCAAATCTAGGAAAATTTTGTATCCCAACAATGGTAGAATCTCCGGTTTTTAGAAATACCAAAATCATCTAATTCAAACCCATGCCTTTCTGAAAAAGGCACTTAACAACGATGTACATAATCCAATTTACTTTGCCAGTTGTGGGAGACCAGGGGCCAACATCTCAATGTTCTGAAATAGTTGGCCATTGGTATACACTGAGGCCAATTTAAGTGACTCATTTTTATTAAAGGCTACCCTGGTGACATTGCTCTCACCCTGATAAATTTTATAGAGTTGAAATTCAAGATCATTTTTTGTTCTTAGTTTATTGATTGGACAAGAATTGATGAAATTATCCATCTTTCTGCTCTCATGACTTCTGCAGTACCTGTACTCTTGGTTCTCCTTGAATCTGTCTGACGGTTTCTTCTATCTTCTTTGTAGATACCTCTCCCTTCTTCCTCTCTTGAATGTTGGTCTTTTCAGCTGTCAAGATTCTGTTCTTGTCCCACTTTTCATTCTGTTAATGTTCCTAGACACATACAAAGTACTTAATATGTATTTGATCAGTTAGACAATACCCTAATAGATACTTCCCTTTATTCTTCAGGTTTTTATTGTTGTCCTCACAATGGTAACTTTAAAGCCTGTATCTGCTTAAATATCCAGCATCTAATATACATCAACATGCTAGAATATACATGTATGAGCTCTACTTCTAACTCAATATGCAAAATGGACTCATTTCCATTAAATTAGCATCTTCCAGATTCTCTGTCTCAATTGTTCCACCTACCTATTTTCCCCAAGTTAGAAACAAATTGCCCTTCTTTTTCTGCTCACTTACCAACTCCACTTCAATCTAGTATGAAATTATGCCAGTTTCCTTCTAAGACATTTTCTCATTTGTTTTTCCTCTCCATCTTTTTTACTATGACCCTTGGTCATGTCTGTGTCTGACTACGTTTCATCCTCTCTTTTAGTTATGCCCCCTCAAATCTCACCCTCTGCACAGATACCACAATATAAGCATATAAAACATAAATCTGATTTTCTTACTATCTTGTTTTACTATTTTCAATGGTTCTTCATTGTCCAATGGATAAAATCCAAGCTTCTTAATATGGCCCACCAAGCCCTCCATAATCTGTCCTGATGTATCTTTTGAGTTTTATCACACAATGCTCTCCCTCTCACTTCGTGTTCCAGTTGCATAATCTTGCTTACCTATATCCCTCATCCAGAAACCATGCTATTCTTGAGTATCATGCCTACATTGATACCATACCTCCTTCTTTCTTCCCTTCTCCTACCCATCCCTACTCATTTATTTGAATCATTCCTGGAAGCCTTCTATGAAGCCATCCATGAAGACTTTAATGATTTTCCTAGGTCGGATTATGTGCTTACATATACTCAGTCAGAGTTACTATCACCTCACTTAAGACATTTTCTAATTATCCGTTTACATGTCTGTCTCCCCCACAATACAGGAATCTTTAAGTATGAATACTATCTCCTTTTTATATATATTACCAGGACTCTGACTAATGCTTGAAACATAACAGATCCTCAGTAAATATTTCTGGGTTCAATAATAATGAGAAAGGAAGGCTTTTGTTAACCTTTATAAATCTAGAAAATTCCAACCTGGCAACATTGGAGGTTGGGTGGTTTACCCTGGGAGTTTTATTGGTTGCTTGATCTGTGATCTCTCAGATTTGTGGGCTGTGGGACAAGGACAATACAGAGATGATTCTTGTTTGCCCTGGTAAAATTTCAGTTTTGTCCATTCAGCTGTATATTTATGAAATCCATTCACTGTTTTAACTTCAGACTACTACATTGCTTTCCTGGGTGCCTGAGCAGCCTCTCCTAATTGGTTTTCATACTTAAGTCCTATCTCTTCAAATCCATTCCCTGCATATAATATAGCCACAGTAATCTTTCTAAAATGTAAAATTGATCATGCCATTCCTCTGCTAAAATTGTTCATTGAGTTCCAAACTCCTTAAAAAAATGTCCAAATTCCTTAACACAGCTTAAAATAATGTGTTTTATGATCTGTTCCTTTCTTGCTTCTCTAGCCTCAGGGTCATTATGCTGTGTTAGACCATCTGGCATCCTTTTAGTCTAAATGCCTTTCTGTTCTTTAACCTACTTTTCTTCACTTAGGTCCCTGAGTGGCCCAGTTTGTGCTCAACTACTAACCTAAAGGCTGGTGGTTTGAAGCTACCCAGTAGAGCCAAGGAAGAAAGACCTCTCAATCTGCTTCCATAAAGATTGCAGCCAAGAAAACCCTATGAAGCAGTTCTACTTTGTAACACAAGGGGTCAGCATGAGTCAGAATTGAATCCATGGCAACAGGTCTGGTTTTTTGGTTTTGTCTCACTTACCTCTGGTTCTTTGGCTTTGCTTGGAATACTCCTTTTTATCTTTAGCCTCATTTCCAGTTTAACTCTAACCCATCATTCAGGTCACCGTTTAGGTGTTACTTCCTTGAGAGAACCTTCCTTGAAGTCCAATCCAGTTTAGGAATCTTTTACCTCTTCCTCTCTACCAATTTCTCTACTATTTTGCTCTTGTAGCACCCTGTCCTTCTCCTATATATAAGTATCACACTATCATAATTGTCTGTCTTATTTTCTGTGGAGGAGTCTCTGGGTGGTGCTCATGGTTAACACACTGGCTGCTAACTGAAAGTTTAGGGGTTTGAGTTGCCCCAGAGGTGCCTTGGAAGAAAGATTTGTTGATCTACTTCCAAAAAATTTGCTTTATGTCGCACAGTTCTACTCTGATACACGTGGGATTACCATGAGTTGGAGTTGCCTCCACAGTAACTGGTTGGGTTGGATTGTCTGTGGAATACACTAAACTAAGCCCTCAGAGGCTAAGAAACCATTTCAATTGTGGTCCTTGTTTTGTCTTTAGCTCCTAGTATAGTGACTTGCACAAATTCGTGTGAAGTATTTCTTGGATGAACTACTATAAAGCCATTTTATATTATCCACTGGATTTCATCTTGTTATGTTACTGAGAAATTAGAAAGATTAAAAAAACTGGAACTATAGAGTTTTTTAAAAAAAATATTTTCTAGTTATCACTATAGGGTCACTAAGAGTCAAAATTGATTCAACAGTAATGGGTTTGGTTTTTTTTTGTTTAGTTACACTTGAGACTGCTGCTGACAGTCCAGTATTTGTTTGTTTGTTTTACAAGTGTAATATGAGGAACTAGGTTTTCTGACCTCTAAGCCTGACCCAGCCTCAAAAATACGAGTCTTTGAGTTCCCATAAGAGTGAAGGCTCTTCTCAGAATAAATCACTAATAAGGGGAATTTGGTGACCCATGGAGCTAAGGTAAATAACCTTATTTCTACTTCGGTAAGGAGGGAGTTCCCTCTCTATACCAAACTGAGCGAGTGTCTCTAAGTCATTGCAATAGTCTAATATGCCAGGATAGTTTTCTAGAAATGGGAATTTGGGTCTATATGTGGGCTCTGGAAGGCAAGCTCTTAAGTATTACTATAGAGCTAAAATGCTCCTGTGAGGTATAGGGCAGAAGTTTAGTAGTGATTCAGCAAAGCTGCCCTAATTTTAGACTAAAAGGTAAGCTTGCAACACTTCAGAGAGTGGGAGACAGGGAGGAAGTGTTACCAACTCAATTGAGTCTTATTTTATTTATAAATACTGTGTTGATTAATTTTAATTTGGCTTTGTTTAACTTGGGGCATGGCAAAAAATAGATCAGACTCCCTTCTCAGTTATCCATCATTTGAGTCAAAGGAGACTAAAATAAGAATTTATGTATGTATTACCAAATAGTGGGTGTACTGTGTTTGGGATTTTATTTAGTGCACTAGGTATTAATGAAATATATAGAAAAATAAATATCTCTTCTTCCTTGAAAATGAGTCAAAGCCTCAGAAATCAATCCCTTAGGAAGCTTTTTTTTTTTTTTCTCTTGTTTGTCCTACAGAGAAATAATCCTTATCCATAGCTTGAACAGTTATTCCTCTTACGTGACACTGGTCATAAGGAGATCAAGGGAGGGACATGGATGATTCAGTCTAGATGAGTCACTACCAACCACACATAAATCGAGGAGTGTGGGCTCCATGGCTTCTAATATCTGAATTCAGCGGCCTGTGAGAGTGAAGCCTCATTCCAGATAAATTCTGAAGAGGTCTGTTTGGTAACCCGATCAAGCCATACACAAAGTTTCTCATAATTCATAATTTCCATTGGGTTAGTAGTATTTATTGTGACAGACAAATATGTTATTACCACATATATTATGACAAGTACATTATTATGTATTGCATTCGGCAACTGGAGTTTAGTCAAAAGGAAAGTAGACTTAGGGTCACAAGAACTGGACACTGCCTGAAGTCATTTGACTTTGGGCAAATCACTGAAAATATTTCAGCCACAATTTCCTCATCTTTAAAATAGAACTAATTTGAACACGACACAGAGGTCGCAACCCACAAGGGTTGATGGAAATGCCTTGGTATTATTGAGAGAACTAGAAAAGTCAGAGGGTGGTGGAAGCAAGTGCCATTATTAATTTCAGTTACCAAACTCATCCCCCCAAATACATAAACATGTACATGCACGTTTCCTAGTTATTTTCTGGCCCTATTTCTCCTCATGTACTTTCACTAAGGCTTTGTATATACTTCACCCAACATACACATGTCAACTGACAAATTCATAGGTAGTTTCCTTTTAACATGGAGGTGCTGGTGGAGCAGTGGTTAAAAGCTTGGCTGTTAACCAAAAGGTCAGCAGTTTGAATCCACCAGCTGCTCCTTGGAATTCCTGTGGGACAGTTCTACTCCATCCTATAGCATTGCTAAGAGTCAGAATTGACTTGACAGCAACGGGTTTTTGGTTTTTCATTTTAACTTGCATACTGGCCACATCCATAGAGGAAGGAAAACTAAGATTTACTGTGTACCCACTCTAGGATACACATCACTCAGTGCTGTATATAAATTGCCTTGTTATATTCTCGAACTGACAGCTTGAGACAGGCATGGCCCCAGCCAGAAGAAAAATTATGGAGGAAAGAAAGAGAGAAAGTTCGGATTTTGGTAAGAGGCAAGTTTCAGTGACGGGGAGGGATTTGGGTCTTTTACAACTGCTGTGGTTGAATGGTAAGCCTTTGTCTCAGTTGTGAGAAAATATTACTGACAGGGCCATGATATACAATTGGGCAGGTGTTTCACAGAACAAGGTTGCCTCAATCTCACAAAGGCATGAGTGGGGGTTGAAATCTAGCCTATGCACTACTTACCAAGCTGTATTCTCTGGCAGAGGGCTATGATTTCTTAGCGAAAGCATCACACTCTTGTAATTCACACCAAGCCACCATTCGCTGGCCAAGCCATTTGTCTACGGACCTGCTTCTTTTTCTAGTTTCCACAAAGATACCATATGGCCTAGCTGAATTGTTGGTTATGGGTTAGAGGAGTTTGAGAAACAGGCACATGGCTATGCCGAGAAGACTGAGCTTCTGTACATGGAGAAGTGTATTAGCATGAGGAACGTGTAAATTATTTATGTTAATGACATCTTTTGTCCATAGAGCTCAGCATTTTTATTTTAGTATAAAGCTCTGTTGTCTAATGTGGGCCACTAGCCCCACATAGCTATTTAAATTTAAATGAATTAAAATTAAATAAAATTAAAACTTCAGTTCCATTTCATAACATGGAGAAATCTGGAAAGCATTATACTGAGTGGAATTAGTCAGTTGCAAAAGGACAAATATTGTTTAGGACCACTATTATAAGAACTCGAGAAATAGACAAGAAAATATTCTTTGATGGTTATGAGAGGGGAGAGGGAGGGAGGGTGGGAGAGGGGTATTCACTAAGTAGACAGTAGATAAGAACTACTTTAGGTGACGGGAAAGACAACACACTATGTAGGCGAGGTCAGCACAACTGGACTAAACCAAAAGCAAATAAGTTTCCCGAATAAACTGAATGCTTGGAAGGCGAGCATAGCAGGGGCGGGGTTTGAGGACCATGGTTTCAGGGGACATCTAAGTCAATTGGCATAATAAAATCTATTAAGAAAACATTCTGCATCCCACTTTGGAGAGTGGCGTCTGGGGTCTTAAACGTTAGCAAGTGGCCATCTAAGATGCATCAATTGGTCTCAACCCACCTGGACCTAAGGACAATGAAGAACGCCAAGAACACAAGGTAATTATGAGCCCAAGAGACAGAAAACGCCACATAACCAGAGACTACATCAGCCTCAAACCAGAAGAGGTAGATGGTATCTGGCTATAACCGATGACTGCCCTGAAAGGGAACACAACAGAGAACCCCTGAGGGAGCAGGAGAGCAGTGGGATGCAGACCCCAAGTTTTCATAAAAAGACCAGACTTAATGGTCTCACTGAGACTAGAAGGACCCCAGTGGTCATGGCCCCCAGACCTTCTGTTGGGCCAGGATAGGAACCATTCCCAAAGCCAACTCTTCAGACAGGGATTGGACTGGACAATGGGATGAAGAGAGATGCTGGTGAGGAGAGAGCTTCTTGGATCAGATGGACACTTGAGGCTATGTTGGCATCTCCTGCCTGGCGGGGAGATGAGAGGATAGAGGGGCTTAGGAGCTGACGAAATGGATATGAAAAGAGAGACCAGAGGGAGGGAGCGGGCTGTCTCATTAGGGGGAGAGTAATTGGGAGTTTTTGTGTGAGGGACTGACTTGATTTGTAAACTTTCACTTAAAGCACAATAAAAAAAAAAAAATTCAGTTCCTCAGTTGCATTAGCAGTATTTCAAGTACTCAATAGCTGCACATGGCTGAGTACCATAGTGGAGAGTATAAAATTATAGTCATTGCAGCAATTCTATTGGACAGCACTAGTAAAGTCTACTTTTTCTAGTCCATAGATTGTCTCTTGATTTACATTAACTCATCCAGTATCAAGAGCTCAGTGACCGCACAAATGCTCTTATGGCCCAAAGAAGTGCTTCCTCACATCTCTTTCCCTATATTCTTAAAAGAAAAGGTGACTGCTCCAAATGTCATGAAAACGCGTGGGTTATGCCACTGCCAACATCAAATATGGACCTTCCTTTGGAGTGCAGGGAGGATTTGAGCAAAGGAAGCTCTTAAGAAAAAAAATGTAAATCATTTTAACTTGTCATATTCTTTTTCCCAGCACCAATACAATAAATTCTAACATAGCCAGCTATTATTTCTCAATAGTGTTGGGCATCTTACCATTTTCAATTTATGGTTTGGGAGGTACTCTTAAATTAGCACTTTTTTTTTATCACAGTTGCACATGGAGAAGGGGAGGCATTTTGTAATATTAAATAATTCACAGTACTCTTAAATGCGCATACTCACAGGTCTGGCTGCAACATGATTAAGCCAATTATATTAGCAACTAGATGGATGTTGATCACTAGAATCTCAAATAGTTTTATTTTTATAAAAATATTTAATAAACTACATTTTTAAGAAATTAAATTAAAATCTTAGCTTTTAAAAAGTAAATTAATTTTTTGTACCCAAAAATATAATTTGTTTTACTTTGTAAATTCTAATTTTGAATATTTTAGAAGAAAACTAACACAGCATTTTTAAAAATATACTTGAAAAATTACCCTCACTTATTTATATTTACTTTGATATGCAATTTTGACAAAAATATATTCAAATGTTAAAAACTATGTATGGTAAAACCTGCAAAAGCCAGAACCTGTGTAAGGTGGAAAAGTGTCAGAGAAGGAAAAATCAAATATTTCCCACTAAAGTGAGCAATAGAAAAGGTGGTAAGACTGTATCCTGTCAAAGGCAGAAAATTTGAGAGGCCCAGAAAACAAGGCAGCCCTGTTGAGTTCCGGCTCTCACAGGTTTCACTGTATATGATCACATTTTTATCTTTTAGATCATTGATGTAATAGAACACAAATTATGTAAAAAATCTTGATCAAGCAGTATAATTAGTGATTTTGGTGAAATAAACGCAAGAAAAATAAATTTATTGAAAAAATATACACTAGTTTATAAATTATATGTCTTTTTACTTAATTACTTATCCAAACATTGCTGATTTATCAACTGAGCACAAACAAACATATACAATAAGTCAATTTACTTGTCTTTTTTATTTTGCTGACCTTTGGTCACATAAAAACGTAGCTTTCTTGTATTTTTCAATTTTGTCATTTTAAGATAAAATTTTCAAGTTAAAAACCCACTGCTGAAGAGGATAGAATATATTTTAAATCACCATTTGCAAGCTTTCAGACAGACGCCGTGTGGGTTTCCATTGATAGTCTTGTCCCAAGTCCTGTAAATGAACATGTAGGTAATGGCTCCTGCCCTTAAGGAAATCATCGCGCTAAGTTCCACCTTCTTAATTTCTCAGTGTTTCTTGCGTGCCTCCTTTCCATGTCCATTTACACTATCTTCACTGAATTCTCCTTTTAAAAGTTCTTTAATTCCAATCCTTCCCACACAGTGGAGAAACCAGGCTTTATTAATATTTGAAATCCTTTTAGTGTGTTGCACATAATAAGGGTTTAGAGAGCAATTGTGAATTGAATTGAACTGAGTTGAAAGAAGAAAGAAATGAGAGATAGAGTGAAGGGGGTATCTGTCAGGAAAAAAAAAAAAAAGGAGTTGGTGGGTATGTGGCCAGAAGAGTGGTTGTGACTAGGAGAAGATCATTTGAACGCTATGACAGCTATCGAAATTGCCTTAAAAATCATCACACAATTTCTTAAAATATAAAGTAGCAGGCTCAGGTTTCATATTGTGATCTAACATCTCAAAACCAGAAAAGATTTAGCAAAAACCATTGTTGTGTCAATCCAGGAAGACTTATTTTACCTATGTTGTTGTGGGTCTCTTTAGGAGGGATTTGGAAAGAATTCTCATTCTTAGGCGCTTTTGTTCACAACTGAAAATCTAATCATTGTCTTGCTTCCTGGCTATAGGTTCATGAGAATTTTTTTTTTTTTTAAAGCTTGGTTCTATAATATAAACCAAGCTTTCTTTCCTGTATGCCTATCATTAAATGAAATAAATGTACTGGGAAAAGCCAGAGAAACCTTGAGAAAATTGAGCAGTTGTCATTTCCTTGGGTGGGAAGACAAAATGCTGCCTGGCTAGAGAGAATAGAGTTTTGAAAATTCCTTCTTGAATGATTCTGTTTTCTGCTGAATATATATTAGAAATATTAGTCTGGAGGCTGCTGTGTGGAAAAGAAAGCTTCGAAACTATTACAGACTGTGTTTTATTGCTCACAAAATATGAAGAAAATGTCATTTTTCCATCTCTTAAGACAGCCACATACTATTTCTTGATTATTTTCCTTACTCTGCAACTGAAAGTCAGAGATTAACTTGGTAATATTTTGAAATACTGTTATGGCTGGGGAGAAAATTTCTATCACATCTTTAAGAAAGTTATCATTTGAATGTAAAATTTGGGGGGTATAAGAGTTAAAAACAGAGTTATTAAAAAAAAAAATCCACAAAAATTAAACGTTAGAATGTATGACTAGTTATTCCTGCTCAGAAAGGGCAGTAAGATCAAATGGATGGCTATTTGCTTTAATATTTTTAACAGTATCTGGGAAGTCTATATTATTTTCAGTGGTAGTAAAAATATTACAAACTATATTTGATTAAATGACTTTCCTATTTAATTTGCTGCTTTGCACAATGTTTAACTGTCTAATCCATGTCCTTAAAGCTGTATTTCTAGCTAAAGCTATATTTCTAGCTAAACTAGGGCAGAAATATTGCTAAAGGAACAAATAAAGAATCTTTAATGTACTTGTAAATATACACCTTAAATAGGCTGTTTGGGAAGGCCATCGTGGTGGTGGAGAGGGGAGAGAGGAAGAGCAAGGTGTTGGTTTGACTTCTTTGTGTGTGTGTTTTCTCGCAGCTGAAAAGGTACTCTGTAAGTTGTGGAATTCTTGTCTGTTTCCCTTTTCTTTTACTTTCTGTCTCAAAGGTTTAGAAAGAGAATTGGTCAAGTTACTGAAAAAATATGAATTAATATATAGCTGAATAGAGGTCTTGCTTGGTCTAAACAAAACGAGGAAAGATTTAATACCAGGAGTAAATGAGCTGGCAGCTTTGATAATGCACCAGAAACTTTTAGTCCGGAAGTCCCCAAACTGATTATTCAACAGCTGGAGACTTCTGCCTCCAAGTTAATTTTGATTTTTATGATCACTTGTAGTCATAGCCGTAAGCTAGAAAGGAAAGATATAACCAATATCCATTGTTCAAGATGCTGAGAACATGGCTACGAATATGACAAAATCTCTGCCTACACGAAATTTATCTTCTAGTGGAACGAACACACAGTCAACAGTTTGTTTGTGTCCTTCCTTGGTAATGCTGCCTAGTAGGAACGAAGGGCTTGGACCAACAAAGCAGGGTTAAAGAAGACAAATTTCAGATGATCTCTTTCATTATCATTGGTTTAACAGTATATCAGCCACTTTTTATGCCTCTGGACCTCAGAGGTAAGACATTGTTCTGGTTCTAATGCGTTTAACATCAAGGTGGGTCCCTTTTGAAATACATGAAACTCAGCAGGCCAGAGTTGGAGCCTCATTGTTGTGCAGGTTGAGCATCCTATTAGGTGATGCTTCCTGGATATTAGTTTTGTAAACCTTTGCCTTTTTTTTTTTTTTCATCATTTCCTTTATTTCTGTAAGCATAGTTATGGCTTTCCTATGTGATAGTTTCGAAAACTGGTGGCGTGGTGAAGAGCTATGGCTGCTAACTAAAAGGTTAGTAGTTCAAATCCACCAGGCACTCCTTGGAAACCATATGGGGCAGTTCCATTCTGTCCTATAGTGTTGCAGTGAGTCGCAATCAACTCGATGGCAACAGGTAATGTGATAGTTAGGGAGCCCTGATCGGTTTGTTTTGGCTTTTCTGTGTCATATTTGGAAAACCAGAGTTTCCCCCATATAACCTAATAGAAAGGCACTCACAATAAATTATTTATATAGCTCTCATTGGTATGCCGTAATATAACAGGTCGGTGGCATCACAGTGCCACTCGCCTCATTGGTGGCTTGTATTACTAGATCATATTTCTCAAATCCATATTACCAACCCAAAATTGAAACACACTCAATTAGTAAGCATGTATTCCACTACTGAAAACACATGCCATTAAAAAATAAACCAAAAAAAATTTTTTTTAAGAAGAAAAAATATAGTAATGAAAGGGTTATGGAGGCCATTATCTTCTTAAAGGTTTCTGTCTCTAGTATTCACTAGCCTGCCACCCCTAATGTGGCAACTCAGAAAATATGTAGTTTTCTCCTTTTTTTGGTCAATTCAGTGTTTTTTGCTTGCACAATTCATTGAAACCAATTACATTATTCATGCTGTGCAACCGTCATCAACATCCATTGCCATATTTTCCATTCCCATAAGCAAAACTCAGTGCTACCTAAACAAAGATTTCCTCTTTCCTTTTCTTTCCCTCTTGTGGTAACCACTGTTAAACTCTGATCTCTATACATTTGCTTATTCTAAGTGTTTCATATTAGTGAGATTATGCTGAGTGAAATAAATCAATCACCATACATATTTAGTGATTGATTTATTTCACTCAGCATAATGTTTTCAAGGTTTACCCATGTTGTTGGATGTATCAGGATTTCAATTCTCTTTATGACAGAGTAATATTCCCTTGTGTGTTATTGTGTGCTGTCAAGTCGATTCTGACTCATTTGTGTGTATATACCACATTTTGTTTATCCATTCATCTGTTAATGGGCGTTTAGGCTGTTTCCACCTTTTGGTTATTGTGACTAGTGCTGCAATGGACATTGGTGTACATGTGTCTGCTAGCATTGCTGCTTTCAGGTCTCTGGGGTATATACCTAGGAGTGGAAGAGCTAGGTTATATGGTTATTCTATTTTTAACTATTTTTTTGTTTGTTTGTTTTGAAAATATTCTATGTTTAAGACTTTTCTGTCTCTTGATCATCTAAAAATTGTGATTTGTCAAGTAAAGAAGTACCTCAAAAATAAATCAGAAGAACCTCAAGAATCATCTTGGCTTAGTCTACTGTGAAATCCTTTCTTGATTTTTTTTTTTTTTTTTAGTGAGATAGAGTCATTCTGTAATCACTAAAATCCAATCAACTCAAAAATAGTATTGATTATTTGTTTTAATGATTCAGAAGACGCTCAGTGGGTAAAACACCTGAAGGACACAACTTAACGACAGCACCGATAAAGCACATGCAAGCTGGTTAATAGGCATTTTGGCTGCTGAAATGGCAGATAAAATAGCACTTTAGGGCATTAAAAACAAATTTTTTTTTTTTTTGCCATAGAGTCAATTCTGACTCATAATGACCCTACAGGACAGAGTAGAACTGACCCATAGGGTTTCCAACGAGTGGCTAATGGATTCGAACTGCTGACCTTTTGGTTAACAGCCGAGATCTTAACCACTATACCACTAGAGCTCCATTTAGGGGAATATAAGAGGAAATTAAAGTTCCTACACAAGCACATTCAAGTTCTTTTATACCTTAGTGAGTGGAAAGATTAAAATGTCCCTTCTCACACCTAACAGTAAGGATCAGATCAATTCTGTTCTGCTTCTGTTCTGACACTAGCTGCACATGTAGCACTTCTGCCTCTGACACAGCCCACATTTCACAAGTTAAAGGACACAGTCCAGATTGCCAAGTGTGCCCAAGACCTTAGACACTAGCTGCAAGCTTGGAGTCCCTTTGACACCCTCACTTCTGACTTGTTGGCTACAAATTTGGGCGTTCCTTCTACTCCCTCAGTATACCAGCTGTAAGGTCCCGAGTTCCAACACTCATTTCTGACCTACTGGCTCACACTAATTCCTCAGGCTCGTTAATCCACTAGAACTACTCACAGAACTCATGGAAAGTGCTATAATTACAATTACAGTTTTATTATAGCAAAAAGGATACACTATGAAGAGATATATAGAACAAGGTCTGAGACAGTTCCCAACCTGGAATTTCCATGTCCCAAAAAGAGACATACTACCCCTTCCACTTGGATTAATGTCTTTTACTAACCAGGAAGCCCCTGGAGCTTCTACATCAAAAGCCTCTATTGAGGCCTCATTAATTAGTCATGATTGAATCAGCCCACCTTCCCTGAGGTCAGCTGATATCATGTGGTGGTCTTTATGACCTGGCCAACCCCTATCTGTGTCAACTCAGTAGCATAAACCCTCAGGTGTTGTCTGGAGGCCTTAGGTTTCAGAGGTTATATGCCAGGAACCAAAGACAAAGACCAAATTGTTTGGGAAAAGTTAATGTAAACTCCACGCCTATGTTTACTTTTTTTTTCCTATAAATTTATTTATATCCTAACAGAATAAACAATTATTTTAATTTTTATTCAAGCTCTTAAAGTCAACATGAGCTTGTCTAAACCTGCTGAGTTGGTCTGTTCATAAATTTGGGGTAAAAGTCCAGTGTTTCCTTAGCTGCGCTTCTCATTTACTAAGTTTGACTAGAAAGATTGGCTCTTGTCTTTGGAAAATTCACCTCCCACTGACTGGTTCTCTTGATGACTGCTGTTGACTGACCTCAGGGTTAGCAATGCATTCTGAGGCAATTGAGTCATTTCATCAGCAATAGTCATGCAACTGTGAAATCTCTGTGGTGGTTTCCCTGGCCATCTCTGCCAATTAGAAATTCCAGAGCCACTGCTATGCTGACTTCAGTTCTCATACCCAAATTAGGGGAGCAGGATAGCTTAAACTGGACAAGACTTCTGTGCATATTTATACAAAGAACGTAGGAAGGCTTTGCATGATAGGTGCCCTATCCAAATTTTTAGAGACCTGGCACCGCCCTTTCTCCTCTTGTCAGTATCCTAAGCATTTCTAGAGAGTTTCTGGGAGATATACAGGGAGATATACACAGTGAATGAGCTCAGCTCTTAAATGAAAGGTTGGAGGTTTGAGTCTACTCAGACGTATCTTGGAAAAAAGGCCTGGTGATCTAATTCCAAAAAATCAGCCACTGAAAACCCTAGGGAGCACAGTTTTACTCTGACACACATGCGGTTGTCAAGAGTCGGAGCTGATTTGATGCGAACTAGCTTTTAAAATATAGAATGGACAGAGCAGAATAAGTTTACCGGTCCATCTTGAAAATCCTAGTCTTAGTACATTCTCTTTGGGTTCTAAGCTATAAACCTGGTACATGGATTTCCATCACAACAACACATCTCTAGCTCTCCTTTTTTTTTTTTTTTTTTTCTGTTGAAGCCCTCAGGAATAAGTTAAACTCTTCAGTCAGAAAAAGCTCTGATGTAAAAATGGCATGGGTGTGGAGTCTGGCCTCCTCTAACTTCACAAGGGGAAGCAGGAACAAGATCACCCACCCGAAGCTGATTTCTATCAGGCGGAAGTCAGATATGCCTCCTCTGCTATCTTCACTAATTCTGACACCAACCATTCCTCCCACGCCACTTTCTACTTCTCTGCTGAGTTCAATAATTCATTGCAGTGGCCACACAGAACTCATAGGCAATACTCGGACGATTATGGGGTTTATTAGGGAAGTAACATATTACAATTCAGGTTCAGGAACACTCAGGATACATTTCTTCCAACAGGGCTGCCTCTTTTCAGCTGTGCCCGCAAGCATGCCACTCTCTGCCCCCTCAGCCCCTGCCTTGCTGGGGCAAGTATTTCAAAGCTCTTTTAGCCATGCTGGTAAGTTTCCCAAGGTACCTCACTCTGCCAGTAAGCCTCAGCTCGAAGGCACTCAGCTCTAGCTCTGTGGGTCCACAAGCCTAGCTCCACCACTTGAAGGCACTCAGCTTTTTCACTCTGTGTGCTGGGAAGCCCACTATACCATCTCCTGCTGGTCTCCTGCCAATTTCCTGGTTCTGCTGCCTCTGCTGCTGCCATTTCTCTGCTGCTGCTTTTCACTGTCTTGCCATTTTTGATGTTACAGCTTTCTCTCTGTCTTCTAGGCCTAGGAAGTTCTCAGTCCGGAATCCCAGGTCCAAAGAGCATGCTCTGCTCCTGGCTATTCTTTCTTCATGGTGGTGAGATTTTCTCTCTGCTCTGGAATTGGCTGTCTTTTAAGCCTAGCAGGATGGCAAAACTGACCAATCACCTTGTTAGAGTTCCATATACCTTATTAGCATTGTTCCACTCAATCATTTGGTGGGAGTTATAAGATCACAGTGAGAAAGGCCACAAAAAAGCTGTCCATTGCACATCCACCCTTTGAGACTCACTGGCATAGACCATGAGCTCCTTGAGTGTTGGCATTCTCTTATTAATTGCTGTGTAATGGTGCCGGGCACACATAGTAGGTGCTTAATAAATATTTGTTGCTTTAATGAACAAATGAGGAACTTTTGTTATGTTGCAGTTTTAAATGAGTACAGCTGTATGTGAAAAGCACACCAAATTCAAGCTCAAAGATCTTGGTTGCTTTGCTTTTTACGCTGATAGTTTTGGCTTGGGATTTTGTTATTTGAAGGACAGTCTGCTGAGAAAACTTCCTTGCAGAATCAGGTTGCTGTTATTACTGAGATTAGCCTTCTGTGTCTAGACATTTTATATGTCAAAGGAGAGTACTTTCTTTGTGTGTCTAAGCTATAAAGCTCACTATCCTTGCCTCCAAACTGTTGTAAACTCCTAAAAAGCCTACTATAGAATGGTACCAAAGAGATCCAGGGCTAGTTTGTAATTGTTTGGAAACTACAATACCATTTTTCCAAGAAAAACTAGAGATTCCTAAATTCCCTGTCTGTAAAAATGTTCCCATTTCTCGCCCATAAGAAACAAAAGAAGCTTGTGAAGAACAGCTTGATAAAAAAGTTGAGGATTGCTTTCCAATCCAGAGGTATATGACACAACCTTCACTTTGAACCGTGGAGTACATCATGCCAAAATTCAACAGCTACACTGAAAAATCAGTCAGAGGTGTACAGGACTCTACCTCTTCCAAAACGACATAATGATCCCCCCTAGGATGACTTCAGAAGTGACATACCAGTTGCTGTCTAGTTAATTTCAACTCATGGGAACCCCCAGATGTGTCAGAGTACAACTGTAATCCACAGGGTTTTCAGTGGCTGATTTTTTGAAAGCAGATTACCAAGCTTTTCTTTGGGGGTAACTCTGGGTTGCATCGAACTGTCAATCTTTTGGTTTGCAGCCAAGTGTATTGTTTGCACCACCTACAGACTCCAGACATGACAAAGGCTTCTGTTGCTTCTTTTTTTCCTTCCTTTCTTCCTAGTTTTATGTCCAGCTCTGGCTGTATCCTCCAAAGCTATTGTGTTAATGTTGTTACAAAGCCACTGACTCTAGAGGCAATTGGAGAGATGGAATATGAGACCCACCTAAGCAATGGTTCTTCAACAGCGTGCTACATTGCTGCTCAATGGAAAGGGTCACTGGAACTGGAAGTGTGTGGGGGACTTGGGTGTGGCGAGTAGCATGCTGTGAGATGTTCTCCTCTCGCTTCTGTATCAGAGACGTCTGAAGCATCATGAATCTGTACATCACTTGTAAAATCAAGAACCGTACAGGTCATTAAAAAAAATTCGTGATCTTCTCAGTCAATAGGAAAGCCGGTTAATTGTTCAAAAAGTAGATCAATCCAACATTTTATTTAGTATATTTTTTCACTGTTTTTTTTTTTTTTTTTTTTGGCACAGATAGTAATGCCTTTTGGTTGATTTTGAGCAAAAGTAGAAATTCATAGAATCGCATTTTGTCTCCTCTTCAGGATTCATTTCCTGACACATCTGTCATCTGTGACCAAGATTTGGACCTTTATATTCAAGGTTAAGTATCATTTAGAAGCAGAAGTTTGATTTTCCTTTTACTAGGAAGCCATTATATGATTTCTCAGCCACCAAGAAAAATAGTGGTTATGGCAGACAGTGGATTCTTGACCCTATTTTTTCCTTTTTCTCTTGTATGATAAAAACGGTGCTTCTTGGATGCAGATTTTGTTTCTGTGTCCTACGTGTCAGCACAGGACACATAAAAATATGTTACAGGACACATAGGTGGCACAAATGATTAAGTGCTCCACTACTAGCCAAAAGGTTGGTGGTGTGAACTCACCCAGAGGAACCTTGGAAGAGAGGTCTGGTGATCTGCTTCCAAATGGTTGCAGCCTTGAAAACCCTATGGAGTAGTTTTACTCTGTACACATGGGGTCACCATAAATCAAAATCGACTTGACAGCAACTAACCACAATAACAACAATGTGTGTCAGCACAATAGACTTTCTTACCTATATTTTGAGAGAAATGCCGATTTTTAAAAGTACAACCATAACCAGCAAAAAACCAAACCAAACCCAGTGCCATCGAGTCAGTTCCGACTCATAGCCACCCTAGAGAACAGAGTAGAACTGCCCCATAGAGGTTCCAAGGAGCGCCTGGTGGATTCAAACTGCCAACCCTTTGGTTAGCAGCTGTAGCACTTAACCACTATGCCACCAGGGTTTCCACCATAACCAGAGCTGGTTATAATTCCTAATCATTTCAATGTTACAGTGGTGAACAAATACAGGTTCTCTCTTACTTTTACTCTTGTTCTCACTCTTGCTCTCTCTAACTTATTGATCTTTCACACCATGCTAGGTACTAGTTTATGAGCCCTACATTAATTATTACATTTAGTCTTCACAACAACACCTTGAGGTAGATATTCTAAATTTTTACTTTTTACAGATAAGAAAATTTAAGCACCAGGAGGTTAAGAAATCTGAAAATAGCTACTCAGCATCTAATAACTGACAAAGCTATGTTAACCTGACAAAGCTATGTTACCCTGACAGTCTGAATCCAGACAGCTTACTCCTAAGAACACTATGAAGCCTATCAGTTTTTTTTTTGTTTGTTTGTTTAATCAAAGCCCTTTATCAGTTACGTGGTTTGCAAATATTCTCCCCCAGTCTGTGACTTACCTTCTCATTCTCTTAACAAATTCTAATATTCATATGGAGAGTCAAAGGATCTAGAATAACTAAAAAAAGCTGGAAAGAGAAGAACAAAGTTGGAGAACTAAAACTACCTGATGTGGCCCAATCAGAATCTGTTCTGGGAGTTTTGTTGTAAAGACCCTCTAATTTATCCTATAATAGAATTGTCCTTACGAATCTTTCAATGGTGCCTTCAGATCCCTAGATAGTCTAACCCTTAGATGATTACAGTGTCAAAATCTTAAGAAATATTAGGGGGGCTCTAGGATATCAAGATTGATGTTTGATACTTCTAAGAACACTGTCTGAGTAAGTAGGTATAAACTCCAAAAAGGGAGTCATTGATTATATTTCAAATTGTATTTTCAGCAATATGATATTTAGTGATGGACTATTTACTGCTTAGGTACTGTATCAACCACCCAGTAAATTCAGGGAGATCTTCCAAGATTTCTCTAACAGATGGTTGGTCATCTCTTCAGTCCCTTTATGAACACTACTCAGTGATGGGGATGCTCTAGTTCTAAGAGCCCCCACCTCTGGAAGTGGGAATTGATTAAACTTTTAGGAAGGCAATTTGGCAATATGGGTCCAAAATCTTTAATATATTCATATGTTTTGACATAAGCTTCTAGAAATTTATCCTAAAAAAAAAAGAGTTAATGGGATGTGAAAAGTTTGCACTATAAGAATATTTAATGCAGTGCTTTTTATAATAGTGAAAAGTTAAAAACAACCTACTTGTTAAAAAGATGATTTTTAAAAATATATTGTGATGCATGAATATAAGAAAATACTCTAGAATTATTTATAAAGGAACATTTCAAGATACAGAAAGATTATCTTGTTAAATTGAGTAAAAAACAAATTCAGGTTCCAAACCACATGCATTATGTAACCCCTTTGCGTGTGTGTATGTGTGTGTGTGTGTTTAACAATAGCTATACACACACACAGGCACAAACATATGTGAAGACTTAGAAAACACATGGGAAAATAGTAATAGTTTTCCTCTCTTTTTCCTTATCTACATGTTTAGATAGTGCTAGGATTCTTCAAGTTGAAAGATTACCTTGCATCATGCTCGTATTACTTTTGTTGACTGTGGACTGAGTAAAGAATATGTGGGAAATTAGAGAGAAGAGAAAAAAGTCTCATCAACTCAACCATGGACAGTACAGCCAACTTTGCAATCAGGCTTTATCAGTGGACTCTCGAATATTAGTCAGGACACAGCCCTGCTCTAGCAACCTCTATCTTGTCATCTACGAAACAACATTTGTTAAACTCCTGCTCTGGGTCATTGGTCTTGACTCTTTAGCTCTGCATAGATGCCTGTAGCCTCAGGTTTTCTCTTCTCTTGCTCTTGCTCTCTCTGCTTTCATTTCTCCCACTGCTATTAACTAACAGATTTATTTTATGTACTATAAAAATCAAATTTTTAAAGACAGAGGATCTGCTTGGCTTCATTGATCATTTTGTAAATAGAAGGCCCCTATTAAGGTATCTCAAGATCGAACACCTTATCAGCTGGGGACTTTGGGTCGGACACCTACTCCTGTTCCAGTCAGCATGACCAGTGGGGTAGGGACACATGCTACAGAGCATGACTGCTATGATGAGAAAATATTCCTTATGGGTATGGTATACACTCAGAGGCTTCTCTGAAAAGGTCAATGTATCAGTGAGGGTTCTCCAAAGGCATAGAACCTATATATAAAAATTATATATATATATATACACACACACACACATGCATATACATATATATATTTGCACCTCGACATAAAGAAAATAAAAATCCTCACAACTGGATCAATGAGCAACATCATGATAAACAGAGAAAAGATTGAAGTTGTCAAGGATTTCATTTTACTTGGATCCACAATCAACAGCCATGGAAGCAGCAGTCAAGAAATCAAACGATGCATTGCATTGGGTAAATCTGCTGCAAAGGACCTTTCTAAAGTGTTGAAAATCAAAGATGTCACCTTGAAGACTAAGGTGTGGCTGACCCAAGCCATGGTATTTTCAATCGTATCATATGCATGTGAAAGCTGGACAACGAATAAGGAAGACAGGAGAAGAAGAATTGACGCCTTTGAATTTTGGTGTTGGCAAAGAATATTGAATATACCATGGACTGCCAAAAGAAGGAATAAATCTGTCTTGAAAGAAGTACAACCAGAATGCTCCTTAGAAGCAAGGATGGTGAGACTGCATCTTACATACTTTGGACGTATTGTCAGGAAGGATCAGTTCCTGGAGAAGGACACCACGCTTGGCAAAGTACAGGGTCAGCAGAAAAGAGGAAGACCCTCAAGGAGGTGGATTGATACAGTGGCTGCAACAATGAGCTCAAGCATAACAACCATTGTAAGGATGGTGCAGGACTGGGCAGTGTTTTGTTCTGTTGTACAGAGTGTCGCCATGAGTCAGAACTGACCTGGTGGCACCTAACAACAATAATGTATGTATAATGGCACTGGGTTTATACACCCACTTCTCATTTATTGACAGTGTTAAGTTCCAAAGACCAGGTCATTGTGCGAAAATGGAGGCTGCCACATCAGATCACAAAATGGAGGATGACCGCATCATTACATAACTGCCAAATCACATCATTACATAACTGCCAAATTACATCATTACGTAACTGCCAGATTAAATTATTGTATAATTGCCAAACCACTGAGAATCGTGGCCCAGCCAAGTTGACACATAATCTTAACCATCATGGCTAGCGTTACTTCACCTTGCACCTTGGCCTTCATTACTGTCAGATGTACATCATTAATGCACAAAATAGTTGGATAGCAGATTTTTTACTATAGTCGTAAACCCAAAATGTCAGATAATGAGACAGTTGATAAGTGAGGAGTAGATACATATATTTATACACAGACACACATATATATATACACACACATATATATACACATATATACACGGGTTTTACACATGGGTATATACATATACACACATACCTGTATACATATACATACGTATATACACATACATATATATACCTATATGTATATACATACCAAACCAAAACCAAACCCATTGCCTTTGAGTCTATTCTGACTCATAGTGACCCTATAGGAGAGAGTAAAACTGCCCCATAGGGTTTCCAAGGAGGGGCTGGTAGATTTAAACTACCAACATTTTGGTTAGCAGTAGAGCTTTTAACCACTGCACCACCAGGGCTCCATATATACACATACATATATACCTACACATATGTTGTTCTTGTTGTGTGCCATTGAATCTATTCTGACTCATATCAATTGTATAGGACAGAGCAGAGCTGTCTCATACGGTTTCCTAGGCTGTAATCCTTATGGGAGCAGATCACCAGGTTTTTCTCCTACAGAGCTGCTAGGTGGGTTTGAACCACCAGCTGTTGGATTAGCAGCCCAAAGCTTAATAATTGTGCTACCAGGGCTCCTTATTATACATGGACAGATATATTTTTTAATTTATTTTTCCAGCTGCGTTCTTTTGTGTGTGTATGTATGCTTTTGATGAAGTTTTATAGGGCAAGTTAGTTTCTTATTAAAAATTAATACACATATTGTTCTGTGGCATTATTTGCCAACCCCATGACGTGTTAATACTCTCCCCTTCTTGACCTTGTGTTTTCACATTACCAACTTTCCTGTCCCCTCCTACCTTCTCATTCTCACTCCTGGGCAGCTGTACCCATTTAATCTTGTTTTGTTTTATGGGCCTGCCTAATCTTTGGCTTAAAGGTGAACCTCAGGAGTGACTTCAACACTGAGTTAAAAGGGAATCCAGGGATCATCCTCCCAGGGTTTCTCCAGTTTCTGTCAGACCAGTAAGTCTGGTCTTTTCTTGTGAATTTGAATTTTGTTCTACATTTATCTCCAGCTCTGTCCGGGACCTTCTATTACGATCCCTGTCAGAGAAGTTGGTGGTGGTAGCCAGGAACTATCCAGCTGTGCTGGACTCAGTATGGTGGAGGCTGTGGCAGTCGTGGTCCATTAGTCATTTGGACTAATTTTTTTTTCCCTTGAGCCTTTGGTTTTCTTCATTCTCCCTTGCTCCAGATGGGGTGGGACCAGTGGAGTATCTTAGATGGCTGCCCAAAGCTTTTAAGACCCCAGATGCTACTCACGAAAGCAGGACGTAGATCCTTTTCTTTATAAGCTGTTATGCCAATTGAGCTAGGTGTCCCCAGAGACCATGGCCCCTAGCCCTCAGGCCAGTAATTTGGTCCTTTAGGAAGTCTGGTTGTGTCAGTGAAGCTTCCATGACCTTGCCTTGGTCAAGTTGTCCTGACTTTCCCAGTACTGTGTACTAGACAGAGATTTATTTTAAGGAAATGGCTCATACTATTGATTGTTGGGACTGGAAAGTCTAAAACGCATATGGCAGACAATAGGCTGGAAACTTTGAGTGAGTTGATACTACAGTGTTGAGTCTGAAATCCATATAATAGGCAGCAGGCTGGACACTTGGGATTTCTATACTTCATCCTTAAAGCAGAAGTCCTTCTCTGGGATCACTTCAGTTTTTTTGTCTTAAGTTTTTCAGCTGATTGGACGGGGCCCACTCACATCATCAAAGGTAATCTCCTTTACTTAAAGTCAACTGATTGTAAATGTTAATCACATCAGAAAAATACTTTCACAGAAACCTCTAGAACTAGTATTTGACCAAACAACTGGGCACTATTACCTAGCCAAGTTGACACATCAAATTAACCATCATAGCCATTGTATTAATTAAAAAGAAAAAGAGAGGGAGAAAGAGATAAAGAAGCAACCCATTATATATTTTTAGAGAGTTCTTATGATTACAATGCTTTTCTTTATATTGAGCTGAAGTCTGCCTCTATGTTGCTTCTACCTTGATCCTTCTTCTGGTCTCTCATGCTTCGCTCCTTTTTCTTCAAATATCTGAGGACAGATAGCTATTTCCTTTTCTTTGAACCATTCCTCATATGATGGGGTTTCCAACCTGTCATTAACCTGATCACTCTCTACTGTGAGGGTGGGGTGTTCAGTTTGTCCAGATGCCCTTAAAATGTGGCTCCTAGATATAAATGCCATAGACCAGATGTGATCTACCTACCCATAAGTCTAGGCTGAAATTACCTACATCTTTCCAGCAGCCAAGTCAGGCTACAGGTTTTCTATCAAAATGCTCTTCCAGCCAGGTCTCTCTCTTCTGATGCTCATACTATGGATTTGTTGTAACTTCAGTACAGGAATTTACATTTGCATATATTAAGTTTCACCAAGTGTATCATCGTAACAGTTCTTATTGTGCTCCAGTTTACGAGCACTTTACAGACATTATCTCATTTAATCCTCCCAACGTGTTGATTTTGGTCTGTAGCTGCTACTTGGCCTATATGATCACTTCCAGCTGCCAGCCTTTCCTGAATTTACCATCGACATTGGAGTTTTCAACACTACTGAAGAACTGAAGGAAGGAGGAATAAATTTCCCCTTAGGGTGTTATACAGCAGGTTATAGATCAGTGCACTAGGCAAGGCAGGATGCATGATGTTTTGAGTATGGTCATGGTATGGACTGAAATTTTTGTTGAGTTGAGAGATCACAGAATATGAGCCAACAGGGAATGTTTTAGTGCATTGCGTATATGTATATATTTCTTATTTTGCATGTATATGAAGCTACTGGAAAATACCATAGCTTGGGTTATATATATAACCCAACGGCATTTTCAATTACCTCATATGCATATAAAATCTGGACAATAAATAAGAAAGGCTGAAGAACTGATGTATTTAAATTATGGTGTTGGAGAAGAATATTGAATATACCATGGATTGCTAGAAGAATGAATAAATCTGTCTTGGAAGTACAGCCACAATGCTGCTTCTCACTTACTTTGGACAATGTCTTGGTTATCTAGTGTTGTTACAGCAGAAATACCACAAGTGGATGGCTTTACCAAAGAGAAATTTATTGTCTCATGGTCTAGGAGGCTAGAAGTCTAAATTCAGTGTGCTACCTCCAGGGGAAGGCTTTCTTTTTCTGTTGGCTCTGGGGGAGGGTCTTTGTCATCAATCTTCCCCAGTTAAGAAGCTTCTCAGTGCAGGAACCCTGGGTCCGAAGAACGTGCTATTCTCCTGGTTCTTGTTTCTTGGTGGTATGAGGTCCCCATGTCTCTCTGCTCACTTCTCTCTTTTATATTGCAAAAGAAATTGGCTTAAAACACAACCTAATCTCGTAGATTGAATCCTGCCTCATTGAACAAAACTGCTGCTAATCCTGCCTCATTGCCACCATAGAGGTAGGATTTACAACACATAGAAAAATAACATGAAATGACAAAATGGTGGATAATCACACAATACTGGGAATCAGGGCCTAGCCAAATTGATACGTATTTTTGGGAGACACAACTGAATTCATAACAGACATGCTTTCAGAAGGACCAGTCCCTGGGGAAGAACATTATACTTGGTAAAGTAGAAGGTCAGCAAAAAATACAGGAAGACCCTCAATAAGATGGAGTGACACAGTGGCTGCAGCAATGGGCTCAGGCATGGCAGCAATTCTGAGGATAGTGCAAGACCAGGCAGTGTTTTGTTCTGTTGTACATAGGGTGGCCATGAGTTGGAACAGACTTGATGGCACCAAACAACAAGAAGTGTATATATATATATATATATATATATATACTTATGTATATATGTACATATATATATGTATAATTAGTAGAATAATATTTTTTTTCAAAATGTACACAAACATGCTCTTCTTTCTGTATATACAATGGAAACCAAATGTTAAGGATGAGATTTTCTTCAGAGGTTTGTAAAATCATCATGTAGCATATACGGTCCATGGCGTTTGACTAAGCTCATTTACTTCTTGCACCTTTGCATGAGTCTTTTTAGGCTCCGTCCCCACACAATGCCTCTGTCTCATCATGGAAATATGAAAATTTTGTGGTTCAAGGTGGTGCTCTCCTAACCTTGGGCTGCTGCCTGACTAGCCTGAGAGTCATTCTGTTGGCAGCATTGCTCACTCAGCTACTATCATCTCCACCTCATTCCATTGCCTCTTCTCCCTATATAAGGAGAGTGTGCTGCCTTGCTTGTTTTCATGCCATATTTTCACTCTCTTAGATCAGAGATGCAATGCAAGATTGTTGTTTTTCTTTACAATTGTTTGAATATTATCTAACAATAAAATGTAGATATATATTATTTCATTAAAACAGGTTACTAAGTATCCAGTTTTGAAAGGAAAATTCCCATACTGACTCTACTAACAGCTGAAAAATAATTATCAAATTCATATTAAAAAGTTGTACTGGTATCTATGATACACCTTCTATGCATATAAGTAGCACAATCTAATGTCGATTTAAGCAAAAATATAACTGGCATTTAAAAACATTCCTTTTTTTAGAATATGAGCTCTAAATTTTTTATAAAGTGTATCTGATATTTTTTTGAAAATCATTTATAAGCCCTAGTAGTTCCTAGGAGCCCTGGCTGCACAGTGGTTAAGAGCTTGGCTGCTAGCCAAAATGTCAGTGGTTCAGATCCACCAGCCCCTCCTTGGAAACCCTATGGGGCACATCTACTCTGTCCTATTGGGTCACTGTGAGTTGAAATTGACTCGGTGGCAAAGGGCAGTAGTTCGTAATAATTTAATTGAGATTATGTGTTGGGTTAAGACAGTTTTATAGGGGTATGTGTGTGTGTGTGGGGGTGGGTGTGGGTGGGTGGGTGTGTGTGTGGCTCTAGAGTAAGGGAATGTGTCTTCAAGTGTCTGTGTGTTTGTGCTTGTCTGTGCACACAGACAGAACTGAGCACTGGGGAGAATCGCTCTCCTGTAAGCCCTTCCCTTTCATTTGGTATCAGTTCACGTGGAAAAATGTAAACACAGACAAAAAGAATATGGAGAACTTCTTGCAGTTGGTAACAAAACACCTGATTAAAGATGCTTGCATAAATAATAGAAAACCGAACCAAAACCAAACAGGTTGCCTTCGAGTTGATTCCAATTCATAGCGACCAAAAGCCCTTAACAACTCCTCATTCTCAGAGTTGCTGGTTAGGTGTGACTTGCTAATAGTTCTAGCAAATTTCATAATGCTACCCTAACAAAGGGTAGTCTTTAGAAACTGAAAACTGATTGCCAGCGAGACTGTTGGAATGGTTCATTTTACAAATATTTCCACTCTTGGGAACTGATGCAGATTCTTAGTCTAGCCACCACATATTTGCTTGCTTCATCAACTCCATTTCTTTTCACATGGGTAGAGTCCTGCCCTGCATGCCAGACAGCCAGCATACTTTATCTCATTTACCCCACAAAACCACTCTGTACAGTAGGTATTTTTACCTCCGTTTGGCAGATGTAGAGAGGAAACCTCAGGCAGTTAAGCGATTTGCCATGGGCCATTCAGCTAGGAAGTGGCAGAACCACAAGTCCAGTTCTATTTGACTGCACAGCCTACACTTTCCCACTCCCATACAGCGGCCCCGCCTCGCAGAGTCTTTCCTGTCTCTTCTGTTTACTCTGTGACTCACGTACTTGCTGACCTGATCTATATGTTGCTTCTTGAGAATGACTTCAACATGATTTAGCCTTTAATGGTGATCATTTTCCAACAAAATGACAAGGTTAATAGCGAAGCATGTATTCCAATCCCTGACCCCAGACAGGAACTGATGAGGGGCTGGAAGACTTGCCTCTGTTGTAGAGAAAATTCTCAACTAACCATTTGGGTCCTTTGTCATCTGTCTGCAATTCCACAAAAGAGCAAACCCATACCTGCATCAGGTTCATTAGTCCTGTGTCAGACAAAGACGATGCCTCTGCCGGTAGTTCAAACAGTTCCCACCTTCAGATGCTGTGTGTTAAGATCCATGTTTACAGTCTATCTAAACAGTTGGCTTTGTAAGAAGAATCACTGGACCCTCCCCTGGCTACTGTCTGAGGACAGTGGAGAAATAGTGGTTCTGTCTGGGTAACTGTAGGTGTTCCTAGCCTCAGCTCTTATCATAGCATCTGCAATGACCTGGAGAGGAGTCAACTTTGTTCCACAGCTTGGTGGTGCTGTCCATGAGTAGGGATGTCTGCTGCATTTGAACCTGCTCTATTGTTGTGCTGATAAAACACTGCCCAAGTTTGGTATCCTGGACAGCACTGGGTTTCCTATGCTTTGGAAAATGTGTAACAGTTCGGTTGCTTGTTGCCACTTTACCCCACAAGTGAAAAGAGATTAGGAGAGCTGAATGCCCATTTCAATTTCTTGTCTCGACTTGCAGCTTTTAATATTATCATCTAATACAGCGATTTTACAGCTTAACTTTGTCTTCAAACTCTTCAGACCTAACTCTGTATCACTGATGCAAGCCTAGAAGCCATATCTGTTTTCTTTCTCTAGCCAAACAACTTTTTTATTTTCATTTAAAAATTAGAAATAAGTAGAAAAATATTTGAAATGAAATGAGCATCCTTCTTTGCAAGTTCTTATCAAATAGTATTGCCTATTTGAGCACGAAAGGTTTTATCTTCTTAAAGAGGCTGTAATTCAGGAAAGTCTAATATTTGCTTTTATGTGTATTTTTATTCACATATTCTTTCAACAAATATTTATTGGGCCCAAGAGCTATGAGGCATTGGGCCTGGGGCTGAGAGTACCCAGTGGAAAGCAATTGATACCACACCACCCTTTACCCAGTGACTGTGTAGATAAAACAAATATTGCAAATTTGTCTCTTTTTTTCCTTGTACTTTGATATAGCTTGGAAAATTCTACTTTAATAAAAAATATTAAACACCTTTTTAATTAATATGCCTTATTTACAAACAAATGGAAAATACAGGATCAAAGCAATTTTATTTTTGAAATGTATATAAATCAAGTGAGTTAAACTGTATCTCAGTTGTAACATAGTACAGGTGAAAAAGTGGGCAAAATAACAAGGTTTGTTTTAAAACATGGATATGATTTAAAGACCCATGTAACAAAACCAAACCGTGGTGTATTCCTGAGTGATGCCATTTGAAATAAGCCCTGTCTCATTATTGGAATACTTTGTGGATAAAATTATTGTGTTAATTCCATTGGAAGGTGTTGTGGATTGAATTGTGTCCTCCCAAAATGCGTATTAGTGAGGCCATGATTCCCAGTATTATGGGGTTGTCCTCAATTTAGTGATCTGATAATCCTATGTGTTGTAAATCCTAACCTCTGTGATGTTAATGAGGCAGGTTTAAAGGCAGTTATGTTAATAAGGCAGGACATAATCTGTAGGATTAGGTTGTATCTTGAGTCAATCTCTTTTGAGATACAAAACAGAATCAAACAGAGAGGAGAGGGACCTCATTATCACCAAACAAGAAGAGCCAGAAGCGAAGCACATCCTTTGGACCAGGGGTCCCTGCACTGAGAAGATCCTGGACCAGGGGAAGA